>NW_021940208.1:3786876-4182814 GCF_001715985.3 Manacus vitellinus
GTACGGGGCTCCGCACACCCGAAACCGCGGCCACGGCCCCCGCAGGATCCACCCTTGTGCACTGCCAGTCGCCTCCTCCTGCCTTTTGGGGGACGCTGCAAATAAAATGTGAAACTTTGGGTTCCTTCAGGTGTTTTTGTAGCGGCCGGTGCCCCCCTTTTTCGTCCTCCAGGCCAGGACTTGGCTGGCTCTAGGCAGACGCGTTGCTGTACTTGTAGGTGATGTGGGGACGGGGGCTGCGCTCCTCAAAGGCCGTGGTGACCGCTCGTCAGTGATTTCAGTCTAAGCCTAAAGCTCACGTCAACACTTGAGGTGCGTTTAACATTTTTCCCAGGCTCGTGTTCATCACAAGTGCTGGCAGGTGTTCAGCTGAGGTCACAAAAGCAAGAAAATGAAAGTGAAGCAAAATTTAAAATGCTGCTACCAAAACTCAGTGTCCTGAAATTTTAACAACGTCTTGCAGGATCTTGCAAACGGCAGTTTAAAGCGATACGTAAGTTAATTGATGGCTTAAGTTCGGGACAAAAATTTACTGTAACCACTGTGGCCATGTGATTCCTACAGACTGCTGGATTTCTTCCAGGAATGTGTCAAAGCTCAGAAAGCAATGCGGCTCGGTCTCATTATGTACAGGAGATTATTTGATAATCATTTAAGTTATGTAAAAGAGTCTATGATAGGTCCTATGAAAATAAAGCTACACAATAGATCCGAGATCTGTGCTTGTTACTGCCGTTGAAACGCTCCGTTCAGGGGGCTTTCATCGCGCCTCCATCCTCTGTAATGGTTTCTTGGCAGGAGTTAAGACGGGCAGTGGGTTTTGTCTTTCCTAAATCTTTTGAAATGCCGTATTTTATCCACAGCGACCCGTGCTTGTTTTGCCTTCATTTGTACCGGCTGTTTCTGTAACTTAGTAGAAAGAAAGGAGCAATAATACACTACAAATCCAAGGGATGAAAATTGTTACAGTTATGAAAACAGATCAAAATACTCAGAGGTTTCCTATTGAGATGCAAGTTTTCAAAGGCAATCCTGCAGTCTGGCTCCCTGCCAGCCCCAAGTGGATTGTTTGTTTTTGAAACGGGATCCACATACGGATCAGCTTGGGGTTTTACCTTCGGTGGTGACAAATCCGTGTGCCTTCTGCCTTTTAAAAGATAATGTGGAAGGTAAAGCAGTTTTCTTCATTCTTGAACCCAGATTTAACTTTTCAAGCACTTGGGGTCAAGATGTGGAGAGGTGAAGCAAAATCTTTTGGAAATAAACTGAGGTAATTTTTTTCAGAAAATGGCTTAATTTTACTTCTAAACAGCAAGAGCTGTAACTGCTGCTGCCAGTTTCCTCCTCAAAAGCTGCCCAAAGGCTCCACAAGCTGTACGCAAAGGAACCACGGTGGATGAAGGTCCACAACACTCCAGCGTCTTGATAGCTGAGTGCTGTTAAGGAAATGCACTTTTCAAGAACGGTTTTGCAGTAGTTTATGTCACTAAGCTTCATAAGAGCGTGTATGAGGATAGTTGGGCAGCCTGTCCAGCCAAGGTAGCTACAAATTAGGTTAATCCTACCCTGCTGCTGGTTTTGATGATGGGGCAATGTCCTACTCTGCAAGCTCGGTCCTGCCTTCTTCATTTTGGCAAACCTCCCAGTTTGCATTCGGGAGCTGTGTGCTGCCAGCTCCCAGCAGAGCTTGCGCCTAACTGCATTTGAGACTACCTAGGCAAGACTAGCTAGGGGATTATTTGTTATTTCAGGTGGAGATTTTTTTTTCTTTGTTTGTTTTGTTTTGTTTTGTTTGGGTTTTTGTTTGTTTAGCATCTGCTTCACACATGTGAATTTGCAGCACATACTGGCAGCTGCTTGGAGTATTTCAGATTGATGGTGCTGTGCTAATAATCTTGTTGCCCAGTTTTCTTATCTGAGCTGTGTGCCCAAGATCTGTGCTTTCAGCAGAACAGACAAAGGAGGGGGATGCTGATAATGCAGTAGCCACTGCTAAGGAAAGAAACCTTTTTTCACTTAGGATGTATTCATCTCACAAGCTCAATATGCAGATGTGTATTAACTGGGGAGCTAATCCTAATAGACCTTACAGTAGCCTGTCCTGTCTGATCTCTGGTTTCAGGTGTCTTTCACTGACTCTCAGGTTTCAGCAGGATTTTGTTCAAATAATGTCAAAAAGAGGTCTTCAGGAATAGATTCTGGGATAGACATTGCAAACCTGAATGCCCTCAAGTCTCAACTTTTTATTCCAAGGGGCCATGAAGTGCCATATATCTGACCTGCCAATGTTTTTCACTCATTTGGTGTTCTGCTGCCTTATAGGTGGTGCTGTGGTGCTCAGAAGCCGAACATCATCAACCTTCTTGGCTTAGACCTTGTCTAAAACCAGTGGAGAAGTGGCTCCATGGGTGTCAGCAGAGCTGGGCTGGTACAAGGCTGGCGTAGCAGCCCATTCCCAGTGCTGCCAGGTTGGAAGGGTTCTTTGTGGGTTTGCAAGAAGTTGGGAGCAGGATTCAGGAGTCAGCCTGACTGAGCAGCAGTTGCAGATGTCTCTTCAGCTTAGCCTCTATCCTGCAACAGTTCCTCAGAGGGGGATGTTTAGTTTATAGGAGCTTGCAGTGAAATAAAAAAAAAAGAAAGCCAGCATCAATGTTCTTCGAAGTATGGCTATATTTCTGCCAGAAGATGTACTTGTATTTGAGGAGTACCTGGCATGAGAAGTCCAATAAGGCTGGAAAGGAGCTGACAACACAGACCAAACAAAAGACTTCTGTGCAACTCATGAGGAGCACTGGAGCCCCTCTCCACGCTCTGGAGGCGGTGAGGGCACCCGACCAGCCCAGGGGTTGCCATCTAGTGAGGCTGCATCTTTGATCTCCTTTGTGCATGTGTGGGCTCTTTTTGTTGGTTGTTTCCCCCCCAGCTTGAATAGTGCAGGCACTGAAAACATCACCTAACAATCTCACTCAGAAACACCCTTGAGAAATTGTTTTCTCCTCTGAAACACTGAAGAGCATCATCTTAAGAATCTGCAAGAATGAAAACTTTTGTAATTGTGCAAGATATTTTGGGGTTTTTGATGCACTTTTACAAGGAGTCTGTCCCAATGAACTAAAGCTGATTCTTTTTAGCTTTTCTGTCTTAAAAGAAGCGTGTCCCTTTGAAAGGAAATGAGTGCTGTTTGGTTGGATCGAGGTCAGACTACCAAACTATTTCACTTTACAAAGCCTGCACTGAGTTCCCCAGATACACTAAGCTCCATTTTGTTGTGGGTGTGTTTTACACGTATTACCTAATTTTACTGGAGATTTTGATGATAAAGCATACATGTATTAACTTCATGTGCAGTCAAAGTTGATAAAGGGGAATGACAAGAACCCTTCATTCTCTTTTTAAATTAGGGAATCTTACTTTTCCTTAGTGGTGATTTATTGGGTGATTTAAGGGTTCACCGTGAATAGTGACTACTGCATCTCAGGATTTTGTGACTTAAACATCTGTGTTTTTCCCAAAGCAACTTCCAGAAAATGTTTTTTAAAACAGGCTCATTAACTATTTCATGGCCTGAGCTTGGGATTGCTCTAATACAGCCTGACCATCGATGATTGGTCACGTGGGATGAGCTTACATAGTTGATAAAATCATGTTAGTAAAAAAGATACAGAAGTTTATTGTAAACTCTTTTTGTTTTCTGACTTTTTAAATAAACTGCATTTGGCAACAGTGCAAAAACTGAAGGTAATTCTGCAGTTATTGGCAACGGGAGAGAAAAAACGTGGTGGAGCAATTCCGTAGTGATGTGCAAGAAATTCAGCTGGGAATGTGAGAGTTCAAGACTATGAACCTCTCTGAAATGAGAGTTGGGAATGCTTTTAGGATAGCTTTGTGTCAGCTGAAGAGACTTGTGAACAGTTGCTTAAAATCCAATGGTTTTTGTAACACATTTACATAAAAGAGTAAATATACAGTTTATTACAGTGACCCCCTCTCCCAAAGTCTGTGTGGGTAAAGATTGGCAGAGGATTGCTGAAAGGTGATGCTATGAATATGGAAGGTGAGGGGAGAACTATTTTCTCTGCTTTATGATATTTTTCAATATCTTACCGTAACCTTGATTATCCCCTCTCTTGCTGGCAAAGAACTACTTCACCAGCTTGTAGGTTTTTAAGCTTTTTGGATCCCCTCCATATGAAAGGTAAATGTACTGTCAAAGCCTTATTTTTCAGGTTGTAGCCCACAGACTCACAGTTGTCCAGAGATCACAGACTCGACATCACTGCATTGCTGTCAATGGGAAGTATTTTTAATTGCTTGAATTGGCTGGTGTGGGATTTGAGGAATATGCAGCATTTCCCAAATGATCTTTCATCTCTCCTTCTCTGAAATGGGGGATAATATCTTATTTATACAATCTATGTCACTCTTCCAGAGGCAGCTAAAACTCCATGATTAACCCTGTGCTCCCTCTAGGTATTCAGCAACAATGTTGGGCATATAAGAAAATGTGGACTTGTCAGTAGTAAGGGAGGGATGAGAGGATTCAAGCTTTGTAGTAATGGGTTCTGCTGCTTCTGTTAGTGCATGTTTTGTGTGTTAGGATGTCTCCTGGTGGGCATTTTAGACTGCCTCAGCCTTAGCAGCTAATTGTAATTCAGTCTGTAGGTTCTGCTGAACAAATTCTGGCACATCTTGCTGTGCCAGATGAAGAGGTGACCGTCCCCATTTTCTACCCTGCCTCTGCTGTAGGTGCCTCCCCTTAGCTGTGTGCTGAAGGGAACTATATCTGTGCCTCCATTACTCCAACCTATGATCAGTGCCCAAGTGCATCTTCGAGAAAGAGTTAGAGTGAACTGGGGGCTGCATGGCAGCCCAGGAATGGGACTGCATGGCAGCCTAGGAATGGCCAGAGCTCAGCTCAGCTGTTTCAGCCACAGCTCAGAGAAGCAAATCTGCTGGTAGACTGGGAGTGAGTTAAACCTAAGTCACTGGGTACAGTAGTGTCACTTTACTAATAGCTCTACAGCTATTAGTAGAATATAGGGAATACAGACTGCTTTCTGTTGGAGAAGCAGAGCATAATTGTTACAAATTTTATTTTTGTTCAGCTTTATAAAGGATACAGGCCCACTGCTTCAACCCTCTGTGTACCTCCACAGTGGTGAAAACTAAGTGAATGATTTTTTAACTTGATGTTGCCAAGATACTCTTCAAACAAAAGAATCCTGCCTGAGAAGCTGCTGGACCAGGGACAGTGGCACAGGAGAGGCAGTGGGCCAGATTTTGTCTCTTTTAATTTTCTTAATTGCAGAATGTGATACAGGCTCTTCTGTACCAAACAACGAAGGATGAATTTATAGGGACTGATCCCCATGACTCATTTCAATGACGTAGCAGACATGACCCTTTCTGTCATCCAAACTGCACAGTAAAGAGCTCAAGCCTGTGCCGAGTGTACTCAGATCTCTACTCTGGGTTCGGATGGAGATATCACTCCTTGAGAGCTATCCTGGACCCTCCCGTAGCACGACATCCATACTTCCTTCTCCTCCCATGTCTCTTTGATGTGTTCAGCTCCTAAGCTAGCTGGAGTGCTTCTTTGGGTATTGAGGCTGAGCGCTCTGAAAGGTGCTTGAGGTTCACAGTCAATCTGTGAGATCTCTGGACACTCCAGTGATTTTCCAGAACAAGCTGCAGGAGTTACAGATTAAAATAACACTTACTGCTCTGACTGCTGACTGCATGAACACAACCTGGGTGACTGTGAGCTGAGCTGGACTCTAGCAGATCTCATTTCAATAATACTAGCCAGTGTTCCCCTCCCATTCCAGCAGTCTCTTCCCTGTCACTGGTTTGGCAGCTAGATTCTTTAGTTCTGGAGTAAACAGCAGTGTTATTCTCAATAAACAGAAAGCAGAGATCAGAGGGGTAAAATTTGGTATGAAGTCTAAATAAAGAGGAAATTCCATCCTTCTACCACCGTTTTTCACCAGCAGGTAACTAATAAGGAATAATTTTTTGCATAGAAACGCTTCACTGTAGAACTGAACTCTAAAGAACAGCTATAATTGCTTCTGTGCACTCCAATAATTGAATATAAATCAATTACCACCATTTTAGGTATTTGAACAGCTTGCTCTATGAAGAAAAACCTTTCTTTCCTGTTTAACAGCCAGACCTTTAGCTTCTTTGTTTATCCACATATCTGGGACAAATGATTCAAACTCAGTCATTAATTAGTGATTTTATCAAGATTTTCCTTTCAGGATGGAAAGGTCAGTGCACCCTTGAAGCGCCAGCAAAACAAATGTCTCCCACTTGCACACAAAGTCAAGGCTTGTGAGGAAGAAACCTCAGAATACGCCTTAGAGAGTAGAGGCTTAATTTGGTGTCACTGCTTGTAAGAACACGCCTGGTGTGCTAAGTACAAAGGTGATGGCCAGACAGCCTGAATTTTATCCAAAAGTCTGTGATGATCTTTTTATGGCTTAGATAATCCTTCATGCCTAGAGCCAGCTGACAGAACATCAAGCACAGGGGTTGAAGTAAAAGTCAGGTCAGAGGAGCATGGCCCTGACTTCAATATAATTTACTTTTATCGTAGTGTTCAGAGCCCCTCTGGTTGTCAGAGCTGCACGCTGGCTCCTGGATGAGCCCGTGCTACAGCCTGTGGCAACTCCAAGAAATGTGCTGTCTAGGCCAATAGATGAGCCCTGCCAGGGAAGGAAGAACATGTTTTACTACAGAACAAATGCTACCTACAAATGACTAATCCAGACCAGATGGGATTATAAGTAAGATACAATTTTGTTAAATAAGATGAGAGACTCGAGTGGTGAGGCAAAGAGAAGTGAACAGTTTTTCCTGGCAGAGGTAATTCAGATATCAGGCTTAGTGTCATGTTTGGATGCCGCAATGATCCTTTCTAAACTTGAAATAGGTATTAATATTGCCACATTATTACCTGTATTGATATATTTTTCTTGTATCTATACTATTTTTATCACTGGTTTCAAATCACCTCATTTTTCAAAAGAAGAAAAAAAAAAGAACAACTTAGGAATAGAGACATGTCCTGCTGCTGAGAGAAGAATTGGGAGCAGATGGAGAAACCCAAAATGAGCTGCTAGAACTATCCTTGCTTTAAATTAGAAGACAAAACACAGACAGCAGCTAAAAGTCCTACAGTATTCAACTTGAGTTTTTCCTACACTGATTTAGTCTCTTCTACTAGGAGATGTGCCTTGTAGGGCAGGCAGCCACCAACTCTGATTCCAGTAAGTATTCCCTCTGCAGGACATTATTCTTGTACAAGACTGGACAAGAAAAAAATATTCATTGCCCCCGCTTAAGTCCCGGTAAAATGTGAGCTACCACCGACGGGAGCCTCTCAACTAGGGAAAAGCTGCGGATAGAAGTCCTCTACAGCCCTCAAGTGGTTCACTTTGCATCCTACATGTACGGTGGGAACACATCGCCGCGGGTTTTGGCAAGGAAGCTCCCAGAGGGGGCATAGCCTTCCCTCCCAGAAAAGTGTCCCACCCAACTTGTGTGCTGTCCCCAGCCTCCCCTTCCCTTCCAGCCCCACCAGCGCAGGCAGGATGCGGTGTCTCCCGGCAGGTTCTTCAGCTACAGGGCAAGCAAAAGCACAGAACGAGTTTCAGATGGAGTGCAAAGCACTTCCTCAGCCCCTGGAGAAGACAGAGGCAGCTGCTCTGGCAAGTCACTGACCAGGTCAATGTGTGCCCACTGTGAGAGAGTGACGTGACAGCAGGATACCTGAGGGAACAAGTGTGCACGCTGCCAGACTGTGGGCTTTGGCTCTCCATGTCTGGCTGCTTCTCGTAGGTAATGATAAGGAAGAGCCTCTGACTCCTGCTGTCCTCCAGCAGCCCGAGTGCCGTGGGCTAAAACTGCCCCAGAGCTGCTGGTCATGGATACCGGGTGGAAGGGGCTGTGCTGCCTGCCCCAGGGGCTGAGGGCGGGCAGAACCAGGAGGAGTGAGAGCTCAAGTGACAGGGTCGTTCTCTGCTGCCTTCTCTCCCTGTGTGAAGCATCCGGGTGGGAAGGCAACTGGAAAAGAGAAAGGAAGCTCTGCAGGAACACAGATACAAGAGCAGAGCTGTGGAACTCTTGAGGGAGGCTGAAGAGGAGCTGCTGTTCTGTTTGAAGTCTCTCTTGCAGAGGTCTTTTTCCCAGTACCAAAAGACCCTTCTCACCAGTACCAAGGAGTCAGTGCTGCCCTCTTGCAGCTGTCCAGCTGTAAGCAGAGAAGTGCATCCCGAGTGTTTCCTAGGAAGAAATCCCATGGCTTAGTGAACAACAGAGTTGCTACCAGGTGGAGGGTTTTGCAATGTATTTATTTGCAGGACTGGGAAAGGAAGATGGGTTATCAATCCCCCATCCCATCCCACAGGTTTTTGTATAGGATGAAGCCAATGTGTGGAGTACCACAATATAACAGTTGCCTGAATGGCCTCTCCGTTTTGCAAGTAAGCCCAGGTGGACCCGCCATCCTGCTCCAAGCAGCTTTTTGTCTTGGCTCAGCAGGCTCTCTTCTTCCTGAGCTGCTCACTGACCTGTCCCTGTAGCCTGGCATCACTCCCTGTTTGTTCTCTTGGCCAAGGCCAGGGAGGTCTTGGGGCTTTAGGAAAGGCAAGGCTTTTTTTTCTCAAGGAAAACCCATCTTTGTGGCAGGCACAAGAAGAGCAGAACCAATGGCAGGACCACTTCCTACACAAGATCACTTCCTCTCTTGCCCTGTCACCCAACAAAAATCCCCCTTAGGAATCTACCCCAGCATTTTAGACCACCCAGCGGTGTCTCATGGAAGTGGGAAGAGAAGACGGATGCCCACCCTGGACGCCTGTCTGTGAACAGTCAGTACCGGCCGATCAGTCCCGAGGGAACACCTGCCCCTGAGCGCCCCTGTCAGCGCACAGCTGACCGCACAGCTCAGGGCTGCCGCGCTGTCCCGCACCGTCCCCCTGCAGCCCGTGCCTTCGGCTGCACAGCGCCTCACCGTGCGGGGAGCACAGGCTGAGGAGAAGACTCCTCCAGCTGCGTGTCTGCAGACTGCTGCCAGCATGGGGATCCTGTGGGATGCCAGAAGGGCAGCAAGGGACAGAGCCCGGATGGAGACCTCTGTCTGAGATGGACACAAGGGAAGTGGAAGAGTACCTCCTATGTGTCTGTGTCATTAGTGTTCATGTTTCATGAAGGAGCAGCAACAGAGAGCAAGAGAGGAGAAGAGTCTCTAGGCTATTTCCAGGATCACAGGGAATAGTTTTAGAGGGAGAGGGTCCAGGCACGGGAGGCAGTTTCAGATTTCCCCCAAAACAGCCATGGCCTCTGCCACAGGAGCTGGGGGCTCAGTAACCTTGGACAACTGCATTCCTGTGACATAAATATAGCACTGCCTGTTCCTGCCTTCCTCAGAACATAGTACTGCACTGTGCTCAAGAGACCCTGCTTTTTCTGTCTTATAGTCTGGCAAAAAAAAGCAGGCATTGAATTAATCTGTAAGGACATTGTCCTCCTGTTCTTCCACGGAACTGTGTTTTACTGCAAAATTTGTAAATTCTGCACCTTGGATTCATTGGCCACCTGCTGAAACCTCTCTTTGGTGTGTTCCACTCCACTGGCACTGCCATGGGTTCTTGGGAAGTGCTCTGAAAGGCCACTGGCACTGACTTCCCCTTGTGGGTTTGACTCATCTCCTGCTTGAGACAGCTGTGCCTTGCCCTTGCACAGAGCCAGGCAGTGCCACTGCCCAGGTGCAGGTGCTCACGGGGTAGCTCCTGCTGCTAATAAAGAGGGGCTGATGCTGAGGAGAGCAAGCTTTTGACAGAGGGCAGCTTCCTGCCTCAGCAGCCCAAGGCTCACTGCCTTGGTTGGCAATGCAACTCTCTCCTGGGAATGGTTTCACCTGGAGCTGTCTCCTGCAGAGGCCAGGGACAATGGGTTTGGCTGTTTCAGGCAGAAAGAACACCTTTCCCAGATGGCTTATTGGCTGCGTGTTTCCCAAGTAAAAATGTTTTCTTCTTCTGTCTTTGGCTGCTGACTCTGTCACTGCTGACCCTTTTTCTCAGCTTCTTGGGCCAGGTTGTGCCAGGGCATGCCCACTGGTCAGAAAGGAGTTGTAGGGAGACTTTTTCCAAGGACTAGATCCTGTTGTCTTCTTGTTTCCAGGACTGAGGTCTATGTAGCACCTGGGAGAGCTGTGGGAAAGGGCCTTTTCCGACTTCTGTGGGGCAGATGGAAGGAAAAGAAGGGAGAAGCAAGGATGGAGAAAGAGTCTAATAGAACAAGTAATGTGCGTGTTGGCTCCTGGGAGTGCCTGTGTGTGCAGGTTTTGCTTTACCTATAAATGTGCTTTTTATTTCAGCCCAGTGGTTTTCTTACTTTTACACTTCTCACTCTCTCCTTGCCACTGCCAGGAAGTGAGCAAGCTGTTTTATGGTACTTAGCTGCCTACAGTCATTAACCAAACACAGACAGTAACAGTGATCTGGGCTGAGCTCATTATGTGGGGACAGGGCCACATGCTCTGGGGATCACTTCACATGTGTTTGAGTTTTCCTTTTTATTTTCATTCTTGCCTAATATTTGAGATGTCAAGCCCACAAGCCAAACACGCAGAAGGGTCAAACCTTTAGCTGAGCAATGGGGAGATGCATGGGAAGGAGAAGAGGGGAGGAACTAAGGAGAAGCGGTGTAGGCATCTTTCTGAAACAAAAGAAAGAATTTGTCACCCTTCTACCTCCCTTCTCAAAAACAGAGCTCTTTCCAAAAGCCATGGAAAAGGCAAGGAAATGTCAGTTTCAAGATCTCTTGCTCAGGAAATGTGAGTATTTGTTGGTGTCTCTCCCTGAACCTGAAACTTGACAGTCTTGTCTTTCCTTCCTTAGCCTAGGTGAGAAGTCATATCTATGGGAGGAGCATGAAAAGTGCTGGCATTACAAGCATATGCACACTGGGGAGACTATGACTCATCCTCAAAGGGATGAGGTGCATTTCCTGGTACTAAAAAGTCACTTAAAGACACTAAATAGAATCTGTGGTAACCAGTCTCAGGCCTGCTCTGTGTGAGCAGGGAGAACCGGGAAGGGAAGAGCTGCCAGCAATCCCTCTGTTCTATCCCAGTTACGGTCAGGAACACTGTCGTTCCACTGGGACAGTATTCAGTGGGGCATAAAAATTTTGCAGGGCTGGGAGAGGCCTCCCTGGAACTCTGTGACAGAGACAGACTGTGGAGGGCCCTTGGCTGGTTGCAGTGCTTCCTTAGCAGTGTCCAGCAGGAGATGCACCAATGATGTGATGGCTGTATCTGGGTTCGGGGATAGCTTGGTTATCCCCCGTGGGTCCCTTGACTCTTGTTCCCTTGGAGAGCCACCTGACTTGCGGAGGGGAGGGAGTCTGTTGTCCCCATGGGGTTGAGAGAGGTTTTGGAGTTTGTTTCCATGGTGGGTGGCAGATGGCAGTGCCAGGCTGTGTGACCCATGCACTAGCTTAGGTTGGTTAAAACTCCCCAAACATCAAGGACTTTGGAAGCAGAAAAGGGTAGTGCTCCCCAAGTGTGCAGCTCTCCCAGGGCAATGTACACACTTCCTATCACATCCAGAGAGCCACAGGCAAAGTGTGGCTGTCGAGTGTGAGGGATGACCATGCATGCAGCTGCCACCTATGGAAGTGGGGGTCTGAACTTCTTGTGGGCACTTCCACTAGGAATGGGACTATGTGCTTCTGAGGTGGCCCAGGTAGCTTATCCCAAGGCAGCTGAGCTGAGAACAGGCAGTATGTTAAGCAGTCAGCAATATGCAGTGCTGACTGACGGGGATGGGCTGCAGCTCTCTCCTTGGAGTATCCCCTGTCCATCTTGGAATCTGTTTTATTCTCTACTGACATGTTCCCACAGAGAAAAAGCAGCAGCAAATAAAAAACTACTTGGAATAATTTACTTTTACCATTCTGCAAGCCTGGAGGTGCATTTATATCAGCAATGACAGGGGATCTGATGGCAAAAATGAGAAAACAGTTCTCGCAAAACCTTATATATTTTGTGTTTCCATGGCTTCGGGGGGCCACCTGTAATCATCAAGAAGAAACGACTCATAATCGGGACTGTAAATGAACTGTTTCACAAAGGCCTCCTTGTCTGCTGGCTCAGGGTACCAAGAAGCGAGGCCTTGCTTGTAGGCCCAGTCAACAATCTGCAAAAAGATAAGCAAAGTGAACTGGTAACATTGGCATGTTATGAAGTTGAAACCAACTGCAGTTTGGCCCTGGCTGTATTTTCCCTCTTCCCTTCTCTCAGAATTGTGCCCTTTTTTGCTTTTTTTCTCGCTGTGCAATACTCTGAGTCAGCTGCACTTCAGGCCTTCACAGGGAATGGAAGCTGCCTGCAACTACTGGCTGGTAAGAAATGCACACCCCAGCCCTGGCAAAATGGTTGGGGGGTGCAATTGAAGGGGAGCAGCCCTTTAACCACCTCCACTTGCACCCTTAAGCTCCTCAGCTACGCTATGCATCCGTCAGTAATCTTAGCAGGCCAATGTGATTCTCAGTGGGTGTCTCTGAATGGGAATTACAAATTTGATGTAAACAGGGAACCAAATCCATAATTAGACAACAATTCCAGATCTGAAATAGTATTTAGTTACTTAGGCCCCTATTAAATAGAGGAGGAAAGGTTCAAAATAGCAATTTGGAACCTAAAATCTTTTGGCAACTTGTGTCATGTTTGAATTTGACTCTAAATCTCACTTTTTGAAGTGCTGAGTTCTCACAGCTTCAAGCAATAAAGCAGAGCTGTGTGAGCTGAGGCACCCAGAATGAGAATATATTTTTCACATTTGAGCTTTAATGATGGAAGAAATCAGAGCAGCAATTCTGGCTAGAAGAATTCCTGAGAATCATTGCTCTAGGCTTTAGAATAAGTTAAAAAAACCACTAAGCAAAAATGATGCCAAGGCAATTCCTGCCCTCCCTACCAAGGAAAGTGGAAGTAAGAGTGGAAGTACTCACTTTCACAGCAATTTTGCGAGACACATCTCTGATGCTGCCCAAGGGGGGATAGAGTCTTCCTTCTGCAAGATTCTGCTCAGTCACCTCAGCAGCAATAGCCTAGAAAGAAAAGCAAGCTAGTTTATAGAGATGGACTCAAGCACATACCACATTCCCTAGCATATGGTATGTGGCTGAAACCTCAGCAGCATCAGAGCTCGGACTATTTCTGAGTGGGAACTTGTGACCTGTTCAAAATACATGCGCTACTCATTTCATTACAGACTTCAAAGTGGAGCCAGAATGGTGGAGGTGCTGTGCTAGGACAGCAGTTGTGGAGAAGGAGGAGAATCCTGTCATGGCTCCTGCACCTGCAATGGAAACTTGAACTTTCCCTGAGCTGGAAAAAGGCTGCAGCTTTTTGCTACGCTGTGCCATTTCCACTCCATTCCTTGCCCTGGGCCAGGTTCTTGAAAACACCTGAAGTAGGTGCATGTGCCTCTTATTATCTTTTCTTAAAATATTAGTTAAATGCCAGTTGCAAACCTCTGCTGTCATGAGGAAGATATCATCAGAGATGTGCCGGACTCCGCAGGCAGTGACTCCCAGTGCCACTCCTGGGAAGACATAGGCGTTGTTTCCTTGGCCAGGGAAGAAGGTCTTTCCATTTGGCAGGGTTACCTTTGGGAACGGACTCCCACTTGCAAATATTCCCCGTCCCTGATCAAAGAGAGAGAAAGAGGCATCCAGATTCAGAAGAGAAATCTTAGTTTTGCTGCTCACCATGAACTGTGCTTGAGGGACATCAGTGACTAAGTGGACAAATCTCCAACCAGTCAGTGAGAGGCATCTCCACCGGAGGCACCACCAGCTGACACTTCTGGAGTACCTTGTCCCCAGAGCCAGGAACAGGGCCATGGACAGGGCCACTGAGCACTGAGTAGGTTTTTGCACTGCAAGTTCTCTGACCTTCTGAGGAGTTTCTCTATCCATTTATCAACCATCTATGGAGTGTGAAGAAGGACTCATGAGGGATAAAGGTCTGGGGCTGTGTGATTGCTCTGGCCATAGGCAGGTGGTGGGGAGGGAAAGGAAACACTGAGACAAGGAGTCCTCTCATGCCAAGTCAATCCATATGACAGTAATTCTTCAGTGACACTGGGTCTAAGTTGGGTGATGAAACCATTACATAAACAATTACTTGACACAAACTGCTAAGGATGAGACATCTCAGACAGCTGTGGGTGAAAGAGGCAAACACTTTCTTTACCCAAAGTAATTTCAGTTGGTAGGGACCCAAATCCTGCTCACAGCAAGGTCAGCTATGACATCAGACCAGGTTGTTCAGGGCTTTATCCAGTCTGGTCTTAAAAACTTGAAAGGTCAGAGACTGCAGAAACAATCTGGGCTTCTCTTCCCCCTCCTGACTCTCCTCCTCACAGTGTAAAAGTTTTTCTTTATGACCAACTTGAACCTCTCTTATTTCAACTTAGACACACTGTCACTTGTCTGCCCACCATGTACCACTGTGGTTTTCCTTGGTACAGTCATGGCCACAGTGTATCCAGAGCACCCAGCTTCCCTCCACTGAAGTCCAGTACACAGAATAGTTTGGGTTGGAAGGGACCTCTGGAGATCATCTAGTCCAATCCCCACCAAGGCAGGATCACCTAGAGCAGGTGACACAGGAACGTGTCCAAGTGGGTTTTGAATGTCTCCAGAGAGAGATAGTCCATGACCTCCCTGTACAGCTGGTTCCAGTGTTCTGCCACCCTCAACATAAGGAAATTCTTCCAAACGTTGAGGTGAAACTTCTTGTGGTTTAGTTTATAGCCATTTCTCCTTTTCCTGTCACTGGGCACCACCAGAAAGTACCTCGGTGAGGCGGTAGCACTGCTCCGCTGTGCACTCCGCTTTACTTGTGGGGTTGCTCAGGGCAAACACAATGGGCCTTTCATTGAAGGCTGCCATGTCCTTCAACAGCTTCTCAGTGAAAGCTCCTGCAACAGCTGCGACACCTGAAACAACAACAGCAGAGTGAGGCAGTGCTTTCTGACTGTCTGACTTTCGTGCGTTGGGCTGATCCCACTGGAACGCCTCTACTGGAAAATGAACCATCGGAGGGAACAGGCTTAATCTCTGGAGATAGAGGTGAAGATGTTTCTTTCTCATATTATGGTGAGATTAAAAGCCTGTCTCAAAATAAAACCCTCTGCTCCTCTGGACAGAGTGGGTGACAGTGTTTTGGCCAGTCTGATTGCATCACTCTGACTCCCAAAGACCTGCCTGAGGTGCCTGTTGTCATTCTCATCCTGGCCAGCCTGCCAGAGCCATGTTTGTTGCTGAGAGCCTCACATCCTGCCTCCCCTAGCACCTCTCTCTACAGCCCTTTCTGGAAGGGCTCCTACAGCTCCAAAGGAGAGGAAGCCTGTGCCCCAGGGCTGAAGGGGAAAGGATATGGAGAACTCAACTGAAAAAAATGGGGGTAAAAGAAGCTTATTTTGGTTTGACTACAAAAACAAAAGGAGACTCTAGAAGAAAGACAGAAACTCTCCTAAGAACTGAATTGACAAGAAAATTTTTATTAAGTGAACTCCACCTATAATTGCTGTAGGTTTCACTTTCTGCACAACCTCTTCCAATGAGTCCACACTGGGATGATCCTGGGCAAACAGTTCTTTCTCATGGTTCAGGTGGCTCCTGCCCTGTGAGGAAAAAGGAGGAGTCAAGCTTTGGTCTGTTGGCAAAAGTTGGAGACATAACTTAGTAACTCATCTTCTTCAGTTCATTTCATCTCTCAGCCCTCTACCTAAACCAGATTCCACAGAGCAGGACCTCAGCATCAGCCAGTCAGGCACTGAGGTGTTGGTGTAATGTCACATTGGGCTGGTCCCTGCTCCTCTCACCCACCAAACTACATTGTGTGGCTGGCATACACTTGTACATAAAATACAAGTCTCAAGTCTGAGGAGGGACAACTCTGAGGGGACACAGGGAGTCCAAAATGCAGCTGGGCCAGGCTGGGTCACCAAGCAGGGCACAACGTCGCTGTTCTAATACCCCATATGACATGCAATACCTCCAGCACTCCTTGGGACTATGGCTAGCAGTGTACCACTTTAGATGCCCAGCCCGAAGCGTTGCCTTTAGAGCAACCAGTGCTGCTGGCACACTGTTGTCCCCATGAGACCTAGTCCTCTGAAAGCAGGAACAGCTCTGCAATAAAACTGCAGCCTTTACTCTAGGGCTGAGCAGGAGTCCAAGGTATCTGTCTGCTCTGGCCTCTTTAGCTGGCATGGCATGGCAGGGGAATGGGGCTCAGCTCTGAAGACAAATTCACCTTCACAATCAGTCCCTTGGAGTCTACCATCCAAATTTTTTTGATGGCATCATCTCGTGAAATTCCTTCCTTTTCCATGGCCATGAGGATGAGATGAGCTATGCCCAATGCAGCCTGAAACACAGTATATAAACACTTCATTGGGGTATCATCATCTTTTGTGGGGGAAGATTTTAAATGAGAGATGGGTTGGGTCATCTCCCAGCACTGCACAAAGCAGGGAGACTTTCTGCTCCATGGCTGTACAGCGCCATGGCATGGGGCTGATTTTAGCATTGTAGGTGCTGCCATAAATAAAAAACCTCACAATCATTCAGTAGAGTAGGCTGCAGGTGGAGCTGGAGCAGTGGAGTTGGTACCTTGACAGGTAGAGGCTGTCTCCATCATTTGAACCAGCTGCTGCAGGGGGGGAAAAGGGGCAGACACTTAACAAATGTTGCTGGAGATGCCAACTACAGAGGAACTCACAGCCAAGTGGGAGTCCTGCAAGAGGAAAGTCTTTCTCCCATTCCTGCCTGGAAAAGCAGCCCTGAACATGCTGTGTTGGTGTCTGTGGTTCTACAGCTGTGCCTGGCCCTCCTGCCCCAGTGGGGACTATAACAAAGCAGTAGGGTCTCTGCACCACAGAGATGGTGACCAGAACAGATGTGTCTGCCAGCAGGGGTGAAGAAAAAGAACAAGCCAGCTTTGTTTCACTGTGGGATAGAAAAACAGTAACAGAGCTTCCCAAAGTTCCACCATGGGCAAGAGCTGAGATAGGTCCTGAACTGTTAGTCCACAGACAAGGCTTCAGAGGCTTTTTCTTCCCCCTCTCTCTTTGAGCAATGTGCCATACAGACTACCTGACGTCTGCCATAGGGCAATATGACTGACTCCAAAAAGCAAGCTGTGCTCTCACAGTCCTGTGAGTCTGAGTACTTTGAACTCTACCACTAAAGAAGTTCTGGTTTACCCTAGATACCAACCCTGAGGACTCAAACCAGCCTCCTTAATATTCTTGTGGCACTCTGGCTCATAAATGACCTCTATAAAGGTAGTCACTTCATGGGCAGCCTCGTAGTATCCAGGGAGTCTGCCCAGGACTTGTGGGCTAAGAAGTCACTGAAAGATGGTTGGTAACTTCCACCTAGCAGCAAGATCCACCTGTGGGGCCCAATCCCACCCAGTGACAAGGAACCTGCTTCTGTGCTTTGTTTTCAAGAAGTCAAGCCTTGCAAGAAGTTTAATAGTTGACTTTTCTCTCTCTAAATTTGAAGTTAGATCATATTTAGGAATGAGCTTAAAAATATTCCTACCTCTCCAGCTCCCTGGAAAACAAACCTCTGGTCAGAGAGCTTGTTCTTTGTGATCCTTAAGGCCGCAATGATGCCAGCGACTGCAACAGATGCTGTGCCTGAAAGAGAGAAACACCATGAGATGGACATGGTGGCAAATGGATTGTCTACCCTGCTGACACACTGTTAGAAAGACTGTGGTACAAACCATTCTTAGATTCTGTCATTAAAAGATCAGAGTGCCCTCCCTATGCTGAAATATTAATATTTAAATTTCCCTGCAAGGCAGAAGAACACAAATTTCCCTCGATGTAGAGTCAAAGGGACACTGAATCCTAGAATGTCAGAAGAAGTTAATACCTGACTCCCAAGGGTTTAAGATGCATGTGACTTGTCTGAGGTCACATAAAACATCTGTAGCAGAACCTGGGTCCCCTTGTCTCAAAATCCTTTGTGATCATGGAGTTACCATCCTATTCTCCTATTTACCTTCACAGCCCAGCATCATCATTTGTTTTTACTCCCCTAACACTCTGATACCCCGACTCAAAGCCATCACGCCTTGCTGCCAAGCATTAAGGAGTCATTCAGAAAAGGAGTTGGTCCCACATTAATGAGAAATATTGCAGTAAATGGAATGCAGAGTCCTGCTGTTACAGCCACCATGATATCTACAGCTTTCCATCCTTCAAGGGAGGCAGATGTCCAGACAGAATAAAGCTTTCTTTACCTCACATAAATCACATGCAGTATTAATCTAATGTCCTATCCCAGATGAAGGAACATGGTGGGAAGAAATCAAATAAGGCACAAGCTAATAAGAATTCAAGCACTGGTGGTATCTCAGGTCACCTGGGCAAGCTGGATGCAAGTGTTAAAGGGGATCTGGGAATGAAAGAGGAAGTTTGATCACAGAATATGTAAAGCTGGAAGGGACCCATAAGGATCATCCAATCCATTGGTTTTATTCCTCAGCATTTTAAAGGATACCAGTTTGGATGTTCCCCAGTTCTGATCTATCCCCAGCTCTAATGCTGGTCTCTACAGTCTCATCTTCAGAAGCTTTGTGAGAAATCAGGGAGTTCACAAGTAACGAGTTTTGCGTGGGTGGTCATGGGTAGGGCAGGCAACAAACACTTTTAGGCTAAAAACCTGATTTCACCAAATTTCCAGCATTTCCTATTTTCTTGCCTATGTAATCAGCCAGTGCATCAGGGTTTCAAGCAGCCAGTGCTTCAGTGAGGTCCCCTGCCGGGTCCTTAGGGCCTGGGGTGCTGCCAGGCATCAGGAACAGCTTGGCTGGGAAACAGCAGCTCATGAGCAGACATGACCACAAGCAGTGACACCAGCAGATGGAGCTGCCTTGTCTCTCAAGGACCCAGAAAACAAATTCAGCTTTACCTGCTCCTTTTCTTTAGTGTAAAAACTACAGCTAAGCTAGGAATCTACTGATATATCACTGGGGAATGATTCATTCTTTTATTATTTCCATGCAAGCAGAAAACCTAGTGGCAGCATAGTTACTCTGCCAGAAACGTAATATAATTGACATGGCTCATCTTGTTTAGGGAACTTGTATAAGCCACTCTGACAAAGAAAATCTTTATTGGCCAGACCAGAAGTATTGTTTAGTACCATTTGTTCTCCAACATTTTGTGCTTACAACTCAAATGAGTTTAGTTCTCCAAAAATTAATAATTAGCCTCCCTTAAGAGTGATTCTGGTTTAGCAGAGATGACAGTGGCCACATTCCTGCAGCAAATGTTACTACCATGGTGTCCACACCAGTACACCAGCTGCAGAATGGCAGCATCACTTCACAGAATCATGGAATGGTTTGGGTTGGAAGGGACCTTAAAGATCATCTAGTTCCAACTCCCCTGCCATGTGCAGGGACACCTACTAGACCAGGTTGTTCCAAGCCCCATCCAACCTCGTCTTGAACACTTCCAGGGATGAGGCATCCACAACTTCATGAGGGCACTGCAAGAATTCATGTCTTAAACAAAAAATAGACTAGACTAAAAGTTGACAGCTTTCTAAGCTTCTTTCTTGAGATGAATCACTTGAGACACTTGCTTCAGCACCCAGGATGAATTCCCTCCATTAGCTCAGAAAACAGTTTGTATCATTACATTTCCAGATCCAGACAACCTGAGTCCAGTCCTTTTAAAAGGGAGTTGATCAGGAGGGAACCAGCCACTGTGTGCCCTGCTGCTTCAGTATTACCATGTCAGACAACTGAAGCAAGTGTATAAAGGATTTCCTCTTGCTTCTCCAGCAGTAAATCTCTGCCTCTTAAAGCCATATTTAGAGTAATGTATTTGCCTAGTGGAATGCCATTGGACTAGAAAAATTACAGAAAAAGATAATGAACATTCAAGGAATTTAAAAGAACACCACAAAATTGCCTAGTTTTTAGATTTTGTGTTTTATGAGTGTCACATATCTAGTCCATGCTCATTCTTCGTATTTTGGTAAGTCTGTAATTGGCAGGACTGCTTGGTGTGCTGCCATGCCAGATGCTAAGGATGGGACTCTAAATAAACATGTATTATCCTGCTCGTGCTCGTGCTGAAGCAGACACCTGAACTGGGTCAAATGAAGTGCACCCTAGAAGAGTAACTACCACCATATTTTTGTAAGAGAGATGAGACAACTGCAATACATGTAGATGCTTCTGTTGCAGACATCTGAACTGTGCAGGAAGGGATCCCACTGTGGCAGTTTTAACTGCAAAGAAATGGGGAGAGACCAGGGTCCCACAGTTGTCAGCCATGCCAAGCTTGCGACAGGCAGTAGAGTATGAACATCTATGTACACTCACACATGTTCACACACTATCTCCCAGGCTTACTTTGCCTAGAAATCCCCACATCCCTTTGGGGGTGGGAGTGGGAAACTGATCAGAGTTAAAAATCCAGAAGTAAAACAATTACAGTGTGACAGTGCGTCAGGTCACAGCAAGAGCAGCAATAAATGCCAGGAAAGTATTTAAAAGAGGGAAATGTAACTAGAGAAATACCTTGTTTCTCTTGGTCCCGACCCAGGAAAAATTTCTTTATACCCTGTGATTGTCAAGAAGTCTGATGGGACAAATGCTGCCATCTGCAAACCCATTTAGGTGGAAAATGCTCTTGAGAGATTCAGTAGAGGGACTTGAGGTATGTTTTAAAGATTTCACTAGCACAACTTTGAGAAGTGAGGTGTATGGAAAAAAAGGGGGCATGGATTCAGTCTGCAGGATAGCATGCATTTTACAGAGCAGAGACCTGCGGGACTGGGTGTGCCATTACTCATCCCCCTGCACTTGCACTGCAGCTCTGACTAACAGCAGGACTCTATTCAGCTTTGCCACTCCTAATCCTCCTACTCTCTCTCCAATGTTTTTCTAATCCTCCACATCTCCCAAACTGCATCTCACCCCCATTACCCAAGTAATAAAGTTTCTGTACCTTGGCCTTAGCTCAATATTTTTCTTTGATAATTACAATTTCTAAGCATGGAACAACAGAGCATCTCTATGGAAGAGAGTTCACAGCTGGTTCATGTAATGAACTGGCTAATCACTGTGCTTCGGTTCTGAAAGAATGACAAAATCAGACTGGGGCAGGGAACTCCTCACCATGAGTTGTGTCAAGAAAAAAACAGTCATCCTTTGACATGCTGGTCTATCTGCTTTACAAAGAGACTGAATGCTGCTGTTGTGGATAACTGCTTCCCTCAGTAACTAGCAAGAGCCAGCTTGGCTGTTCTGTATCTGAGGTAAGATATGGAGGGGCAGAGAGAGAAGAAATGAAAGTGCTTGCAAATCATCCTTTCTGTCCAATACTCAAAGTGAATACTCAACACAGTATCACAAAACAGCAAGCAGACCGCAGGAGACACTCTGCAAAGTCCGGAGCAACAGGACCAGCACAGAAGAGAGGCATTTAAAACTAAGGTATACTCAGGAACATGGCCATCCCTGTTGGAATTAACTTCTGGCACTCAGGCACATTCAGAATATTGTAAAACATAAGGAAACTCCCTCTGGTTTGATATTGTTGATGTTCCACATCTAAGTGAAAACAAGCCCCAGTAGATGTCAGTAGAGCTACAGTGGAGTAAAACGCGGGAAAAGGATCTACAGCGTGGAGACACTGCACAGATGGAAAAGGGTGCAGCACAGAGGCACCCATGCCCGGGGATGTTACCCTTCCTCAGAGTGGGGACAGCAGACAGAGGGATGAGCAGCATTGCACATGGAGACATGGGCAGCACTGGCATGTCACCAGGGAAAGTACAGCCCAGTGTGGATGTCAAGGCTGTGCTCTGGGTGACAGCACCCAGTGGCTAAAGCAAGGGACACAGGAGGAACTGTGGACCCTGTGGGTGCTTGGGGGCAGGAGTCCCCTCACGTTAAAGGCTGTCAGTGCCCAGTCCCCTGGCCCAGAGGGCTGACTGAGGTGAGCTGAGCATCCCCACCTGGTGCTGAATCCTTCTGACAGCAGCAGTGATGGGAACCGCAGCAATACCACTGCCTGTTTCTTCACACCCGTGTGGGTGGTTCCCCCTTCTCCACAGCACACTGGTGGAAGAGATGGCCAAATTCATACTGATCTTTTATTTTTGACCTTTGACCTGCCTGCTTACAATTTGCCCTGTCAAAACCATGCCAATATGAGGGCTCAGAGAACAGCAAACTCCAGTTTAACAGCTCCAGGAAAGGGCAGCCAAGAAAATATATCTAAATTTATGGATGAGGAGGAAGCATAGGGCTTTTCCAAATCCTGGTTCACATTAACTCCCTGCAGCAATCCCGCCCATTACTGGAAAGCAGAGTGGAGCTTGTCCAGATCCACTCCAAATACATAATTAAAAGTCAAACACAACAAAGCTGGAGCAAAAAGCTGTCGAAGTGTTGCAGCTCAAGGTCTTCCCCTACATGGCTGCGGGGTAGTGTTAGCCTTCCCCCAAAGGGCCTCTGTAAGGCATTAAGAAAATAAACCTAGAAATTATGTGGAGTACATCAACAAGAAGAGAGGTAAAATGCAAAGCATTGATGCTCAGGAAAGAAACTCTCTCTTTAATAACACCAGGGACACTGGTGACCCAGAAGATGTGGTGGCATGAAGAAGAGCTGCCTGACAATGGAGATGCCTAATGTAGGTCATCTCTAGGTGCCTGCTTTTAATCCTTCCACTGTGAAGTGCTCGGACGATACTGTGCCTCACCATAACCACAGGTTATAGCCACCGCAGCGCTGTCCTGCAGCACTGCCCTCCCTCCAGCCTATGCAGTGCCAGCCTGCACACCAGTGTGCCAACATAGACCGAGCCCCCGAGCCCACACAGGCAGAGGCTACCAGGCATGTCAGCACTTTGCAAAAAAGCATCCCTGTCCCCATCGCAGCAGCGGAAATTCTGTGGATGCTGTTCCATAACCACAAGCTAAGCTAAATCAGAACACAGCCCTGTTCTTCTGTTCATTTTGCCTCTTTAGTCTGGACTTAAAATATCACAGCTTAACACAGAGGTGATCTATGCTGTTCTTCACTGCAAAGGAGGAGTTGCAAGTGGCATCCAATGAACAAGAAAAACAACAAAGAAGAAAAACAGGAGAGGGAAAGGAAACAAATGTCATAATCCCCAAAATGACAGAAGATCTTTACAGAGCTGCACCACCAAGCCCAAGAAACTGGGGCCCATTTACAGACTGGACTCCTTACTGTTCTGAGCTGCCTGGGCAGCAGTCAGTGTGTGACTTCAACACAATCCTAGGAGCCGGCCCTTAAGTAGTTAATGTAGTAGCACCAAGGGAAAACGCAGGAGCCTCTCTGCTGCAGGGCACAGCAGGTCCAGAGGGACTGGTAATGGTGAACCTCTACAGGACTAAGAACATCTCCACACCTATCCCCAGGGAAAGTGTGCTGCTTGAGAGCTGCCTGGCAGGTCATTGCCTGCTTTGTCCTACAGTTTGCTATTGTACTGCACTCCCTTCCTATTGTGTTTCCCCCCTCCTCAGCTTCCTGTGATAATTACCAATGCATTTTCCATGCCAGCTGAAACAACAAAGTAAGAAACTGCACCATTTTAATCTGCTGAAATTAGTTACTGCTGAGCCAAAAACTCCTTTCACCTGCTTCTCACAGAACACGCAAACATGACTGCAAAACAGGCCGCATTTGCACAGGATTGATTTCCAACTTGCCCAATGTTTTAAGCCACAGGCACTGGAGTCAGCCTGTTCCCAGACTCAGCTGAGGTCTGGAGCACTGTTCCTTCATCCCAGACACTGTTTTCTGAAGTGTCCTGGAAAGGTTATGGAAAGGTTATCTGCTAGGATAATGAGAAAAAGTGGTTGGTGGGTCAAGAGATATTTTGAGGCTCATGAGCAGTCACATGTCCAACAAACAAGGGGAATCATTGCTCTAATGACTAGGGAAAAACTCAGAGAGGTTCTGTGAAAGGGAGACTCTAAATATGGCCTGCAGACTACTTTAGTTGTGGAGGGACTAGGGAAATACAAAAGGCCAAGGGTTTTTAATGTGACTAGTGATTTGGGGGTTCTCATCTTGAAGTGCCTTGAAGAGGTCTCATTTGAATGGTGTAGGTGTTTGGGATTTTAGAAATCCAGTTTGTTTACAGTGTCTCAAACTATATACATCTGAAACTCTCAAATTGGTGGTTCTTTGAGATAAATCAGTTATATTTTTATCAGGTCTACTTTTAAAAGACTGCTAAAGATGGTCAGAGCCAGGAGATAACATGGTTTATGCTTTTGTGTACTGTTCTCTCTGCCCTGCCTGTATGCATGAAAGGCTTTTGAATGACATGATGAGATACAATTAATTAAATAACAGATCAGAGATTTCTTCATTTTTCTGCAATTCTGACTAAATTTGCAGATCAACTTCTGCTGTTCAGTACTGAGTGAGCACCACAGAAAGCAGCTGAGTCAGTCAGGAATTATTTGCCTTGGGAGATCCATACTGTTCTCATTCATCTACATGTTCCTAGGTGCACCTTCCAGAAGATTTATTTTGTAATCCCCAGATATTAGGTTGACTGGGCTAAAATTCCCTGCATCCTTCTTCTTGCCTTTCTTGATGATATGTGTAACATTTGCCTTTTTTTTTTTTTTAGGAATTAGGAATCTCCCTAATTACCAAAACCTTTCAAAGAATGACTTTGTAATGCCGTTGGCCACATATCTCTGATGCATCCATAGATGCATCTCATCAGGTCTCATGGACTTTGCCTGTTGAAAATCCCTGCTAAATAGGCAGAAGACCATAGAAACCCTGTAACTTCACACACCTAAGGTTCTCAGCATGGAACTAGGACTCTGTGTGCTTTCTCTGATCTGCATGAGGCCTTTGAAATCATCTTCCAAAACATCCTTGTAGCCAAACTGGAGAGATACAGACTGAACGAGTGGACAATAAAGAGGGTGAAAAAGTGGCTGGGCTGTTAGACTCAAAGGCTTGTGGTCAGTGGTACAAAGAGGCCAATACTATTTAAGTTTTCCTAACAACCTGGATGATAAGACAGAGTTCACTCTCATAAAGTTCATGGATGATCATAAATTAGGGATAGTGACTGATACAGTAGTGGATATAACAGTCATTCACAAGGATCGCAGCAGGCTGGAGAAATGGGCTCAGGGAAACCTCATTAAGGTCAGCAAAAGTCCTGCAGCTTTGCAGAAGACTTTGGGGTAGTGGTGGACAGCAAGCTCAAGATGAGCCAGTAATGAGCCCTTGTGGCACAGAAGGCCAACAGCCTGCTAGACTGTGTCAACAGAAGTTTAGGCAGTTTTATTTTATTTCAGCACTTTTAAGGTCATCCCTAGACTAGCATCTCCAGCTGGGGGCTTTCAGCACAAGAAATATATTGAAAAACTGGAGTAAGTCAAGAGGAAGGACACAGATATGACCAGGGTATACAAAGAGGACCAAGGAACCTGGGTTTGAATGGGCTGGAGAAGACTAAGAGGGTAACTAATTTCTGTTTACAACCACTTACTGAGTGTTTGTAAAGAAGCCAGATTCTTCTCAGAGATGCACAACAAAAAGCTGATAGGCAATGAACACAAGTTGCATCTAGTGAAATTCCAAATAGATATTAGGGGAAAACATGCACAAGGAAGATGACAAAACTTTGGAACAGGCAGTACAAAGAGATCGTGAATACCCAGCCTTGTAGACATTGAAAAACTTTTGGCTGGACAAGGATCTGAGGAACCTGATCTAATGTCAAAGTTGGATCTAAGTTTGAAATCATCTTTTATTTGAGTGATGGCTGGGTGATGTCCAGAAGTCCCCTCCAAACTAATGTCTTCAGTAAACTTACGTAATTTTTTGTATGAAGCAGGAATCCAGAGATGCCTCCTTCAGGGATTCACCAGACTTGACACCTTTGTAAGAACTTCAAGTTGTCTGCTTTCTGTTTATCACTGTGAACAACTAAGTGGATCAAAGAGCAGAAAGAGAAAGAGAAGGAGCTAAAGCATTCTTATGTCCCTTAGATTTCTTATGTGCTTCACAGCTTGCCCTGGTACTTTACTGGAAAAAAGGAAGAAGTGACAATCAATTTTCTCCCTCAGAGCTGAAACTGAAGCTGTTGCCCCTTGCATGAACCCAGACAGAGCTGGGAAAGGAGTGATGTCATCAGCCCCATAGAGGAAGGAGAAGTACTCCCTTAATGGGAGCTCCCACACGGGCACTGAGAGCCAGCTCCTGCTAGCTCCCAGGCTAATGGCTTTCAGGCTAAGAACAATCACTCTGTCCCAGTTTGTGGTACCTGGCAGGCATCCTGCTCAGCATCAGCAGGCTGGCTCCAACTGGAATGAGTCTGAGTCACTTTCATTCTGTGGGGTTAGGATGGATTTGGCAATATGATAATTTGTAGGACAAAAAAAAAATAGATGTTAATATTAAAACTGTTTTTCTGTTCGTGTAGGCCCTGAGGCAGCAAGAGGGAGGCCTAAGGGAGCTTAAGAGAAGCAAGTTATACTTCTTTCCCACATCTCAGCTCTGTGTGTGTGTAGACACACTGCATCCAGAGTCCAATTAACCAATGGGCAACAAGTTCAAATTATTATAGCTCAGGCCTGATCTAACTTGAACTGCTTGTACCTAAGATGTGTTTTTAAATCAACATACTGAAAACAATACTGGCTCAGAAGCTGGGATAATTCAGGCTTAAGGAGGTCTGTTCCTGTTTCACTTGAGTAAAATTAATCAGGCCTGCTTAAAAAAGGCTTTGTATAATTCTCATTAATAATTTAAACACCATTTACATTGAACTCTCTCACTTCTTTAAGTAGGCTAGTCATGAAACACCAGCATGTTAGGAAAGAGAAAGTCTGAGGCAAACCCAAAGAACTGGAGGGTGTAAGTGACAAAATGCCACTTCCTACCCTTCTCATATGTGGATGCAGAGGGGTGTATTAGGGTGGGTAAATCAGACTACTCATCCTAGCTTCAACTCTATTATCTCTGCCATGACTCCAAGAGAGTTAACTGTGTAGATCCAGGTTACTTCAGTTTCCCAAAGGTCCTCAAAACCCTGACTTGGATTTCCCTTTTCTTTCTGACAACTACATAAAAAAGTCTAAACCAGTGGCTTGCTTTCTTTGACTCACTGCTTGTTGTACAAAAGATCAGCAGGATTTCTTCCCTTATCTACTACTGTGAAAACAGTGACAACTAAATGCTTTATTTGAGAACATAACAAAGTTTTACTACTAAGAGGTAAAATCTTACTGTTTCAAAAGGTGGAACTCCAAAGATTTTTCAGGGGACTTGACATCCATGTGCTGTGACACACATTTAACAGGGGAGAATCAGATAAAGTCCATTCTATGGCAATACTGTTTTAGAGCATCCTCTTGGATGTGGTTTGCTCCTCGGCAGGAGTCATTACCAAGAATTGTCTGAGGCATTCAGCTATGACATATGGCCAAAAGAAAACTATAAAAAATACAGTCTCCTGCTTCCCACTCAGAATGTTCAGTTTAGCATTAATATGCCTTTTTTCTTTCCTCTATTAATCAAAAGAACCTTTCTAATTCACCAAGAAAGTTTTCCAGTTCATTCTAGTTCTGCCTAGAAAACCTACATCCAGGCCTGGATGTGTGACCTGCCACATCACCTGGCCTCTTTTCTTTTTCACTGCTGAGTCCCCTTTGATTTGCTGAGAGAGCAACTAATCTTTACAACATTGGCTTCTTATTAGGGCCTTCATCTGCCCATCTTCAGAAAAGTCTGAATTGTTGGTTCCTCCATTCAAGACTTCAATTAAAAAATGTATCCCCTGGGTTCTCTTTTTCTGTGCTTCCCTCTTCACTGAAAGTTTCTGTGAGTGGCAAGAATACCTTATGAATCTTCTTTTACAGGAGCATCTACCTCCCCTTCTCTGAAATGCCTTAAGCTCCTCTGCTTCTAAACACTCTTCACAAAAATGTCTTCGAGCAGGTCCATGCATCCCATAACACCAACCATATTCCCACAAGCCAGGGTCTTACTCCTTCTTGTGCCATGACAGATAGGAAGAAGCTGCTACACACACTGCCATATATTGCTAGATAAGCAGAAGATGCAGACATAGCACTGGAAAGTCTGCTCACAAAGGAACCACCACTGTGTGAAAAATAACACTGATATTTCTTCCACTCACTTCCAAGTACAATTGAGGATAAACTCAATCTACTGCAAATAATTAAATACACCATTGTAAATTTCAGGCAGGACTAGACAAAAGAAGAGATGAAGGGATTCACAGGAGAAGAACTGGTTGATTTTAATCACTTGGGAAGATCCTGTCCCTGTCAGATGGGCAAACAGCTCTTCCAATAGTTTAAAGCAAAGTCAGCATCAGACCAGGATGCAGATTGCATCCGTCTGGGCATTTGAGCAATCCTGTTGACTGCTGAGCCTCTCAGGGCCTGGGAGACATGCTGGCTATAACCTCAGCTTTGCTGCTGTCATTTCTCTTTGACACTGGAAGAGTTATGTTAACCACTCCAGGGGAGAACAGATCTGTTCTCAGATTACTGCAGAGTTAGCATCCATGGAGAGTAAAGAAGCTGGTTTACCTTTACATTTGTTCAAAGAATAAGGAAGATAACAGTAGAGGGACAATGCCAGGCTCAGCTAATGACCACCTGGCTCATGGAAACAGAAAGCCTTGCAAAACTGTTAAAACGTCATCATTGTTTTGGCTAAATTATAGAAAATTAATGGAATTCTCTAAGTTACTGTAATGATCTAAAGCACATAGTCCATTTTCTCCCTTGAACAATGTCTCTGCAATGAACAGCTAAATTCCTAAAAGCAACGGAGACTCAGTTTTCAACTCAGACAGCTGTGCTTTTGGTTGTATTTTTAAATGCTTATGTCTAAACTCTAAAATTTGTTTGACAACTGACTATTGTATAATAAACAGTCTTGTGATATTAAACACCTCTTCTCATGACAAGGTGAAGGTTAAATTTGATTTTCCTAACAGTACTTACCCTGAATATCATCATTGAATGTACAGTATCTGTTGCGGTATTTATTGAGGAGACGAAAAGCGTTAGCATTGCCAAAATCTTCAAACTGGATCAGACAATTCATGCCGTACCTGCAAGGCAAAGGGTAATTCAAAATGGATAAAAATATTTACACAACATAGGATAATATATACCATCTTTCACTAGGTCAATGTAGCTAGAGACTCTAGTGCAGAGATAAAAGTATCATGAGAGAAATGCAACACAGTAACAGCAAACAGGATCACATCCTCCCCAGGGTCCACACACACAGAAATGTGGAGTCAACAAGAATAAACTGTATTCATAATTCAAGTGGCTTCTTAATATGCATACCTATATATACGCATCTTTGGACTTTTGGTACAAAAAATTTTCAGAGGAGCTTTTTAAATCAAAAGAGATGCTCTTTGGTATTGCAACTGCCATGCTGCAATACAGCGAATCTGACTGCAAAGGGAACACCAGCTAAAGGAACACCATCAAGTGCCCACTTCAAATGCAGGTGGTCAAGAGATGAGAAAAAATCTGCCCATAGGATCCCATGGAGTGTGTGTTTCATGGTGAGACTGAGTGCTTCCCGGTGTGATTTCAGAGTCACACTTCTGTGCTTTGGAAATGTTTCTCTCCATTGAGGTGTTTTGCAGGAAACCAGCATGCAATGACAGCTAGTGACCTGTAGAGTGAAAAAGCAGGAAATATTTGCAAACTTCCCATAATTTTCTAGTAATTTCAGGACAAGTGTGCTGTTCATAAATTGGGTAATATTCAGAATGCTCCATATCTATACATGTTCAGCACTTTGTATGACTCTAGGCTGCATTAAAGCTTTTCAAATAAAATCTAAAAGGGCCATAAGTCCTCATTTCTCCCATGTAAATGTGACAGGGCAGTGAGAGATGCTCAGGAAAGGAGTAATGCAGCTTCTGGGCTGCAGGCAGGTGAAGGGGCTCTAAATAGCTGCACTTTGTTAGAGGCCTAAACCTCTGGGACTGTAATTAGCGCACAGGCAGCATCACCTTACATGCCTCCCATTCACACTTTCCTCCTTTGCCACTGAAATCTGAGGTAGGGACACCACTGCTTTAGCCTAGAAATTGATACTGGATAAAACATACTCCATTTGAGAACCGTGGCTTCTGTCATGAAAAGGTCTTTTCATGGCACTCACAGTGTGGGCAATTAAGCTCTCCTGGAAGGGCCTTGAATTTTTTATTATTATTATTTTCCATTTCAAGTATGTCTGTCAGTAAGGAGACAATGATAAGCACATGCATTGTTCTCCTTTATTTGTCCATTATGAGAAACTCATTTCATAAACCCCCTGGTCTCAAAAAGGGACAAAGGTTGGCTCTTACACTTACTTCACATTATCTGCGCTTGCTTTTAGAAAAGGATCACAATGGGGACAGAGTTTTTAGTATGGCCTGTAGCAACAGCATAAGGGATAATGGTTTTAAACTAAAAGAGGATAAATTCAGACTAGATACAAGGAAGAATTTTTACAATGAGGGTGGTTAAAGACTGACACAGGTTACCCAGAAAGGTGGTGGATGCCCCATTCCCGGAAACAGTCAGGGTAAGGTTAGACTGGACTCCGAGCAAGCTGGTCTAGTTGAAGATCTAGATGCTCCTCTTATTCATCTTTTGAATGTGTAAGGAAAACGTGGCTAAGATGGAGATGACACAACACCCAGAACAGCTGCTAAGATCTCATAGCAAAGAATGAGAAAATCTTTATGCAACTTCAGTTGCTATAGAAACTATTTCTCAGTCTTATTTATTCATATCACTGAGGAAGTAACATTACTGACTTGCTTAACAAAACCAATGATCTCAGCCAGCATTAATGTATGTGTGCCCAGAATACCCAAAGAATATTTGGGTAGTATCTAAAAGTAAAATGTAGCCAACTTTGAACTGGAGCATGGAAGACCTTTAATATGCAACATTAGGAAAAAGTCCAGCTCAGGTGAGAAGGTGGAGAATACTTGTTATTGCAAAGGGAAAGGGTAGCCAGAGAGCTGCCACATGTACTGTAATTCAGCCAACAAAATACAGTGCAGAATGGGATTTCTTCCACTACTTTTACATATCTAAAAGTTGGTTGTGTAATGCTCAGCCGGACAACTCTGACAGCCCTCTCAGACACTGGAGAGACAAGGCACATCCAATAGCAACTCCTTTGAAGTAGTCTAAGTGGAAAATAAAGTAGATAACATCTCTGGAGATGCTTCTTCCTTCACAGTCTCTGTGAAGACAGACTAGAATGACCAACTTAAATTGAGATGTCTAACTTTAGACACCTAAATTAGGAGACATAATCTAATATTATCTAATTATCACAACTTGTTAGGAAGATCTTAAATATATGTCATGCACTGTAGGTCACTGTCTTATCAGCCTTTCAACTGCAATGCTATGCTGCCCTTCAGAGTCTACAATTTCTTTGTTGATCTGCTCTGTGGAAATTGCCCTGGTCTGTCCCTTGTGATCCCCTGTCAGCACACACAGAAATACTTGAAGATGGAATTAATAATACTGGCCAGTCTTCTTCCATCATAATATTTTTAAAAAGAAAACTGGATTTTGACAAAACTGATTTTGCAAAATTGCTGTTTCATTGGAAACGTTGTATTTCCTATTAAGAAACCAAAATTAATGAATTCTTTTTGGAAGAATCACTTTTAACAAGGTATACTTTCAATGAACCATGTAAGAAATTTTGCTCTGTTTGACCTGTGACATTTGATATGAATGCAGTCCCAGTTAGTACTCACATGATTGCTGCCTATAGGTGCAGGAAAAAGTGATTGTAAAGAGAGTATTTGAACAAGGATTTCTGAAGATCCCCTCCAAGACATATAAATATTCTTAAATTTACAGCTAGATTTGAGGCTGGCCCTGCAGAGAGATCTCATAAACTGCTGTGGTAGAGAGAGACTCCTGAGGTCAGTCTGGTTGGCTTGTTGCCAGTTCTCATAGATTCTTCCCCCAGTCCATGTGACTCCTCTCCTAACTTTCAGCTCAGAGCATGAAGGAGATTTTGAAGCCAAGAGCAGCAGGTCACATCAGGACTGAATGTTTTCCAGTCCAGGAAAGGCATAGCCAGCTAAGGTTGGCTCCCTCCAGTAATCTCATCCTGACTGTCAATGACTCATCTTCTCTAGAGCATTCTATCATCTTCTTGGCATGTGGGACGTTATACAGCCAGGACCTGACTGCCTTTATCTAAAAGGAAACCTCAAATGTAGACTATCAGGATTTCAGACTGACAAGGTGCATTAAAACAGAGCAAGTGCCATTCTCCACTTTGGTTTCTTTCATTCCCTAGTTCTTTCTCTCCCTTTCAAAAAAGGAAAGTTTTATTTCTTGATTGATTTTGGATTCAAAGCATTCCCATTCCTCTTGGGCAGCTTGTGGTGTGCAATTCTTGGGATTTCTGCAGTTATATGTCTCCTTGTGGAACTAGAGCTTTCCCCTCAGCATGAGTCATTCCTACACTTGCAGGCTGTTGAAAATGATGCTTGGACAGAGGTGTTTTTGAAAGAATTCAGACATGCTGAAACTTGTAACTGGTGACACTGCAAGAGTCATTATTTAATACCACCACCATGTCTCCTGGTTCACTGTTGGCTGCCAGACCACCATCTGGGGCACCCTGTTCTCTTCCATCTCTGGAATTAATTTACCCATTTTATAAAATTGGAAACAAAAAGATATGCTTTGTCAGTTCTTCCTCATCCAAAAAAATTACACTGGTCTTTCATGGTAATGATTATATTGCTGTCTCATTAGTTTGCATATTTTGTGATTTTGTGCCGTAAATAATTATGACCCGAATTCTGGCTCTCTTACCTTGCAAAAATCTTCCTGTAAAAACAGCCTCCCTGGGAAATGCTTTATAGAATGGTCCCATACACTAATTTTAATCCAATCTCTAGCCTTTGCATAGCAAATCTTGTACAAGCAGTGCTTTCAATGAAACAATATACTATTGATTAAAATAACAGTACAAGACAGTCACCCTAATGAAGGGTGACTCTAGGAGCTAAACACTTATAATATTACCAGTCTGTTGCAAAAATTATCACCTGAAAATCTTTATTAAAAAATTATCCAATTTCTGGAAAACACACAAACATAGGATTCATGCTTGATTATCACTGTATTGTTGTTCTGGTACTGTTACTATCAGCCTAGAGGCCTGAGGACTGTGCAGCACCTTTGCTGACCAAAAGGGCATTTTCTTTGACAATGATCAGGGAGTATAATATATTCCTACATGCATGGGAAAAAAAATTATTTGCAAGAAGGTCCAGTTCCTTTAAGGAAAAAAATTACAAGAAGGAAGTTCCAATCCCTGTCTGAATTTAACAGTTTGTAACACTGCTTTCAGTCATTCATGATGCAAGGAATCTGCTTTGAGGAGCTGCAACTACTACTCATAGTCTTAGATAAAACCAGGCAGAGAAGAACCAAATTGATCTTGCCCTTGTCCTTGGGATCTTCTTATTGCTGCTTGACACACCAGCAACTACAGTTATGATTTCCAAGAAAAATTAAATTTTCTGTAAGGGAGCCTGTTACCAGAAAAATATCATGCTTGGCAAGTGATCAGCATTTAGAATTGGAAAAACAAAGTCCACTCTAGCACCTGAGGCTGGCTGGTATCTTGGGGCCAATCTTACTGTTAAATGTTAACATAATCCTTAGCAGGCTTCTAGTCAGACCAGCAGTACTCTGCCATACAATTCCTGGCCACAGTTAAGGGATCAATTTGGTCAGGCACCTCCTCAAGAGACCAGCTGAGAGCAGCCCTGCAGAGAAGAACTTGAGGTATTGCTGGACAAAGAACTGAATATGAGCCAACAGCATGTGCTGGCAGCCTAGAAAGCCAAATGTCCTGGGCTGCAGCGAAAGCAACATAAACATAGTCACCATGCTCTGAGGCACAGAGCCTGCTGTGGATTCAGTGAGTGCTACATCAATAAAAGCGACCCTTGAAGCACAGAGATATCAGGAAAGCCCAGAACCTTACATTACTGGAAGCCAGGAGATATACCAAGGATTGCTGTTCTTAGTCATATGCCAGGGCATCTGCTATGAGCTACTGTTAGAGAGAGGATAAAGGGCAAGATCAAGCCAAGATTGATTACAAAGTTCTTGGAAAAAAAGTTCTTGAAAAATCATAGTCAACTTTCATTATATTCTTTACAGCAGAAAAAGCTCCCAAACAACTATTTTGTACATCCTATTTCATGACTTCCAAGCACTAAGACCAGCACTAATGGCTGGTATGGCCATTCTTGTGCTCTTACACAAAATGATGTCATCCTGCTTGCAGTAAGCCTGAGGAAGGACTGCAGCTGAAGGTACAAGGTTTCTTACGAGCAGGGTATAAGCAGGAGATGCAACCATATGAGTGCTGACCCTCAGATGTAGCCTTGAGCGACCCTCTAACAGACAACAAGGAATGGAGCCTCACCACCTGCCTTCTGCACAAATAGAGCTTCCACAGCTGCATCTTTCTGAAACTGCTTTGTTAAATCTGGCTTAGGTGGAAAAGCACAGATAGATAGAAAGCCTGGAGCAAAGGCCTTTGTGACATCTGTAACTTTGTTACCCTAAAGGATTTGAACACAAGGTAATAAAAGTCCATTACAACAGTGATTCCACTGCAGCACATCTGGAGCTCAATCATTCCCCAGTAGCAGAAAATCAAGCTAATGAAACCTAAATATTTTTCTTTGACTTAAAATTTCATCCAGTGACTATAAGCAGATTACAGATGCTGGCTGATGATCTTATCCCACATCAAGGCAGGATAACGGACAGCTGGGGTGGCTCTTCCCATTATCACCACTTCTCCCTCATGGATAGTGTCAGAGTCCCTCTGGCCATGGTAACTGGGGTAGATGGGCAAGGAGAATATCCATCTTGTATTCCCATGAGGGCTGGAGTTGGTCTATACCACCAGCCCTGCCAGGGCACCAGTGATAGATAGTGTGCAGGTTTCCTAACAGATGCAGATGCTGAGGAGCAACTTAGGGTGTTAGCAGTATTACACGAGGGCTTTGTTGAGGCATCGGAGCCTAGAAACTTAAGTCTAGTCTTTCAGGATCAACTAACCAAGTTAACTACAGCATGTGAAGAAATAACATGGGGGCACCTGTACCGGTGATTTTGTTTCTGAAAAGTGATGGTGGATTTGTGATCCATGACCCTGGAGAACTGCTGAAATAGAAGTCGCTTCTTTTCAAGCAGGTTCTGCTTGTTGGAGAGCACATGAGACCTGACTTGGTATGTTAGTGGGTAAAAGTACTGGGAAGGGATTAGACAAAGAGAAATCAGGTATAAAACAAGCACAAAAAAAAAAAAAAACTCAGAAGAGCTTTCTTTTCCCATTTTGAGAAACCGAATGCTTGATCTCCTGATGCCTTCTGTGTTCTACCTTATGGCACAGGCTGGTAGAAAGCTTCTGTTTCCCTGGTCACTATGCTAATAAGCAGTGATGGGAAAGGAAAGGGGAGTGAAGTTATGACAGGTTAATGAGGCTTCTGTGACACAATTTGCTGGTGTGGGGAACTGCATTTGTAGAGTCTCAGGCTGCACGCTCCATATCTGCCAGCAAGTGACTGAGGCTGGAGTTCAAAATAGAGGCTGGAGCTCTGGGACAGGCCATCCATCAACACATCTGACCCCTTGGAGCCACCAAGTTGTATTGTACTGTATGATGAATGCTAGAGAAAGAGCAATTGGAATAGGACAGATGTGGAACTGGTCTCTAGTTTCCATACCAGTTTAGGAAAAGAGGAGAAAGAGGGAAACATTTACAGAGGTAGTTTGCTTTGAAAGAGAGCCTGAGAATTAATGCATATTGTTACTGTAGATGCTGGGCTGAAGTCCTTCAGAGCCCAGAGAACACACTTCAGCACAACACATCTCTCATGGTGTTTTAATTTCAACATTAATTTGCTCATATAGTCAAGACCCAGAAATTCTGTGGTTTATTTCGATCATGATCCTTGGACAATTCAGGTGAATATTTACTTCAGCCTACAAAAATGCACCAGTTTAAGAGTAAGACTAAATTGTCCTTTGCCACTGTAACTGAGGGAAAACTGAAGCAGTGCATTTTTCCATGCGAAGCATATTACTCATTCTGAGAAAACAGCAATTTGTCAGGCTGCTTCATACAAATACAGGTAGACCTAATGGGCCAAATTTTGCATTTAGTTGCCTTCCAAGAGAAGCAGAATGGATAGCTTGGAGCTCTTCTTAAAGAGCTCAGTCATTTCACATGTTTTAGGTGAAAGAGTAATGAATGGAGGTTTAGGCAGCAGGAAAACACAAGAAATTTATCCAGCTTTTTCGGAAAGGGCTCTTCTTTCTAAAATTGCCCAGAAATCACCCTTTATTTCAAAATACTGGAAGTGCTAACTCTGAAGCCTCTGACGCACTCCTTGTTTTATTACTAGATGGCTATTATGAGACCAGGAGCCCTTTCTACTGACTGTATAGGTCTCCAGCAATAGAAATTTGACATCTGTTTGATATTATTATTCCATTAGAAAATTAAAACTTCATTCCCCTGGCCTTTTTTGTGGGCTCTGACACATTCCACTTCAGTGACAAATGTCTCTTGAGCCAGGAGTGATTTGACAGGGTGTGAGGTACTCCTGCAGAGGAAGTGACAAACGGTTTCCATGAGAAGTTGAAGTACCCTCAGGAAGTAGACAGAATTTCTGCATGAACAACAAGGTGAAAAGGAAACCCCCCAATTGCACAGGATTTGTGGCAACCCAAAAGGTTCCTTCCCAGACAACTGAATTTGCATGTGACATTACAGACTTGCATAACAGATCACAGCAGCTCATTTCACAGGTTTCCTCGTAAGTGGAAGCAGCATGTTCTTGACCTTCTGAACAATTTCTGCTTCCTCTTGTAACAGAAGCAAGAGCTCCTACTGGGTTGAATCCAGTCATTCCAGGGGAAATTTGAGACCAAATGAACCTGTTTTATATGAGTTTGCCAAACCCAGGCTGATAGCAGGATTATTCACCATCCCAGAGCTCCCAGAGGATCACACTCCAATAATGCTTTTCAATATGCTGGTGGTCAGGATGATAATAAAGGGTAATGGTTCCTTTCTCTCAAGAATCTCCAAATACTTTACAGATGTGAAAGGAGAAGTGTAAAGTAGAATTTCCCAGCCCCACTTTGTTGAGAACTTTGGGGGGGCTTACTGTATTCAAGCAATTCATCCTGGCTAGGGGAAACAGAAAAGCTGTGACAGAGGCCCTAGGAACTCGATTCCCAGTACTTGGATGAAAGCCTTAGACATGACATCACCTCCTCACAAGATAAGAGTTCATTGTTTCATGGTCTTCTCCCTTCAGTGTAGAGATTAGCTCATGTAAACGAAACACAGGAAAATAACATCCAATCCTTCCTCTCCAAGTGCAAGCACAGAAAAGGCAAATTGTCTTTCTGGCCCTTTCACTGACAGCACAAGAATAGTGGGTGCAATCAGCTTCGCATTCAATACCACGAGCATAAATCTCAGAGCCAAATTTATGATGGCTGAGACCATCATCTGTGTTCTCATTCTATTGTTCCCTTTCTGTCATCAACACCTACACCACAACACCCTCGTGGTCTTCAGGCCAGAAGGAAGTGGGATAGTTTCCTTGAAGGATTAATTAGTGACTACAATCAAAACAAATAGAAACCCCACAAATCAACCTTGATCTTTTCTACTTGCAGAGTCTCTTGTGATTTCTTAGTTATGTTTTCTACGCTCTAAGAAATTTTTCCCACTAGATAACCCACAAGAGTCTAACGTAAGACTACCCTGTAATAAAATGGCATTTCAGTCAAGATTTTTTATCAGAAATAAAGAAGAACAAACCAGAGCACAAACAAGGAATTCTCTCTGCAGTCACCTGTATGTATTTTTAATCCAACAGGCAAGGCAGTGTTGTTGTGTTCACATTCACAGATACAGGGGCTATAGCAAGTATCTTTACACAGTAAGTGGGCAATCTCAGCTGGGCAGGTTGATGCACTGGCTGGCTGTCACATGGCACATGTCTACACCGTGCTGCTGAACAGCAGAGGAGAGGCTTCTGCCTAACACCCTGGATGTGCACAGGGTGCACCATAACACTGTGCAGATGCTCAAACTCTCTACGACACACTCACCCTCCTCAAAACTTGATTTGTCAGTTGTGACTGAATGGTCCTCTGCATTTCTGCCCCTATTTCCTACATCCCTCCACCCATAGCCAGCTCGGCAGTCAGACTGTGTGTGTAAAGACGTGCTTCTCAGTGGATGGGTAGGTGCTGTCATCAGACACTGGTCACAGTGTTTCCTACCTCCAAGGAGACATGCTGAACTGTGTGCTGATGACACATGTACCACCCACTCCCTTCCATTTGTGCAGGAACACACCAGTCCAGCAGCCAGCTGGAGACACAGACAGAGGGAAGATCAAACATAGCTCCTTCAGCTGTGAAGAAAACACCATAGGACATACAGGCAGGCAGCAGCCTGGTAATCAGGCACAGACTGCAGCTCTCTGCTGCTCCTTATGAATATCATCTGCTGCTTTAGGGAAGGCAAAAAAAGCTGCTTTGGGGCTAGGAGCATTCCAAATATTAATCGTTTTTCCTTAACAGTTGTCCTCACTTTCTTTCTTATGGTAACCTCTCCATATAGTCATGGAGATTTTAATACATTTTCTTTTATTTTTCAGAGAGAGGTGCACATACAGGGCTGAGGTGGTGCTTCTGTTCTTCCCAAATAAAACTCCGTGGTACATCAGAGACCCTCTATCCCAGGTAGTAAGTAAGAACGGAAATATGCAGTTGGTCTGTCCCACCACTAAAAGGCCAATGCATGTAATCCTGGCCTTCTTACTCCACAGACTTAAACGCCAGCAGGGAAGTTCCTATTTAGGCAAAGCAATAGACAGGCAGTCTGCAAACTCCACACCGTGGGAAGGAACATAACCACTTCCATTTAGATGATTTCCTTCACAATGGTGAGAGCTAGAAACTTCCTTTATAAAATGTAAACAACCCAAAGTTTAGGTTCTGACTCTGCTGAATGAGGCTTATAAATGCATGATGGAGGCCAGACACAGCCCACAGGACATATGTTTGACACCTCTGGCCTATAGGGACAGGAAATGGTTATAAATAGTCAGTCTCATTTCAGTTCTCTGAAGACAAATATTTTTGACATGAAGTGCTCAAGCACAAAGAGTCATTTGCAGACCACCCAGGAGACTTGAATTGAAATGACCTTCCTCTGCTTGGATGATCAATTATACTAATGTTTATTTCACGAGTTGCAACATTTGCTCTTAAATGGAAGCAGCCCAGAGGAGCCATGTATATAACCCCACTTACTTGTTGGTAACTGCCTGCATAAACTCATCAATCAGTTCGTCGTACTGTTTCCCACGAACCCTCTTGTGTTTCAGTCCAATATAGAGTGGATCACTCAGGAGAGCCTAGGACACAAAGCAATTCTGTTGACATCTTCTCTTCCATGGATGGATGGAGATTTATGTCCCAGCCTACCAAAAATGTTTGTCTGATGTGGTCATATTAATTTTACTTACTATGCAGTGAAGGCCAGCTCACACATCTCTTCCCAAGCAGAAAGTGTTTCCATAGGAAGCTACGGACTATCTTGTCTTGTAAATAAAGTCGGAGGGATATAACACTTCTTGACGGCTGTAGGAAATGCATCCCTAGAACAGCTCTACCAAAGGCTCTCTGCCAAGGTGCCTCGCTCCTAGTGAATAAAACTGACCTTGTGTGAGGACTGTTCACTGTGGATTCGGTTCTTAATTTTGCACTGAGGTTACCAGGAAAGTTGACCATAAACAGTGCTTTGAGAATGAAGATCGCCTCAAGTAACTTGAAATTACATGTGTAGTTTAGGCCTTTAAAGTGACAGCCCAGTGTTGACCAGAATCAGTGATCAGCTACCAAAATGCTTCCAAGACCTGCACCTACCTAGCACTCACCTCGGTTATCTGGTAGGTGTCAAGGAAAGGTATTTTCATATAACAGATAAATTTACATTTTGGCTCCCAATAGGACCATAAAAACAGGCCATTCCTCCAACCAATCCAGCAGGTGTTGAATCAGGACCCATAAACCACCTATAAAGGACTGTGTCAGCATGGAAATAGCTTATATTTGGGAGAAAATTACAGGACAAACAGTGGCAGGAGACATATGGGCCAAGATTTCTGTGAGTCACTGCAAAGCAACTCTATTTCCTGCCCAATTTCAGCAACCGAACTATACACATGATATGGGCATGAGCCATCTCAAACCTATTGTCCTGCAGCCATATGGTTGTAAGTATTGGCAGGTATGCAAATATCAGATCTGTTTTTACAGCCACAGCTGTTTCCCCTTAGAAGGAAAGATGGAAGAGATTTTCCTTTGAGTTTAATACATTAGCTCTTCAGGGCCACGGAACAGGAAGGAGACCCACTAGTATTCCTTCACTGATTGCTCCTACAGTACCATGTGCTCCGGGGCCTGTTCATGGAGTATAAAATTCTCCCACAGACAAAATTCTCCCACAGACAAGCTGAGAAGTGCCAAGCTCAGAAAGAAGACTGATTTGCTGAAAGCGTATACAATGTATTATGGACCGTCAGAAAAACAAACTGGCAACTGATTCTAAAAATATAATACAACTGCTGTACTTACTGTGTTCTACCTGAAGTTTCTGTGTTAGCAACAGGGTCACCCCTGGCTCACCAGGTATTAATAGGCAGAGATGAACAGGATGAATGCCTAAAAGAGGTGTCATATTTATGCACTGATAAAGGAGTTTATTTGTGGGACAGGATGGGCTAGGATGTGCTTAGGGTTCAGTTAATCTGGGCTTATGCACAAAAAAAGCCATGAAATAAATAAACAAATTATTTATATTGTGAAGAAATATATTGTTCATATTGTTGGACATATCTTAATCTCAGATGCAGAAATTACCTCAACAGAGAAGTTTCTGGACACATAAATTACATCTGATCTTGGGCAGAACAAAAGTTCCCAACACCGACTCTGTGATTCCCTTTTTCTGATGCCATTTGACCCTTGGAGAGGCCTAAAAATCATTGATGCCACTTTGGATTTTAGTGTCCCGTGGATGCTGAGATAGAAAGAGATAGTCATGCACAGTCAGAAGCTTCCCTTGGGAAGGGAAGCACTTTCACCCAGCTTCCTCTGGGGGGAAACTCCAGCTGGGGGGCTCAGAGCATGCTAGCACTGGTGGTGTGCAGACCAGCATGGAGGAGAGGGAAGACATGGTGGACCCAAAGCCAAGTACAACGCTCTACTGACTAGAGACTCCAAAAAGTGAGAGACTGAGACTTAATTCCCGCTTTAGCCTCAGAGGGTCCAAGATCAGAGTTCCCCCTTTTCAAGAAAGACCATGGATCAGGATGAGATGAGGACACCCTATATTCCATAAGTCCATGACAGGCCACTATGCTAAAGGGACAACATTAGGAAGGAATTAAAGTTCTTATACCCCAGATTTATTATTCCTCTCAAGAAACCTGTGTTTGGTTTACTTGAGGTCATGTGAGGCACAAGTACATTCTACAAAAATGGACAAACCCAGGCCATCACAAATAGCTATAGGATATTAATTTTAAAAAACACATCCTCACAGATGTCCATTCTGGCATTGCTAAAATGTTTCACTTTGGCCTTTCTGAGCCAGAGTCATAAGGTAAAAATCTGCAAACAGATGGATTCTTCTTGCTTGGTTATGATGTGCAGTAACATGTGCAATCTGACAAAACAGTGAAATTAATCATTCCCAAACCACTCACCAGGGATTCTCCATTTCTGGAATACAGTCACCTCTACACAGACATGAATATCTGCCTGTTTATTCACAATTACCAGAGGAAGAATAAATCCAGGATTTCCTGCAAAAAGCCTATCAACTCACCTTGCCATGCTGAAAGATGGAGCTGACCCTTCAGCTCCAGCTGGTAACACTCTGAGTCTTCTCACTGGGGGACCTTGAGTCTATTTAGTGTTTATTTCAGTTCCTCATAAAAGTAAAAGTTTCTCATGCATTAAACAGGAATTAAACCTTCCCACTTCCCTGCAGTGCTGGTCTAGTCATTGTCTCATCTTGGATGTCTCCGGCTTTGCCTCCATATTTAGGGAACTGGACTCAGTTAAGCATTAATCTCAATTCTTTCTCCTCCCATGCCAGATTTATGAAAAATTGTCTTACCTCATTGTCTGTGCCAACATCGAGCAGGACAGGGAGACACCGTTGTGGGTGAACTCCACCACAAGCTGTGTACAAAGCAAGCTTCCCGACTGGGATACCCATGCCGTAACTTCCTAGGTCTCCTAAACCAAGAATCCTCTCTCCATCTGTCACCACGATAGCCTAGGAGGATCAAAAAAGACTGTTATATGGGGTTGCCAAGGCTCTAGAAGCAAAACCAGCTCCACTGTTTTCACACTAATGCCATTTGCAAATGCATTGCATGGTGGGTATGTGCTCCTTCTACATGACACATGTTAATTAGCTGTTAGTGACAGGGGGGCTGCTCATTTCTGGGGGTAGAGAAAATGTGGTTGATGGGTAGCTAGCTGCTCACAGTGTGAGAGAGCAGCAGCTCTGCTTGCCAACACTTCAATTTGCTTGTAGCAAATCCCAACCAGCAAGGCTTTTTGTGCATCCTCAGCTGTATAACAAGAAGCATCACAAAAGAGATCTGGCCTTGTTTTTTTTCATCTCTTTTTCTAGACGAAGAAAATGTTCGTGCTTATGAACTGCATCTGTGGAAGAAACAGGCTCGTGTCTTCACACAGTTGTAGAGTAGCTGTGGAGTAGCCAACATCAGATAAACAAAACAGAACTCACTGTAACTGGGTCCCTTTGCCTCTGGTCTCCCTGACTGTGAGACAGGTAGAGAAAAGCCATCAGCATGGGCAGCACCATGGACTGCAGAGGAGCTCCCAGACTATGTATTTGATATTAGGTCTTTTTTCCCACCCAGCTGGGAGTTAATAAATGCCATTTAACTCTTTGTGCAACTAGTTTTATGCATTTCAGCAGTACTGTATGGTGCTATGTAACCAAAAGCTTTAGTGTGTGCTTTAGTAAGAAATAAGAGAATTGGAGATTAGAAACTATCTCAATAGATGTACTTCCTTGGGGAGTAGGGGGGTAAATAAAGATGCATTGGTTTGCTGCTGTGACGGAGGAGCATTTTGTTGTTTAGGAATGGAATAAACCTCTTGCTGCACTTTCTGATTTCAGGGAGAATTGTACTCGTCTATTTCAGTGTCCTTTCTTATTCAACATAAACTGTACACACGTCCCATCCATTTTTGAACATTTTTCTATTTTCATTTCCTTCTGAGTCAATGTGAAGCGTTAGCAATGAGAAAGTCTCTTTTGAGTGGCCTCCATCTGGTTTTGGGTGTGCACTCACTCTACCACACCCAGAGGATGCAACTGGGACTAAAAGGCAATAATGGGAATAGGAAGCAGCAAGCACATGCACTGCTACAGGTTTATCCTGAAATTATATGGAGTTAATATTTAAACTATGAAGAGAATATTTAAAAAAATATTAAGTTTTAATGAGTCAAAGTATTTCTCTGGAGCACCAATCCCCATGGTAGGATTCATTCGCTATCCTGGAAGAGACACAAACCCCTCTCATTCCTACATAAGTATATCCATAAATGGTTTCTTCTCACTTGCTCTGCTTCTGGCACTGTGATTCTTTCAGGGCAGTCCAGATTTGACAGGAGGGGTGAAGGGAGGGCTCATTAGAGCTTGGCTAAGCTTTGCTAGGCTGAGCAGAGCACCAGCACCCTTCCAGCCCTTCCAGGCAAGAAAATGCAGGCCTGTGGCCCAGATTTCTCTCTTCTACAGTGAATACTGTTGCCATGAAACTCTAATGAGCCACATGGCAAAATGTGGGCAGCATCTCCAGGTATTTCTGCACAGTCTTTAATGGAACTTAGAGGTGGTGGTGTTCAGCCTTTTCAAAAAAACTGAGTCCCTCCAGGGACTTAGGTGCAGTCCAGGTGCCTCCCTACTTAGCTCAAAATCTTGAGTGTTCCAGTGTCTACCAGTTCAGGCATGGAGAATTGTGTGCACAAAGATACAGGGAACCTCGTGGTTCAGAACAGCAATACTGATAAAATTAGCTGCCTCTGTAGTCTGGCAAATCTGGAAAGTAGATAGTCTGAACCTCTTTCATGCATCACTGCCCTTCCTATGGTCTGTTCTCGATGTCAGAGAAGGCTCTTTCAACAACAGTCCCTAATCTTTCTATGCCAGTTTCCCCATCTGCAAAAAGATGTCTATTAGCCATAATGAGTTCTGCTCACAGTCCTGAGCTGGAAACAAATGGAAATACTGAGATCTTTGGACAGAGCAAGGACAAAATACCTAGTTTGCATCAGTTCTCCACAGTCCCAAAGTTATATGAATGTGATCACTTTTTCTGAAAACATGTTAAATTTCTTTCTTTTTTCCCCCTTAGAAGTGGAAAATGCTTGCAAGATTTTCTCAGCTGCCAAACTTTTTTTTCTGAAAGAAGCAGATGACTGATAGGGGACCAAAGCTCTGTCAACAGCCAGGGAAATTCCCAGGCACATGTACTTTCAGACTGATAGAAGGAGGTGAGGTGACTGGCAAGACCTGCTTAAAGTGTTGACTATTTCATGCCAGGGACTTGCCCAGCCCCGAGCTCTAGTGAAAAACACTTCACAAGAATACATTTTGGGTGGGGTGTCAGTAATATTTTCAGCTGCTGGATATCAAACATGATTTGCAGAGTTGCCAGTGTTCTTGATGCTGCATGACTCACTGGATTTGGGAAGGAGTCCTACAAGCATTGGTTACAGAGATATCTTAAAGAGCTTTGGTGCATCTGACAAGTTATAAGTTAGCCACACAATTCTTCAACACACATATCTTATTTTTTCACTAGGACTCCTATTTTGTACAAATTTATTATCATGCCCATTTTTTTTTTTGACCAAGATCCTGCTACCTTAGAAAAAGTTGTTCTTGACTGCATACACACATAACAAGAGTCTCTGAAGTCCCAACTGGACTAGAAACTGAAGCTCAACTGGAATCCAGCCTGAAAATTCTCTCAGGAAGGGAATAATTCTTTGCTTGTCCTTTTAAATAGCCAATTCTGAAAATGATGCCAAGCAGTTACATTAAAAACCTCATTTTGCATCCAACTCCCTGTAATTTCCCAGTCTGCAGAAGGCATGACACATACCTTAACATTTTCTTCAGGCCAAGAGTTTAGCATTGTTGCAATATGGCCTTTGTCATGGATGGTGACAAACAATCCGCTAAGAAAGAAAAAAAAGAAAGAAAGAAGAAAAATAAGTCTTGTAATAAAATTAATAACTCCAAGATAAAATAAAACAGGTGAACTTGAAAATGCAGGGAAATGAGCTGCTGAGCAAAAAAACCAGGCAACTCTCTGCATTTAACCCTTGTGAAACATTACTTTGGGAGCAAACTCTGCCTTAGTGCAGAAGGGTCTTCTAGTTAAACCAGTTCTGATGAGCACAGGGGAGGCCTCTGGTTTTGCCATATGTATTGTTACATGTTCTTTCCTGAGGAGCTTATAGCTGGCCATTCAAACGGTGAAAGCATGATCCTTCTCACACAGTGAGAAGCTACTGCAGAGCTAGAGATTTTGGGTCTCCTCTTTAGTGAACAGAACTCCAATTGGATCACTTGCCATGGCATTTGCTTAGATGAAGCCAAACCTGCTCTTGCAACACCGTTTCTGTTTTTTTCATTAAGATCTGATCCTAGTTTTTGACACTGACCAAATGAAAACCACGAAAAATTAGAAGTGAAACAGAAAATTAAATGTTTGGATGTTACTTCAGTATGAAGTGTTTACATGGACAACAGCATATATAATTGCACTAAGGGTAATCACTTCTCAATGCAGAGATCTCCAAGGTTTAACCAAAAATGCCTTCTTTTTAATAAAATTAGGGGCTGAAAAAGATCATTCTTGGAACAGGTTTTAGACTTGTGGCTTACTTTTTTGCTTCTTTGCTGTTGTTACCAAAAATAGTAACCTTAGCAGGAATTCTTCCAATACCCAGGACAGCATTATTTACATTGACTGATCTCTGCTCTGATATTTTGGGATTTTTTTGAAGTTCCTTTTAGGCTACTCTGACTTCAAAAGAACCAACCTCCTCCATATCTGTCTCAGGGAAAATTCCTTACACTGCTCGCAATGTTGTCTAATCAGCACAAATCAAGGGCTCTAACTTGAGGACTCCCCTTGGCAGGAGAAGGCATCCATTTTTCTTGCCTTGTTATCTACTCACAAAAACAGGAGCTGTGCCAGCAACTAGTAGCACTTGGAACAACACTAAGATGCATTTTTGCTGCTTACAGCTGTCAACTATTGCTCAGCCCCAGAAAGTTCATATCTGGTCACAATTTGGGGTTCTAATGTGAAATATTAGGTAAAAGAAGCTTGAAAATAACCTCCATTGTAAGTCCATAAGAGTGATGGATAATCAAACATAATTGGGCTACTCACTCTGGCAAGGGCTTATCTCACATGACTCTTCTAGGGGGCAGATATCTTCCCACAGTCAACTGAGGGATTCTTAATGAAAATGCCCTTTACTTCCAAAAGAAGGAAAATAAAAGTGCTGACTTCATCACTGATCAAGTCACAGTCAAACAGACAGATCAGAAAGGCAAAAAAGGGAAAGTAATGGTTCATTTATTCAGCATAATTCTTTAACACTGTGCCAGTAACCAATGAACTAATCACATACACATGGCCTGTCTCAAAGGCAGTATTCATAGATGTCAATCTTCATAAAAAGGGAGTACTGTACTGCTGCCATCTACATTTAGAAAGTAGTTACTAACCAGGAATGAAAAGTATAAATTAGAAACAACATTGCAAATAATTCAAGTTGTGATATGCTTTTAAAAAGAATGGTATTGTTTTAAGTTAACTTATTACCTAAGTGTCTAGCCATGTGCCTCATATTCACATCTCTTCAGTACTGAAGGGAGTCCACCAGCTATTTAACCTTTGAAAGATATCCTGTGCTCAGAGCAGAAGCTGAACCCAATTGTCCACCCACCACTGGTCCTGTGGCTCAATGGAACGGTGAGCTGTTTCACACAAAGTGGAGAGGGCAGATACCCACGGCCCCCTGACTCTGACCTTGTATGAGGAGGGCAGTGGGCTGCTCTCCAACCCCTGCTCCAGATATGCCAGGAGAGAGAGTTCAGCCTGGGCCTTCCAAAATCTGATGACTGCTCTCACTATACTCCTTAGGACTGGGACTCTCACAGCTGTCATTGGCTTGGCTTAGATAACTAGGTTGGTGACTGAAAGCCAAGCATGGGTAGACACCCCTCTCAGAATTTGCGCTCCTTCCCTTAATATTATGTATTTGATGTTAATTTCTCCTTACTTTCCTTCAGGCAAAATCAGATGGCTTAATTTGGACTAACAATTAACACCCTAATGGCACTACCAGCTTTGAAAGGGAATCCTTCAGGAGCAGAAATGGTGAACCATCTGGGGAAAGTGACCTCTCGCTGACACAACCACATCAGGAAGTGGGCACGTATCTAAGCAAGCCTCTTACTTCACTAAGGCTGAATCCAAGAGCCAAGGGCCCAGTTTCAATAAAACACAAAAGTTTCCAATGCCTTTAGGCATCCAGCTGAAGCATTCCTGAACCTGGTTGAGGCTTTGTGGACTCCCATTAGGTGTTACAGCATTCAGAAGGGGATCATGGTAGTGGTGAGCTGGAAGTCCCTTTGCAGAATGAGTATGCAGTGACCAACTCTGACAAGCAGTTGAGCGATTTCACAGTGTTTTAAGATGCAAAGAGAAGTAGACACATGTCAGATGTCAGAGTCAGGGGTCACAGGTATGTGCTCCTTTTGTATGATCCCCAGGAGAGTGGTGCTCTCCCTCCCGACAACGACCGTCACCCACAGAGATGAGTTGGCCAATTGTCCAAATAACATGCCTCAAATTGGCAGAGGGTTAATCTTTCCTAAAATCCCTTCTGCAAGGCAGGCAGAAGGAACAGACAAGATCCACAAACTTAACTCAGCAAAAGCTTTGCTGATGACTGAATAGGGAAGAGTAGCAGCCAGGTTTCACTCAAGGATACACAGATTCTTTATTATGAGGGTGGTGAGGCACTGGAGCAAGTTTCCCAGAGAACCTATCGATGCCTCATCCCTGCAGGTGTTCAAAGCCAGGCTGGATGGCCTTGATCAAGTTGGTCCTGTGGAAGATGTCCCTGGCAATGGCAGGGGGCTTGGACTAAATGTTCCCTAACATCCTTTCCAACCCAAACGATTCTATGATTCTCTGATTATAGGAAAGGTAACAGGAGCAAAAGCTTATTTGTGCCTTTGAGAACAGCAAGGTAGAGCTCTGAATACTACAGGTTGGTCTGTGTGGACCAGTAGTAAATAAAAAACATCCAAGTGGCAACAAAATGAATTAACTTGATTCTTCTGCAGAAAAGATGCAGCCTAAACATTCTGAAAGAGGAATGAAACCTCAGCAACAGATTCTGCCTTTATCATCATGCCTTCTTCATCTCTCTTGGGATTGCAGTTGATAAATTGCTTCAAAGAAACAAAAAGAAATGAAGCAATTTTCCTTTAGTCTCCTTGGGACTCAATAACAACAATTCAATTAAAATAAAATGCTAAAAATATAAGTAATTTTGATCAAGTCATGTAACATGGGCATTGTGTGGAGTAGAGACACAACCTGTTTTTCCTGACCAGAAAACTCACCTGTGCCCAGGAACCTGCCATTCTACATGGATTCAGTCATGCACGGGGACAAAAATACAAGAAATAGAGCTTAGTAAAAATTAACTGCCCCAGCAATTTCAAGTCAGAATATAGACACTGTATCACTATTTCTGGTTAAATAGTAACCTTCAGAGAGCTGTTAGCTTTGTGGGGGTAATTAAGAGTGGGGAGTGCTTCAATCTGCATCCATTAGGGTTTCAGAGCTGCAGTCTCATATTCAGTTCATCAGCATCACAGGTGGAAGTCAGACTAGATTTTATTGTGCCACTGAGCACATCTGTAAGTGTCTAGGAAACTTCAAGGACAGTTACAGCTTCTTAATTTGTCACTGAGGCAGTATTTCTGTGTGGATGTCAGGCAGTCCAGTCAGGCTCCCTGAACTGGCCTGCAGGATCCATCAAACTGCAGGTCACTGCAGAATCCATCACAGGGATTGAGTATATTCACCCAAACTATACAAGACCTTTTCTCATCCCTAAGACAGGGACATCATCTTTTCTTTTCTGGTATTGTCCTGACTGTCTTCACGGAAGTATTTCAGGAATACTAAAGCTACACAACGTACCATGTGAGCCATGAGAAGAATTCTGCTCTGGTCCCCAGTACTGATTAGATCTTGGCCATTCTGATGGCCTTCTGAAAGTCTCACGATGAAGACAATCCCTTAACTGCAAGGCTCACTTTAGAAAGAGTCTGGAGACAAGGAAAACATGGCACATTTGATGCCCAGAGGAAGTGGTGCTAGATACTGGTGATACCTTTTTAGAATAACATTCATATTTTTTTATAAGGACATGTAGTGATAGGACAAGGGATAATGGCTTCAAACTGACAGAGTGCAGGTTTAGATTAGATATTAGAAAGAAATTTGCTACTGTGAGGTTGGTGAGGCACTGGAACAGTTTGCCCAGAGAGTCTAGGGACTCCCCATTCCTGAAAGTGTTCAAGGTTGGATGTGGCTTTGAGCAACCTGATCTAGTGAAAGGTGTCCTCACCTATGGCAGGAGGGTTGGAACTAGATGATCTTTAAGGTCCCTTCCAACTCAAACCATTCCATGATTCTTTTAGACATTTGAGAAGGATTAGTTTTAACATCTCAGATATTAGAAACAGAATTATTCTTTAATCCTTTCATTCAATAAGCAGTTACTTTTTTAGAAAGCCTAAGTAGTGTGCACCAGATATTCCTAGTTAGCAATGCTAACCTGTGAGGTACCTCTCATTACAAAAAACAGTGGAGCCAGCAGTGCTATCTCTAAAGCACTATTGTTTATTTACAGGGAATGTTCATTTCCCAAGGCACAGAGGGGAGTGAAAAACATTATGCAACTTCTTTCCTCACAGATCCAAATCTCTCCTCACTTCTCTCCTACTCAAAGTCTCCCTCCCTCTCCTAATCACTTTTCCTTGGCAATTACCAGTGCTTCTGTGGCTGTGTTTGCAACCCTCCTGGTGTGGTCTTGACTCACTTTTCTAGCCCACTGCTGCCTCTGACACGAAATCAAACAGAAATTCAATGCAATCAAATGCAATCAATCTCTTTGCTTTATCAAGCTCCATAATGTATTTGGCTAATGCTATGCTCTTCTTGCAGTCTTGGCCTGTGCTGTGGATTTGGGCAGCACTCCTGTAACTTCAGTTCCCTATTTATAGTTATACAACTAATGGCCTCTTTACACTTACCATATATGAGTAAAAGTCAGAAATTATACCTACCAACTTTACATCACACTGGTCAAAAGCCATGAAAGAGAAGAAAAGATGATGGCGCTGGATCACTGATATGTACAGTAGCATGAAGCAAAAGGATGAGGATGCCACTCTTTGCTTCACAAAAACTTCCCTTAATAGCTGAGATATAAAATTATCGTGTATTTATGTCCCTGTGGAGGAAAGAGACACCACTAGAAGGACCTCAAAATCTCCTAAAATGACAGGAGTTGAAAAACACAGTCCTCCCAACTCAACTATTGCAGCTTCATCCTTCTTCTCCTTCCTCGGTCCTTCAGAAGGACTTTTCCCTGGAGAAAGAGATACTTCCCCAGTAAGGAGGAATGTACTTGCAGCATTATTCACTATTTACTCACACTGCAATGGTCAGGCTTGCTCAGGGATTGGTATATAGCATGATGAACACAAATAAACCTCAACTGCAAACTCCATGTGCTTTTTGCACAGAGATCAGTCCATCATTTATTGGATCTCAGAAAAGAGATATCTTCTTTAATGGGCTACCAGGCTTTGCCTTACATAATTACTTGTTCCTGAGAAGAGGAACTGATGAAGGGAAGCAGATTAAAATAGTAGCTGAGGTCCCTGATTCTCTAGATATTTACACACTGCTTCTCATTCAGCCATCAAATGGTCCTTCCAAGGAATCTGGCTCCTTGTGTGTGTGCTGCCATACCAGTATGGAGTGAATTGCAAGACTAGACCATGAATATGGCAACAAAAGTCAGGCTTTGTTTCATTTACATTTACTCAATTTTCTTTGCACTTATTAACTTCTTGTCGGGTGCTATCAGGGGAACTTGCTCCATAAGTGAGGAGATGATAAAAACTATTAGGTGAGTTAGCATTTAAGGAAGTGCACATATTCCCAATACTTGTATCAGACAAGCAGGCATCATGAGTCAGTGTTTTCATCTGGATAGGAATTGCTCATTCTCAGAACAAAAATGTTCAAGGACAAGGGTTAAGCGTCTCCACTTGGAACCTGAAGGTGAGGAAATTCTGTGCACAGAAAAGTCCTTCAGTGTTTTAACTTAATAGGGCCTAGACTTCCCTTAGAAGACACAGGAAGTCAGTGGGAAAACATGGCTTAAAAAAAGCAACAAACAAAAGAGATGAGTCAGATCTTTGCCAGCATCACAGCCTGCACCAGGCTGCTGTTGAACAGCCATAAAAAAGTTGTGAGACAGCAGTCAGAAACCTACAGTGAGATATAAGGCTGGACAGAAAACAGTTCTGACAGGTATAGCAGAAGTTGATCACAGACACTGCCTTATAGAAAGGCATGATGCTCTTGGAAAACCGTGAGCAAGACTGCCTCAGAGTAACATTGAAATGCATATATCAAAATTATTTTAACACTCAGGAAATTAAGAAACAAGTTGGCTTGCTGCTGTGGAAGGATGCTGACTGGTGCTGCACGCCACTGTGCTCTTTGCAGTCTGGCTGGATTATGCCCCAAGCCCAGCTGACTGGTATGTATTTTGTCTGTCCAAGGCTGCAAAAGGGACACACGCGAGGGAGGGATTAGCTGATGGACTCGGCTTTTATTGCACACTAACCACAGAAGATTCTCACTGCTGTGCCAGAGAACAGGCTGGAGAACCCTTCTCTGGATTACAGGTCAGCCTGTGCTAGAGTTGCAATAAAATGTGCTTACAGTAAAGCCCTACATTTGGGTTTATTTATTTACACTTTCAAAAATCATATACAAAATATACAGGTTGAGCAATATGAGTCTTTAGAGACATTTCCACCAGCTGTACCCCCACTGTTGATTTTTTTTCTTCTGGTCTCTGCCAGAATAGGACAAAAAGCTTCAGAATAACAAAATAAACTTTGAAATTGCTTGGCTGTTTTAGGGAGCTTGAGATTACAAATGCCTGTGGGCTACAGGCTTTGGAGAGACAGTATGTGCTAGCATGCAGTGATTTGTCTAAATACAGTACAATTAATCATCAGATTGGACAAAATCTCTGTGATGATTCATCAGCTATATTTTGCAGATTTGTTTATAATAAAAGCCAAGAACTTTTTGTTGTTTTAGATTATTTTCTTTGTAAATTGCAGGATGCTGAACAGTACCCTGAGGTACTGATGAAAAAATAATAGAAACCAAGCACAATCAACTATTAATGATATCTGTACAGAGATTTATAAGGCGACATATCTATAATTTAAGTACACTAAAAGATTTAATTTCAAATGATCTGCAAGGTGAATGATAGCATTACTACTATAAATTTCCTTAATGTTTTCATCATACATTTTAGGCAGGAAACCCAAAAATCAATGTGGGATCCAGAAGATGCAGGCTTCAAGGTACAATAATGAAAGATACATTATCCACACAAACCCCACAAACCTACACAGGGAAATATCCACGATTCCAAGGGATGGCAAACTGCTAAGCTGTAGGAAACTGCCAAAGAACAGGGAGATTTGAATGAGCACATACAAGCAATTGCACCCAAACACAGAGAGCAGTGCACACAGGCTTCAGTGCAAGCTGTAGTCCTCCTCGTGCTTTGGTATAGTCCAACCCCTGCCACAGCAGATCAGAGCCTAAAACAAAGCTTTTGGATCTATCTCCTCATTTACCAGGTCATAATTTTAATAGTTTGTTGTTTTTTTTTTTTTTGCCAGGAAAAGGGCGATTATAACAATAACACTTCATCCTCTCTCTCCTGCAGGCTCATTTCAACAAATTTATCAGAAAGGCAAAGGTCTCAAAGATGTTTGTTCTTACACCCTTTTATGAAAATTACTGTTGAGATAAAAAGATAAAGGTGTTCATGTCCCCGCCACTCCGTGGAGGGGAACACAGACCTTCCTCTGATAATTATTCTGACAGTTGGCCAAAACGACAGCTTGTAGTACACCCAACATGTGCTGCTTCCCACCCAGTACCTACTAAGACCTAGCTCAGCCCTAGCAAAGCATCAGAGCTTTCCTCAGAGGCTGCAAGACTAAGCAGAAGACAGAGAAAAGGAGGAAAAAAGTGACTGTAGAGGGAACCAAATGAAAAAAAGGAATGGTTATGGTGCAGGATCAAAAAGGTACAGACAGGAAATCAGAGGGGACAGCAAGCAGAGCACTGAAAGCTGTGCTCACTCTTCCCTAAGGAATAGGTGAGGGAAGGGGAGAAGCACAAGCTGGTATGGGTGGCTATGATGCAGCACAGGTGGACATGCAAAAGGGTTGAAGGAGATGTGGAAGGGAACAGAAGCTGTCATAAATATGAAGTGCTAGGGGACAGTGGACAGAAACCAGGAGGAATCCTGGATTTATTGGTTCTGCTAGTCAGCAAACAGCCTAAGGAATAAATAGTCCTTTCTTCCTCTCCAGGGCAGAGTTGATACAGAAAGACCAGCTCAGTAAGCACTGTTATTGGTCATTATGCAGCAATCTCAAAATACAGAGGGTTGTAATCAGGTCCCCAATGGATCTCTGCTATCCACATTCTAGCATTAAGGAAGGAGGTAAACAGACCCATGCTGCTCTTGGCTTGTCATGAGCTGCTTGTCCCTACTGTATTCTCAGGACTGCATTCTCTGGTTGAACCAGAGAACTGTCACGTCATAGCATAATTTAGGCGTTAAATTCTCCCTGTATTTTAAAACTTAACAAACTGAATTTTTCCAGTGTCCTTTTCAGCAGTGGTGTTTTGATACTCATGTTTAGAAGGGTCTCTGAGAGGTCTATTTGTGTAAGTACTGAGCTGCTGGAGCCAAGGGCTGGGTAAGAGCCCAAGCAGGTTTGCAGCATGGAGTCTGACTCTGGCTTACCCTCAGCACCCAGAGCTCCCTTCTAGCTGATGTGCAGGAGGGAGAGGGAGAAACCAGACTGTCTTCTGTTACCCACACATAAATTTACAGATGCAGATGGGTAAAGATCAGGCTTAGAGGTGAGACATAAGTTCCCATCATCCAGGGATTCCACCAATGAGCAAGTATGGGCATTTCCCAAATTCAGTATCCTTTGCTGCATTTAAGCTCATCATGTTCAAGGGGCTTGAAGCCCTTTGTTCAAAAACACTTTGTTAAGTGTACGAAAATCTGACTGAGCCTTGATTTTCCTCTGCCTTTTTCAAGGTTCAGCCCTAAACCTGTCTGTGTGTTAAATCCTGGCAGTATCTCAGTAATCAAGAGTTACAAAGAGAAACAAGCTGAGATGGGCAATTAGTGCTGTTGCTCAGTTGATATTGAGCCCTTATCTGTTTTCACTGCTAAGCACATAATGTATTGTGTTTGACTTGATAGTACTGAGGTTAAGGTGGGATCAAAAATCCCCGCAAAATTAAATCTGATTATATTTCCTTCCTGCACTGTGTAAATTCTTCCAAGATCCACACCTTCACTTTTAAAAAGTGCACTGCAGGGATTCCCAAGAATGAACACACAAGTAGGACAAAGTTTGACAAAGAAAAGAAAGATTATTTTGACAATACCAGAGCAATCAGCTTTCAGATAAATTAAATATAACTTGGCACACTCTTAGCAAACTCACCTAATAAAAAAAATATAACTTTTGCCATAAATTGCAGCAAATACAGCAAATATCATCAGCTTTTAAAGGAAGTCTTCTACAATCATGTTATAGAATCATAGGATCACAGAACGGTTTGGGCTGGAGGGACCTTAAACATCATCTAGACCAAACCCCCTCGTCGTGGGAAAGGACACCTTCCACTACACCAGGCTTCTCAAGAGTCCCATCCAACCTGGTCTTGAACATTCACAGGGATGGGGCATCTACAACTTCTCAAGGTAACTGTGCCAGTGGCTCACCATTCTCACAGTCAGAAGCTTCTTATATCTAATCTAAACCTACCCTCTTTCATTCCAAAAGCATCGCTCCTTATCCTATCACTCCGTGACCCTGCAGAAAGTTTCTCTCCTGCTCTCTTGTAGACCCCTTTAGGTTACTGGAAGATGCTATAAGGTCTCCCTGGATCCTCCACTTCTCCAGGCTGAACAACTCTCAGCCTGTCTTCATAGGAGAGGTGCTCCATCCATCTGAGCATCTTCATGGCCTCCTCCGGACTCTATCCAACATCTTTATGATGGGACGCTCAGCGCTGGATGCAGCACTCTATGTGAGGTCTCACCAGATCAGAGAGGCAGAAACACCTCCCTCAGCCTGCTGGCCATGCTGCTTTTGACACAGCCCAGGATATGGCTGACTTTCTGGGCTGTGAGTGCACATATAATGGTTCTACCAACCCCCTCAAGTCCTTTTTGCCAGGGCTGCTCTCAATCCACCCTTTGCCCAGCCTGTTTTGGTGCTTGGGATTGCCCTGTCCCAGTGCAGGACTTTGCACTTGACCTTGTTGAACTTCCCAAGGCTCATGTGGGCCCACCTCTGTACTGACATGTGTCGCTTGACTTGTCAAAATGTTTGAACAATGTGCTTGAACACAGAGTTCTCCAGAAACAACACCCAACCACAGTAAAACCTAAGGAATATAAGAACTACAGTGCTAAAGCACAGAAGCCCTCACTTGATGCAGACCTGTTGGGGAAGAATACAGAAAATGCAAAGCAGCTCTTAAAGCAGCCCATCTCCTCTCTTTCAGAAACAGATGCCCTGAGCATAAGGGTGCAAGCTTGCTAGCTCTGACACAGCCATTACACAGCAACATGAGCTGCATCTCAGTCACTTTGCAGTGGCATATAAAAGTCAATATAAATTATATAATAAAAATGTATAATTTATTAATATAAATGATACATGAAGTAAACTGTTAAAAAGAGGATTACTCCTCATAAAAAATGTCTCTAAGTCACGAAGCACAGCCCACAGATATTCCACAGCCCAATGGATACTGCTGTTCAAGGTTTTCATGATAGTCAGCATCATTTCCCCTCCAATTTACATCCTGGTATTCATTATTCTAAATAATTCTCTTCCCTCCTCCCTGTCTTTGGCATTTTTTGTTTGAGGTGGGGTTGCTTCTTGTGGCAGCAGCATAGATTTATGCCAGATCAATGGAAAACACATCCTCTTGTATTTCCTTCAAGGTCAATCTCTTTCATTTGGCCACTCCACCTTTTCCTTTGAGCTTCTCCTGGTAAATCAAAGAATTTCAACAGACTTAAATCTAAATAACCTCTGACAGCAGCAGAAAGCCTGACCTTCATAAATTAACATGAGATTTGCTGTTAACTTCTGAAATTTTACCTCATGCCCATGGAAGTTTCTTGTGGTTGTTAGAGCTCCTGCACACATATTTTTCTTAGTATAAGAAGGAAGAGAGAGAGAGAAGACTGGAGATACAGAATAAGAAGCACTAACTATTTTTCTAACTAAAAAAATGGATCAGAGTCCTTTTTCACTCCCATTGTGATGTAATAACTGTGGTAGGGCTTCCCAACATCAACAGTGTCCATCCCATTCCCCAGCCTCCATGAAACCTCAGACCAGGACTGATACACCAGCTGTTCTCTCTGTATGCCCAGAAGCCAATCTGTCCTCCTCTCCTCATTTTGAGAAACACTTCACCAAAGAGGAAACAGAGATAGAACAAGGATGGGGGTACAGCATGCTGAAAAGACATGCCTGGAAAAAGTGGGGTGAGCACAGGGGGAACCTCTGAACTCTCAGCTCTCAGAAGAAGTTCCACACAAGCTGAGCCATTTTCAGCAGCCCTGGTCTCCCTCTGCACTAAATGCTTTCTCTTCACCTACTTCAACCATGGTCTTCCCCTCCTCTTTCAATAATCTTGTCTCATACTAAGGCCTGTCTCACACCTATACCTTCTGCCAACTTCTTCAGGGTTTCTTGACTACACATGGCCTCCATGAGACTTTCCACAGACATCCCCTCCCCTTCAGTCTGCTACAAGACCAGTCTGTTTGTGGCAGTTACCTAAACACACTGTTAAACACATTCATCTTCTCATACACTGATTTCAGCTGCCTCTGGAAGAAGGTTGAACCAGGCTGGTGGCAAGAAGAGAAGTTGTGACAACCAATGTTTTTATAAGAAGTAGAGATTGCCTAAAGGGGTTTCAAAAGAACTTTTCAGGACAATAATCCAAACCCCAGTCTTCTCACTCACTTCTGGTCTCCACTGTTTTATAGAAGAGGGAGTGCAGATAATTCTGTGGTTAGGGACAACTCTGTGGGATTTACATCTTTGTTCTAGTTCCATTTTGTTTGGGCTTAAAGTGTCTAGAAATGTCAGGAACTTTTCCTCCTGCTGCTCAGACTGCACAACACCATTAAAAAAAGCCACTCAGAAGAGCCAGACCTGCTGACAAGACAATTCTGTAGATTGACTGATGTTTCATTTGCTCATTTTTCATCAGAGACACAGATCATTATTCTGTCAGACTTAATTTTCACACCATCTGCATCCTGTTAACTTTCATTCTCCAGGTTCAGCTTAATCTCAACATGTTTGGCATTGTTCTGCAAGCAGTCCTCAAGGATATTTATGTTTCTAGATAAAAAGAGTGAACTTAGGCAAGTTTCTTCTGTCTCATAACTTCTCTCCAATGGTGATACACCAACCTCTTCCACTCCTGCTACCAAGGGATGCAAAAAGCTTTTGAGGAGCAGCTGACAACTTTATACTTTCAAATACCAGTATGTTCATGAATTAACCAGTGTCTCGAGAGACTATGGTCTTATGCCACTGTAATAAACTATCCCTCCCTATCACAGAAGAAATAAAACCCTGATTCTACGCCCTCAGACAAGTTTCCACTCTGCTTTCTCCTTGTGAAAAAGTATAGTCTCTTTCAAAGACACTCACAATTAAAAGAGATCCTCAGGTTTAAAACATACCTTTTAAATAGCATTGCACATGTTCAGTCCTGTGCTGTATAAGGGCCCCCATGATATTAACTACATACATTGACATTGAAAAAAAGAAGCAAAAAAAAGGGAAAAAAAAAGATCAAAATATTACCATGAACTTTTCTTTGTAGAGGCCTTTATATTCTTACTCTAAAGCAAAAAGGACTCTCAACCACGGTCTGAAAGCTTGGGTGGCAGAAGTATTTCCTAAGGAAAGAGTGACTATCTGTTAACGGGATTGAAGAACAAAGACTTCTCCTTCCTTCCCTCATTAAGTCTCAGAATGTTGCAAGCCCAGCTCTGTTATATTTCATTCTTCCCTTCTACCAAATTTCTGATGGGGCCTGGGCTTTGAAAAGCAAAAAAACACTTTCCAGGCCTGTGTTCCATAGTACCTAGGTAGTACTTAGTTCTTTAGTACCTGTCCTTTGCTTGAAGCTAGTTGTGTTATCACTGCTGCTGCACATAAGCAAACCTGCCATCCATGTGCCTTGAGCAGCTTGCTCCTGCTTTAGCATATCCCTTTCATCATGTCAGCACAACTCCTGTTGCAGGTGGCAGTGAACTGGCTATTTGGATTACTGCTAGTCTGGCCCAAAAAGGGCTTGGATCTACCCAGATTTATCCTTGAACCAGATCACTGCATGGACATCTCTGGAGGCGGTGGGAGGGGTGGTGGGAGGGAAGAGTGAAGGGATGCCAGGGATGGATTGCAGGAGACAGACTGAAAAGTTGCTCATGTGCAGCCATAGGACCTGAAGCTGTACAACTCTGCAAGAAATCTCCCTTAAGTCTGGATCACCCTTGATCATCATATCTTGTAAAAGACATATTGTTCAATATGTGAAACAAGTCTTGTCACCTTGGAACACTATTCTCAGTCATATCATTTGGCCTTGACAATGTGCATACATCTGAGTCCCCTCACAATCATTCCAGAACTTGTGATGCCAAACAGAGCAACTGATTTTTGTAACAAAACTGCAACCACAAGAGCCTGAAAGACAAATTGAGGAGGAGCATAACTTGACAAGCCCTTAAGAAGTGAGCATATCTGCTTACCCTAGACCTATACTCCTCCTGCTGCTGGCCACTGCTGCAGAAAGGATTTGTGCCTAGGAAGACTTCTCTTTAGACATGGTTACTCTGCTCTTGTGCTTACTTAATGTGTTTTGACCCCAGTAGACAGATTTTGAAAGGGTCCTTAATCATAACTGTGACAGAGGTGCTATTGCTTGGTACTTCAACCTGTACTTACAAATTACACAATAATTTATATTTTTTATTTCAAAAATTCAAAATACAAAATGAAACTGTACTTTAGCCTGAAGGTTGTAATGCTTATTGCATGGCTTTGAATAAACACATACTGTTAACTCATTATGGAACTGCCTGGAAAACAAGATAGGAAAAATGTATTCAACATAGACACCTTCCAGCAAAAATCAGAGCTCTTAGACAACAGTGTCTTAACGTAATTTTTATTAATTTTATGGTTCCACCTCTATTTCAGTCATTCCAAATCCTTGAGGCTTCACATAGGAAAAAGTCTGAGGCCAAAGGAAAAAAATCTTGCCTGAAGAATTTAAAGCAACTAGTGAAGAGAAAAGCAGTAGGAGTTTGGGAAAGGCAGAGGCAGGAACCAGGGGCATCAGGAGCTCTGCCTGGTCCACCAGAAGTGAAGACACTGTGGGCATCACAGATGAGCATGAGAAGTGCTGGATATTTGTGTTTTTTTCCTAGTAGCTCTTTTCTACTGGTAAATAGAGAAAGACTGTGCTTTTAGACTGCTGGCTGGATAGCTTTTTGAAAGCAAATTACATCAGGTGTCTGATTCCATTTGGAGCAGACAAATCTGCTGGCAGGAAGGATGCTGGAGTCCTGACCTGGAAGTAGAACTCTGGAGACCAGCCCCATAAAAGTGCAGGTAACAGATCTACCCTTAAGGGTTTGTAGGTAAAGACTAAGAAAATAAAAAGAGGCATCGACTCCTGCAATTACAACAGCAGTGTCTGGCAAAAAAAATCCGCAGCCATGCAAACACTGATAAATGTATTCTGATGAGAGAAGCCCTGCTGGACATCATCAGACTGGTTATGGATGCTGTTATACAAGAGCTGCTTTGTAAGCAAGTTACTTGCACTTTAATCTCTTCAGGCTCAACCTTTAAATATAAAGCCAAGCGGTAATGGGGCTGAGAAAGATCTCAACATGGGGAAGAAGCTAATTGTGTCCACAGGTCACTAATTGCTGCTGCTGTGGCTGCAGACAGGCTGCATCATATTCTGCATCATCCCTCTGCACCATAAGCTGTGCTATATGGGCACATCCATCCATGTTGGAGTATATGCAGGCTTTTAAAACTGAGATATATCATCTCCCTGATTAACAGCATTAATTGTGACAGTTTGGATGAAAAGGTAATTGCTACAGCAAACATTCAAATCAGCTCTCTGCTGCCCAAAGAGTTGGGCTGGGAGTTGCAGCACTCCAGAGGACAAAAGACATTGATTCCATGGAGAGAATGACCCTAACACAAAAGGACAGAGTTCACAGCAGGACATGTAGTGAGGAGAAATGCTAAGCACAATTCTAGAGTGGCACATATCTGGTGGGGTAATTGTCTCAAAGAACAGATTTGCAGGGAGATGACAAAATGAATTACTGTGACCAGACCACTGATAATGCCAAAAAAGGCAAGGGCATGCTGGGACGTGTTAGCAGAACTAAACTCACTGCTCTGACCTCTTCAACACTGCCAGTCCTCTGTGGTAAAGTGGCGCTCACTCTTCTGCAGTGTATTTCAGAAGAAATGTAGCCAAACAGGACACTCCAGAGTAGGAACACCAGGACAGTGCAGCACAAACTACAGGCAAGAAAACCACCAGGCTCAACATGATCCCATTCTTCTATTGTGAAAATGCTACTGTCAAGAGGGTGATGTTGGCAAAGAACATTTAGGTTATATACAAGGGGAAAAACAATTTCAATTTATATGAGAGCTAAGTACTGGAATGGGCTGCATAGGGCAGCCTTATTGCAGATTTAAAATAAAACATAATCAGTTAACGAACAGGATTAAATAAGGCTTCCTGTGATGGCTGAGCAAAACTGAATGGCTTGGACATTCTCTCCAGTTCCAGGTGCTATGTTCTTCCTAAAACACCAGTGAAACATATTGACACGAGTGTCATTTTGTTTTAAAAACCTTCCAATACAAATAAAATTAGGTTAGAAGAATCAGATTTTCAGACTGCCAGTGCACCTTAGGATAGCATGGGAAGAGCTAAAACTTCAGACTTTGATCTTAACTCCTGAGCTCCCCAAATCTGGAGGTCCCAGTCATTCTAGCGGAAAGTGTTGGCATCCTGCCTTGAACTATGTATCTTCCAGGCAAACTCATAATGTATGGAACATGCTTCAGGAGAGGAAAATATATACTCCACGACAGTAAGAGTCAGATTAGGAAAAAAAAGCACATATTAATGCTTCCCATTTTAACCTCATCACTTTACATGATATAACAGCTCTTTTTGCAATAAAAACATTCTTCTGCTAAAACAATCTCAGTGAAAAACAAATCTGAAGCTAGGCTGAAATTCACTCTACATCTTCAGGGAAACAAACTCCCCACCACAGGAAATCCAGTGTACTAAAGGCACGGTCATTTGCCCTTTCCTGCAGAAGCCATGGGCTGGAAACAGCCCCAGCTCAAATTCAGCAGCAAAACTGTCAGACTAAGAGAACAGATGTTCTCACCATACTGGTAAAACACTGTGGATTTAAAACATGAGGAAGATGTGAGTTACAGGAAGGGAAATTCTGCAACAGCTGCAGAAAGAGTTCAGTATATGGAAAGGCATCCCTGCTTTCCTGAAGATAACAATTAATGGAAAATAAAAGAAGCAAAGCTCCCAAATATTGATTCAACCTATTGCAAGGCAAAGGCAGCCTGGAGACAAAGACACAGTGGCTGTACAGCAGCAATTGTTGCATGAATATTGATTAGCTGAGAACCAGCAGTGTGCTCTTCCCTGCATGACAGTGCTTACAGTTCAACTCCTGGAGACACAGTCTGGGCTCTCTAATCTCTGCTACCTTTCACTCACGCCCAGAAGTAGTAAGTGTCCCCCCTACAAAGAGTAATTCCTTCTCTGGTTTCCAGTAATTCCTTCTCTGGTTTCCTTATATCCACTGAGGAGGAAAAGGAGATATGGTCAAGGTTTGACTAGATAAACTACACCACAGCCCAGCAGATCCAGAAACTGCATATGAGGGCACAGAATGCAATTACCTGGGACAGACACAAGCCAAAAAGCAATCCTGAGGAGCAGCTCATGTGAAGGAATACAGTGGCTTTACTAGAAATTTTGATGACAAGCAGGAAGCAAGCATGTTTGCCAAGAACTATCCATAATACGTTACTCATTATCTGTCTGCAGAGTCCTTACATCTTCGAGGTCTGCCTCACAGTCCCCTGGCAACGTTGAGTCAGTTAGTAGAACTTGCCTACCTACATCACTATTCTCACCAACAACTCTATTCTCAGCTGACACTGCAGTCAAACCTCATGCTTGTAAAGTGCTTTGAAAATGGTATAAGCTAAATAAAATGTTTATCTGTACATTTCAAGGACAAAAAAATAAAAAGTAGCAAAGAAAACTGACCCTTAGCATTGAATTTCCAGGCTAGGACTAAAATGTATTTCAGAAAGCTAACGAGGGCTTTATCTAAGCATTAATCACTAAAAAGAATTATGCAGAATAGGGTCTTCCAATGTGGTATTGAGTGTTTAATGTTGCATGAATTTACACAGTAAGTGTTCTGAGCAGAGAGGAAGGCACTGATGCAGAGCAGCATCTCCTATAAAAATGATTCTTGCGAGGTGGTTTGTGGAAGTGCATACAGAAGTTCAAAATCAGCACAATGTATCCAAACCCCACCAATTACACAAACGGCAGCAGTGCAGAAGGCACTCAGTGCTCCTGAGACAGCAGATGGAAATGGGTGCAGCCACAAGTTCAGCGACCTGTTTGGAGCTAAAGCTGCACAGACTGTACAGCACTGTTTGAGAACAAAACCACTCTGTTTATAGGAAGAAGGCAGAGCTATTCTCTACTCCCCAGCTCATCATCAAATGTACACACACAACGTTGCTTGCTGGTTCATCTTTTGATGATTGAGTTTTAGATGTTTTGAGCCACCCACGTAAAGAAATACTCACATAAAATTAAAAAAAGGGGCAAGCATAGTCTCTTCACTCACCGAGGTCTCCTGAAAGCCAAACCATACTGCTGACATGCCAGCCCAACCGTTGGGGTGTAAACAATGGGCATGAATCTCTCGATATCAGAGGTCAGCACTCGGTAAAAAAGCTTCTCATTCCTGTCTTGCAAGGCCATAAGAACAATATACCTTAAAAGTAAAATAAAATAGTTATATATCAGTATTTATGGTTTTTAACAGTTTCACAAAAAGCAGTTGTTGGCTCACTCAGTATATACTCAGTTCTTCCAAGTCATGACACTCCTTGGTGCTAGATCATGAGCAGATACCTGGAGAAAAATGTCCCAGACGGCCTGGTCAGCTCCAACCATCCTCACTGACAGCTCACAAAGACTCAGTAGGGCTGGAAGTCAGACCTATGCACAACCTCAGAATTTTAGAATTTCCATCAAAAGGTCAACAATATAAAACTTGCAAGATCAACACAGGAATTTGTGAAGTAGAAAAGCCAATGCAATTGCTCTACAGGCTAAGAGTCCCGTTGCCTCAGTCCCCAGATCAATGACAGCTGAGGGAGTTGGAGATGCAAACCCTACTGTCCATCACAGCAGGAATCAAAGAGCATCTTCTACCGATAACCTGGATGAACAATACTGGATGCAATGGAAACTCAGGAACAGAAAGATTAGTCAATATATATCATTGTTCCATTTTTTTTATTTTTTTCGTACCCATTGACAGTTTTTTTCTGTTCTTCCACCCAGTATTTTAGTTGAGTGTATTGATGAGTGTACAGATAGGTAAATGCAGCACATATGTTCACTCTGCCTCCAGTGATCTAGAACAGGAACTGCTTTTTTGTTGTGTACTTGTGCACAAAGTATACCAGAGCTCTCCAGTAATGTAGTGGTAGAAAAAAGTAGTATCAGTGGACCTGCTGGAGCAGGTCCAGAGGAGGGTCACGAAGATGACCAAAGGGCTGGAGACCACCTCTCCTATGAAGTCAGGCTGAGAGAGCTGGGAGTTTTTCAGCCTGGAAAGGAAAGGTTCTGGGGAGACCGTTTAGCAGCCTTCCAGTACTTAAAGAGGGCCTAAAGAAAAGGTGGAGAGGGACTTTCTTATCAGGGCCTGTAGTGATAGGACAAGGGGTAACAGCTTCAAACAGAAAAAGGGTAGGTTTAGATTAGATATTAGGAAGAAATTCTTGATTGTGAGTGTGGTAAGGCACTTGCACAGGCTGCCCAGAGAAGCTGTGGATTCCCTGTCTCTGGAAATGTTCAAGGCCAGGTTGGATGGGGCTTTGAACAACCTTGTCTAGTGGAAGATGTCCTTGCCCATGGCAGGGGGGTTGGAACGAGATGATCTTTAAGGTCCCTTCAGACTCAAACTATTCTATGATTCTGCTTTGGGACTGGGATGGCATGTAACTGAGATGAAGGTGGACTAGACAGAATAAACATTCCTGCTGCTGGAGAGTATGGGCAGTTGGAAAAAAGTGACTCTGAAGGAAATGTGTGCCTTGAAGCAGGATCCTCAAGTCTTCCTTTACGCTTTAAGGAATTGAAAAGTAAAGGTGGAGGGAGGAGGAAATAAGACATTTTTTGACATACTTGTCTAGATCATTTGATTTATTTTCAAAGTTTTTCATCACACGGAGGACTTGGACATCTTGGCTCAGGAAACAAGGAGGAATGAGGCCATGAATTCCCAGCTGCAGCCTTTCTTCAAGTGTAAAAGCCATTCCCTGAGAAGAAAAAAGAAAGGCACATTCAAATGGCATGATATGTACTATCAGATAGGATATCCAAGAAGAAAGCAAGCAACAGCATGCAGTCCCTGAGGGTCTGGAGGCAGTCCTGTCTTGCAGGGACTGTGGGGCTCAGACTATCCAGACTCTATAGATTCTGGATTAGCAGTCCCAACACCAGTAGAGCTTTGATGACTCACATTCTTTTGCCATTTGAATTTGGTCTGTCTCTATAGTGTATACAACTTAATAGTATATATATTCTTATGGTTTCTTTTGTTTTACGCTCTTCTTATATTACTTCAGTAGGTCACACCTACTAGTTTCCATGGTCTCCCTGGAAGTCCAGCAATCATACTTCTTCACAAATCACATAATATGTTTAGAATCATAGAATTATCTAGGTTGGAAAAGACCTTTAAGATCATCAAGTCCAACTGTTAACCCAGAACTGCCAATTCCACCACTAAACTATGTCCATAAGCAGCACATCTACACATCTTTTAAACACCTCCAGGTATGGTGACTCTACCATTTTCCTGAGCAGCCTGTTCCAATGCTTGACAACACTTTCCATGAAGAAATTTACCTAATATCCAATATAAACCTCTCTTGATGCAACTTGAGGCCGTTTCCTCTCATCCCGTCTATCTATCACTTGTCAACTTAGGGACTGACTCTCACCTTGCTACAACCTCCTTTCAGGTAGTTGTTGAGAGTGAGATAGTCCTCCCTGAGTCTCTTTTTCTCCAGGTTAAACAACCCCAGCTCCCTCAGCCACTCCGCATCAGACTTGTGTTCCAGACCCTTCACCAGTTCCATTGCCCTTCTCCAGACATGCTCCAGCACCTCAATGTCTTTCTTGGAGTGAGGGGCCCAGAACTGAACACAGGATTTGAGGTGCGGCCTCACCAGTGGCAAGTACAGGGGGACAATCACTGCCCTGGTCCTGCTGGTCACACTAATTCTGATACAGGCGAGGATGCCATTGGCCTTGCAGGACTCAGCACTTTGCTTTGTTGAACCTCAAACAATTCGCCTTGGTCCATCAATCCAGCCAGTGCAGATCCCTCTGCAGAGCTTTACTACTCTCCAGAACATCAATGCTCCTACCCAACTTGGTGTTGTCTGCAAATTTAATGAAGGTGTCCTTGACTCCCTTGTCTAGATCATTGATAAAGATGTTAAACAGGACTGTCCCCAATCCTGAGCCCTGGGGAACACCACTTGTAACCAGCCACCAAGTGGATGTAACTCCATTCACCATCACTCTCTGGGCCCAGCCATCCAGCCAGTTTTTTACCCAGCAAACAGAGCACCTGTCCAGGCCAGGGGCAGCCAGTTTCTCCAGGAGAATGCTGCGGGAGACAGCGTCAAAGGCTTTACTAAAGGAGCTTTTCCCTCATGCACTAAGCAGGTCAGTCTGCCATAGAAGGAGATCAGGTTGGTCAAGCAGGACCTGCCTTTCACAAACACTTGCTGGTTGGACCTGATCCCCTGGTTGTCCTGCATATGTCACATGATGACTCTCAAGATGATCTAGTCAGGCTGACAGGTCTGTAGTTCTCTGGATCCTCCTTATGGCCCTCCTTGTAGATGGGTGTCACATTTGCTAATCTCCAGATAGCAAACATTTAGATTTGGATACTGAATAGTACACCCAACTCATCATCTTCTAGTTTGCCACCAGACACAGTATGTATTAATGGCAAATTATCAGTGCAGAAGACAGATATGACATGTAGGATGTTTTTTCAGTGCTCTTTTATTTTTGAATGAAAGTAGCCACATGTCTTACTAAGTCACTGACACTGGTCCACAGCTGGAGCCAAATGCTAGATTTTGTAGGATAACCCTGCTCTTACAGGACAATTTCTTCCTTCCTAGGCAGAAGCCTGAGCATGTCCTGCTCCTGTGCATGCAGGGCCTGATGCTCCAGATGACTAGTGCTGGACACAGCCCAATGAACAGCAATGGTAAATGCATTCTGCACTCTGTGAAGAAGATTATAAAGTTCTTAATTAATGGTATTTTTGCTATGCTGATAGCAGATTAGACAGCAGGATAGAAGAAAACATTTTCAGGAGTGTCTAAGGAGCTTAAATCCTAATGAAAACTTCACCCATAACTAACCAACTGATTCATATCTGGACAAACAGCTGGCAGTAAAATATTCAAAATCTGTAATTATTGAACTACATCTACTCAAGCACACAGTCACATGCTTGACAAGATATAAATGAGCAGATTTATAGGTGCATAGTTGTTAAACTGCTATTTTCTACCATGGATTTAACACTTCTCTATGGCAAATAACTGTTATTATCATTGCACAAGAAAAAAACGAGGACATATCTCAATGAACTTGGTTCACCCTTCCCTCCTGTTGCTTGTTCCTGTCCCTGTGCCATTCCAGTGGTTGTGCCAGCATGAGCATGTGTGCAGTCACATGGTTAATCAGCAAGAGGAAGTACCTAGCTTAGAAAGAACCATGTCACTTGATCTCAGAGCAGCTTCCCTGGCTGATGATACAGCATAGATGGCTCTACAGACATTGGCAAACCTGAACACGGTCACTGGGGACATACAACCCTGGGAACGAACCACTGGAAGAGACGTTCACCTGTAAGTGGTGCAGATCCTGGTGAAAATGTTTGTCAAACCATCAGGGATGCCAAGGAATCTGTGCCAGGACAAAGGAAAGCACTGAAACTGATTCTCCTGTTTGCCAGTTCCATGCTTTGTACATAGTGTGACACTCCTTCCATTAGTAAAATGTGCAGTAGTGCAAATTAAAAGAAAAAGTAAATCTTCATATATTTCAGAAAAGTTATTCAGCCTCCAGGATATCTGAGAAGAAAACACCCTTATTTCACAAGCATTTTCATGGGATTTTTTCTGCTCTGTATCTGGATGGAAGCAAGTATTTTCAAAAATCTTTGCTCTAAGAATATGGCAGAGAGAAACTGTTCCCCTTCCAGTCAGCAGATGAGGAGTCATCTGGGAGGCAGGAGGTCAGGATTTTGTTGTCAGACCCAGAAAGAGCACTGAGGTCTCCATGGTTGTTGTTGAATGTTGTACCCAGGACATGGCTGGTTCTACTGAAGTGCTTGACATTTCTGACCCAGATTTCCTTCCTGGACAAAAGAAACCTTCCCCCAAATGAATTTCATAGCAGAACTGGTACGTTCCCACAAGAGAAAGTTTGAATTTTTGTGAATCACCATGTCTGAAGTAAAAATAAAAGGCAACACATTCTCATCAAAAAACTTGTAATCATTTGCATTCTCCAGGCTGGAGACTTCTGATACCAGACTAAGATCCACATTGGACATGAGCTCTGCATTGCTATTTGGCTTTACATTGCCAATATTGTACCATGTCAGGGAAAATATGGCTACTGAGAATGTCAAATTTTATCTGTAAAGAATGGGGTGAAAAAAGGATATAATTTCAAGCCATTTATTTCCTGTGACCTTTGAATATGGAGGACAGATAAAGGGAGACAGAAATATTTGGCATAAATACTCCACTTGCTTGTCTAGAGAGAGTCACATCACAGGTTGGCTGATCAGGGTCTCAGACCTGACTCCTGTTCATCCCCTAAAACAGAAATGAAGCTCAGCAAACACAGTAAACCAGTGGCGGTTACTCTTCTGAAAGAGATAGAAAAGGCAGAAACACTGTCTCCTAGTCACTGCTGCATCCAACCACTGAAAATCTTCTTGTGGTACTTTTTCAATAGGAAAAAAAAGCCTTTCAGTGATTTTCCACTCACTAAAACAGTGAAAAGTTTCAATATTTTGTCAGATGATCACACAACCAATATGAGAAAAACTTTCTGCATTTCAGCTCATTTTTATTAAAAGTAATACCATGATGCCTTACAGAAACAGCAGTCTGCATGGCCACTATAGTAATCCACTCATTGGTTTTCTGGTGGGCTCTGCCTGAATGACATTTCCAATCACCCCACAAGATCAGGAGCATCCATCTTCCCTTTACCAAGGGGCAGTGAGAAAGCTGTAATGGAATTTCCTGGAAGACCTTACAGCAGCCTTCCAGCACCTAAAGGGGCTACAAGAAAGCTGGAGAGGGACTTTTGACAAGGGCATGTCAAATGGACAGGACAAAGGGTGATGGCTTCAAACTGAAAGAGGGTAGGTTTAGATTAGATATTAGGAAGAAATTCTTTACTCAGAGGGTGGTGAGACACTGGCACAGGTTGCCCGCACAAATGGTGGCTTCCCCATCCCTGGAAGTGTTTAAGGCCAGATCCTGGTTGGATGGGGCTCTAAGACACTTGTTCTAGTGGAAGATGTCCCTGCCCATGGCAGGGGTGTTGGAACATGATGATCTTTAAGGTCCCCTTTCCAACACAAACCATTCTATGATTCTACGAATTACAGCTTCCATGAAGGTTAAGCACTTGTAGTCGGGCACTTGCCCTTCAGTTCCCCTGGGGATTTACCCATTCAGCCTCGTTTTGGAGGCGAGATCACCAGTCTGGAAGGTGTTCAGCCTATTCCCAGTGTGCTGGGAAACCTCTTGATGTTGTATTGGCAATTAATGTAACAATGTGTAAGACTGAAGAGGATCAAAATGGAATATTTTGTGCACACCTTGGGCACAACTCTGCTCAGTGCTTAATTTCTAGTTTTTAGATCTGCATAGTGCCAGGACTACAATCTCCAGTGCCAACTCACTGTTTCAAGACACAGCAAATGCAAGTCCCTGAACTTGAATTTTAAGCAATTTGGAGATCTATGTGCACAAATGCATGTTTTTGGTTTGTGATAGCATCTTAAACTGCTTAAACACAACCACAGTTGTTCTGTTAACAAGGGTAAGCACAGCAATAGTAACACATAACATCTTTAACTCACAGCAGTTCTGCAGTTATTGCATCTGAATGAGTTATACCAGTGATAAGCATCTTCATACTGGAACAATTGCAAACGTGTTATGAGGAAGTTGCTGCCTTCACAACCAGTTAAATCTTCAAAGCACTTTTCAGAGCTGGTGCATTATACAGTGGCTCTGTGGCAGGGTTAGGAGCAGAATAGAAATTGCCAGCTCTAACATTAAGGTTGATTTCTGAAGTTTCTGTGAAGGCCTAGGAGTAGGACCCCTGGGTGAAGTGGTTATATCCTGTGAAACAGCACAGCATGAAATGAATTTGGAAACACATTCTGCTCCAGATCAAAAGCTGGAATTCATTGAGGTATTGCTATGTTTAAGATTAAAGCTTTTAGGCTTGGAATTTTTTTCTTAAGACTGCCTGAAAGCCATATTGTACCACTCTTTTTCTGGTCTTGAAAGGTTTAATGACTAGATGATGAGCCACGGTCCTGCAGAGCTAAAGCCAGATGCTCCAATTCAATTTTAAATGTGTCTGAAATGAGTTGGCATGGAGAGGGCAGATGCTATGTCACTACCCAAAAACAAAGGCACAAATATCAGCTGCCCACAAGGCTTCACACTACGTAGGGGCTAAGTTTTGTTTTGAAAAAGGCTTACTGCAAAGAACCTCAAATGCTTCTATTTTCTTATCACTGACAGCACCAAGCCTGTCATGTAGCCTGTTATGTAGCAGGTCTCTCTTTGCAGCTCAAGCCCATAATTCACTTATTTTGGAAACTGAAGGGTAAAGTCAATTCACAGATAACAATTAGTTTTATCATCACTCCCCAGCAGTGAGAAGGGGGTGTTTCACTCGGAGCTGAAGACAAGCAGGAGGGATGTTAGTATGGCTTGGGTTTATAATTTAGTTGTTATAGAACATTCTATATCAGGTGGGAACAAAGACACAAATGACAGTTCCTACAGTATCAGAAAACTGTTTTTAAGGTAATGGGTGCTTAATCTGCCTTAGTTAGTGCAGAACACCCAGAATCCACTGTGGCTCAGACAATCTCCATCTCCTCAGCATCTCTTTGGAGCAATGCCTTGGCTTACTGCATCTATACATATCCCTGTACTCTAGAGAACAACAAGCAGCCACAGCACAGGGAGGGTTGTAGGACTTCTTGGATGGCCAGAACAAGGAGGTTATGCAGTTTGTACAGTTCCAGGCCATTGCCCTCTCTGATGCCGGGACTCCAGCTGCAGTTCTTAGCCAACTTTTGGGACCACATTCCTTGTCCACTGAAAGCTGGTCTGGCAATCTCCAAGCTGAGTAAACAAGCAAACATTTCCAACCCTTTGGAAACAGTCCCTGGAACTGGGAACTTCCTAGTTTGGTAAGAGCAGAGTACTGAAAGGACGTGCAGGGGAAATACAGACACACAGGGATCACCACTGCAGGCTGCAAGTTAATCCACTTCTCCTTTATCGCTAGTATGTTAACAGCCTGTCTAGGAAGACCTAATAGTCGGGGAACTTAATAACCTTATTCCATACAGGTTTTTCCTTTAATGTGTTTTCCATAGATATTTTCATCTGTCCAATTTTATGGTTGGGATGTACTTTGACTATCTGCAAGCATAAGGGGTCAGCAGCAGAAGCTAAAGTAATCCCCACTGAGACTGCCCGCAGGAACTGGGGAGCAGAGAACAACGGCAGAAAACATCCATTTTCTACATTGAGAAAAATTTTTCTACAAAGATCAGATCCTACTGTGGCCTCCTTGGCCCCAGCTGACTTGATAACTGTCTTCATAGTGCTCCTTCTCAGCTACTCAAGCTTCTCTTGCTAGTGTGGATGGACTGACACAGGCCCTGTCCTGCACTCTATCCTGCCCTGGAAAAGCTGTATTGAAAATATTATTTGAATCAAAAGAGGGAAGGAGGGACATCAGAAAGGCAATCCTTTATTTTCTCACTGTAAATGTCTTGTAGCTTTATATTAACTTTAATTCATATGTGTTTGTGCTCCTAAGCTTGGAAGAAACACAAACCCATGATGTTTTGGGGCATGGGGAAGACATCTCTGAAACCTGGAAAGAAGAATCCCCACTGCACCTTCTCAGCAGTTATTGTTGGGTAAACCTTTTGTTGACTGTGATTTACAAACTCTTCTCACAGTGTCTATTCCTCTTTCTGAGTTCACAGGCACTAGTTGAAAAATCCCACACTCTTGGCCATCCCCTTTGTTACAAAATGATATAATAGTAGATTTGTAATTCATATCATTCTTCCTTCCTCTCCTACAGAGCCTGGGAACAGTATGAAAACCTCCAAGACAAAGATAATTAAGCAACTCAAGTTCATGTTTGTTTTAGTTCCTGGGGAACCATCTTTAGTGAGGTCCACTAGTTCAATTACAACATAAGTTGTCCCTACTATTAATGAGGTTTTACCAGTAACTCTTTTGTTTTGTGCAAATAACTTCATTTCACTGGATTACAGGGACATATTTCCATTATTCTTCTTAGTGACTTTTGACTTACACCAACATCAGACTGAGTAGAACTGGAATATGACAAAGCTCCTGTGCCAGAGGGACCTGATCCTGCAGAGTTTACCTCACAGGAATAAATGTTTTCATGATGAAGACATCCCTGATGGGCCTGTGACAGGCAAGATGTGACAGGGTCCCAGGCAAGAAGCAGCAAAGCCACACTGTTCCCACATGCTACAGGAGGTTTACTTCAATAAACAAAACTCATAAGACAAATGTCCCCAGGGAGTTATTCATTAATCCATAGGAAGAATTGCAGTGCTGAACTCCTCAAGCCCTGCACTGTGATTTTAGACTGCAGGGGTACAGCTCTATACCAAATTTACTAGAGAACTCATTACGATTTCCCACAGTTTGTCAGCCTCCAGGGCAGCATTCTGTCCTCCATATGAAAAAAACAAATCTATAAGCTCAAGACTGTATGTGTTTTGTTTGCAAACAAGATCCTGTTGCATTGAGAAAAGCAGATTTTTAAAGAGAAACTGAGACAAACTTCCCCAAAGAACAGCTGTTTTGGCAGACTGGCTTTGTGAAGGATCTATGAACTTTGCAGAGGGTTAAAAATAGCATCACTGCTCTATTGATAGGAAAGGTGAAAACAGACAGTTAATGCCAAGTTAGAGGTGAAAAGATACAGCTGTGTATTTTTAAAGAAACTTGTATTTTGGACAAAATTCAACACCTTGCTTCTTCCCACAAAAGCAATATTAAGATTCTCATAGAGTTCTAGCCAAGATAACGGGAATATTTCTTTGGCTCTACAGAGAAATAGGTGAGCCTTACATTTCTCTTGATTTTGACTAGATTCACAAATGTCTTTACATGCATGAAGTGTCTAAATACAAGCTTCATGTCTTTTGGTAAAGGAGAAGAGTAAAATCAGTGCATAGAGAACAGGACTGCCATACTACAGGAAAATTAGGTGTCATGGAAGTAAAGCCAGAGAAATCCTGAGAAATTATTAGGAGCAATAGAGCAGCACAGAATCCCAAATGGGGTGGGACATACAGGGCATGTGTGCATGCAAACAACAGAGCAAAAGACTATTCCTGCCTGGATGAACCTAAATCATGAAGCACTTGCTGGTTTCCTCCTCACGTACAGCAAAATATCTGGTAGAGAAGGGAGGCCTGAAGGAGCACGCAGTAATGAGGACATAGGTTGCGGGCTACAGCCAAGTGCATGGGCAGAATCCTGAGGCAACCCCTAAATTCTCAGCCCCCTATCAAAAATACCCCATGTGAATCTGGCACACAGATTCTGGTGGACTGGCTTTCCTGAATCCAAAGAAAATGAAGACTCCCTGCTGTCTCCTCTACATTATTCCCAGTCTCCATAAGTAATTCCACATCAGTTTTACAGCTATGACTGTCACACCTTTTCATGCCAATTAGTGAGTGAAATGAGCTAGTCCAGGATAGACATGAGAAGCACAGTCCACATGGCTACATCTCAGTTGTGGGTGATGCTATTCTTTCACCTTGTGAGGAAAGGGGGCAGGGTAAAATCAGTTTCTGCAGGAGGTTTGCCAAGCACAAACCCCAGTACTTCTGCCAGAGTATGGCAATTTCTGTGGTGTTGCAGACACACATTTCTCCCCAGTATGATGTTGCCACTAGACAGGAAGAATTCAGCATAAATTACAATGCTTGCATTCCTAAGCCTACGAAAACCAGCCTCCATCATCAATTTGAACAAGAAAGTATGTCTGAGAAGAAAGATCAAGGCAATTTTAAGGTTTAAATGTGATCCAAAACATTAAGAGAATACAGTTTTAAAAGCCAGTTTTACAATGTCTGGAAACTTCTCCCATTGTACATGCAGCTGATCATGTGAATTGTGGTTGCATATAATTTGGGTTTGGTGCTATAGAGAGCACTAATTTCCTTTTGAGGTTCCAGCAAATTACATAAAATGAGGCTTGTGCACTCACTGCTTGCACGCAAACTGCACCATGCTGTGGGTCTGGAGGATGGGAGCCTCTCTGAAATTTGTATCTCATTTGCTATTGCCACCCCAGAAAATGAGGTTGCTCCAAATGTAGGCTGGAGCTGCATTACAGTTCTTGGGTTATTGTTGATGGCTGTATTTGGTTAAACGTGACTGAAAAGTACTAGCTCAATCACAGAACTAGCTGTTTCACAAGAAAATTGCTTGGATGGAAGCTTAATCTGAATGAAACCAAGAATAGTTTTGTTACTGACTTTACCAGAGATGTTTTCTCCAGTACCATTCATATGTCCTTGTATGCTGCCTCTACCAAAGCTCTGTAGAAAGGAATCAGCAGCAGCAGCTTCTTGAGCAGTACCAGATGTTCTTCGCACATTCTCATCAAATCCAGGACAAGCAGGTTTGGCTCCTGAACCACAATTTTGATCTAACATATGCCTACTTTAGAGCATTTGAGATGTTTACAAAATATTCAGATACTCTCTCAGATAAAGGATTCTAGAGAAAGGCAATGTTTTCTTTAAAAAATTAGGAACACGAGAAATAAACAAGGCTCTAAAAAAGAAATCTGTCATCTTAGTAAAACAAATCTGCTAGAAAAAGCCCCACTAAACTCTCCTCCAATGATACAACCACCATTGGAAGGCAATTAAACATGCAGGCAAACACAGAGCATCTCGCAGGAAATCTGTGTGAGCTTCCATTTCCCTTTTGAGTAATTTGCACAACTTTTGTTTTTCCCTTGCTGCTTCTGCAGTTCATCTGCACAGTGAGGTCTTTGATGAACTTCAATCTAGACAGCTTATGCTGGGGCTCAACAGAGAAACTGCACTGCAGTGCCCATTGGCACTCTAGCACACCAGCTGAGAAGCATACAGCACTCTTAAGAGTGTCCAGCTTCCCTTTGGAAGGCAATGGGAGATCTTTGTGCTGTCCTCATTTGGCAGCTCACCTTAGAGTTTAGCTGTGCTTTGCACCATGATGAAATTTTTCTTCCCAGTTCTCAGCATTCCACAGGTTTTGTCACGCAAAGCATTAAGCAACTTGCTTCCCCCTCTTTACTCCAGCATTTCTACAGCTGCATTTCACAAAACCCCTTTTTAACACTGACAGGTAGCTAAGGCTGTATACACACACACACACACACACATATATATATATATATACACACACTTAGCGTCGAGACATGTCCTTTTCCAATCCAGCCTCCAGCCAGCCCTAAGATGATCTCCATGCTGACCTTAGGGATGTCGTTTTGCCAAGCACATGTTTTTCCTAAGCACATGTGGATCGGTCATCTAACTGTCCAAACTACTTTTGGCACCACTGGGAGAGTAGCTAGCTTACAATGACTACCCTCTGACCCGTCCCATTGTCTGAATACTTTACTTCAAACTTTTTCTTCCTTTTTAATGCAGAGAGGATAAAAAGAAGATGTATGAAGTGCTCCCATACGTGCAGTCTGACCTTTCGTGTCTCCAGCTCTCATCACCTTTGCGTGCACTCACCCTGCTATCTTTGACTGCTGTCAACTCGATTTGAGCTGTTGCTGAATTCTATGCAGTTGAATGCACAGCACTCGGCACGCTTGGCCCCAGTACCGGAGCATCTGGACTGCAATTTGTACAACAACACAAATACAAAATGATACATCCTTTCTAGCAAACCTCCCCTCCAGGACCTCTAAATACTCTTCCAATGATATAGTCCTTTTATTTTCCACTTTCTTTGCTCCTCAAAATTTCAGTTCTATCGTTTCCATACAGTGTGAGTAGACTGTGTCCAAATATTCCAGGTGACCAAATACCACTAGTTTCATACAAGTGCTTTAATTTTTATCACTTTCTTGAGATTGAGCTTAACTGCTTCAAGTTTCAAAAGCACATGCTGTACTAGAAAGATATTTACACTAGACTATAAATCAAATAAAGCTCCTGAGATTTTTCCAAAAAAAGTTCAAAAATGAAACTCCCATCCTCCTCTTCCAACTGTTTTAAATCAAGGACAGTATGAAAAAGTTATCCAAGTTCAGAATGAAAAAAAAAAGTACAATTACTCTGAGATGAAATTTAAATATTAAAACCCTTTTGATTTCTTGAGCTGTTTGACAAACATTTCTGTGAAACAGCAATTGCAGCAAGATGTTATGAAATATTTATGTCAGTTTGTAACATGCGTGACCACATTAGTCAAGACAGCTGAACTGTTCATTACTGCTAGGAAGCTCTAAATCACCCCTTTGGCAAACTTTCACATGAGTTTCGAAATAAACCGGTTCAGTTCTTGATTCCATTAGATGCTATAGCTTAAAATGCAAATAATATTATTCTTGGCATGCCTGCTGCCTGTTCACCTTGGCACAATTACTTCAGCCTCTCCTAGCTTGGATGAGTATTGTCTGAGGTCAACGCAGCAGCTTCCTTCCTCCAGCAGAACGTCTGTTCTTCTGTAACTGAAACAATTTGGCTAAATGACACAAAGATGAAGCGTGACTGCAGTAAGGGTAACAAACAGAGCCCAGGCTCTTTGAATACACAAGTGTTATCCCAAAATAATTTGATATATGGATGATGACGCAAAGGCAATGGGTAAAGCATTGATTTCACTCGTGCATCTCTGTTTTTCAGGAGACACCAACTGATGTACCAAACCTTGAAACCTGCTGTTCAAAGTTGGGTTTCAACTTAATAATACCTGCCTTGCTAAAAAGGGATGTCACAGTGTGGGGAGCATTGGAGGCAGAGCCAGAGTCTGCAAATACTGGGAAGGCTGATCTGATTTTCACTTACGACCTGCTGTGAAAGACCTGTATGCAGGGCATATATTTGGGAATAGACCCCTCAAACTCAGGTTTGAGTCCAAGGTTTTGATTCTCCTCTGCCTGGCACCACAGTCATGAAGCAACATGAGAGCAAGGCAAATGTAAAATGATTTTTAACTTCTCAGTGTTTGAAATAAATGAAGGTCTGGATATTTAGAGCTGGAAACTTAGATGGATGCCTTCTACTGACATTTAAAAATAGAAAGGGTACTTATAGGAAAGATGAGGACAGACTTTTTAGTAGGGCCTGTTGTGATAGGACTAGGAGTAATGGTTTTACACTGAAAGAGCATAGGTTTAGACTGGACAAAAAGAAAACTTTTTAAAAAAATAATATTCATATTTTTTACAAGGACGCATAGTGATACGGCAAGGGGGAATGGCTTCAAACTGAAAGAGGGCAGGGTTAGATTAGATACCAGGATGAAATTCTTTACTGTGAGGGTGGTGACACACTGTAAGAAGTTGCCCAAAGAAGCTGTGGATGTCCCCACCTTGGAAATATTCAAGGGCTGAAAAGGGATGTCAGTGTGGGGAGCATTGGAGGCATGTTGGATGGGGCTTTGAGCAACATCATCTAATGAGTGTCATCCTAGCCCATGGCAGGGTGTTTGAATTAGATGATCTTTAAGGTCCCTTCCAATACAATCCATGAGTCTCTATTCTGGGGAAAACAAGGCTATAATTTAACATCAGTATGATTTTTTCAGTTGTCAATGGCTATATGGAGTTCTGTCACATACAGCACCTTCCTCCCAGGGCTTAAACTCAGAAAAAAGAAGTTATCACACTATCTATAAAATCCTGAAGTTGTAGGTTACCATTATGTTTAGTATTGAACAAAACCTAAAAAGTCACATTCTGCTTTATTATCCCTCACAGTACAAGCATATTTTTCAGAGTATGTGTCCAAAAGGTATGTCTTGTGTGTGTTCAAAAAACCTTTGTCTTCTGTCCCATCAGTACACAGAAGTGCTGACTTTACTAGGTCTGTCATTAACAAACATCACATACTTTCTGGCAGTGTCTCTGCCTTGCTGCCACATGGCAGCATCCCTTCCAAACCCAGAAGAGGTCGGCAGTTTTGACTGACTGAACCTTTATTGATGATGATGAACTAAAGGATGCTCTCAGAGGGAAGTCAACCCTGAAGCTGAAGGCACCCTAGGGAGTTACTGAGCAGTTATTTAAGAATGTGCATACAACTGCATCAGCAGTCTCTTCAATAAACAAAAGTCCATGAGCACTAAAGATGGAATCCCAGTCCTGATACCTGTGTGGGCAAACAGAGAGGGATTTTTTGGTGCAGATCTCTAATACTATGCAATGGTCAGGAGGAAGCCAATGGGATACTTCAGCCACCACAGCAGGGTCATGCACTGCCCCAGGAGCTGACTTGGCTCCTCCAGGGCCCAAAGGGAGCTCCTAGAGAGTCACTTGGGCAATGGCATTTCCAAGCTCAATTGCATATCCATTCCTAAAGCAGTTTCTACTGCATTATCACAGCACAGATGTAGCTTGCTCATTCTGTCCTATCTCTCTGTCTTCTGATTTTGTTTAACAGAAAACGCAAAGCAGTTACGTGGCAGAGCTGATAACAAATGGCAGATTATCTCATGGCAGTTGCTATTTCCAGGATGTATCACCCAGAGCTTTTCAAGAACGTCAGTGATCATTGTGTTTGGGCTGCAGCAGTGACACACTGTCATCGTATTTCCTCTGATGACTTCCTGAAGCAGGATTTTTGTTTTTCCTAGCTGATAATTAGATGTGTGCGTGCCAGAAGCTAAGGAAATGAATCCCATTAGTGCCAAACCTGCAGGATGAACCGTACAGCTACTTCAGCACACAGTAAAGAAAACCTGCGCTAAAAGTTGGTAATTTTCACAGATTTAGTAACTTGTTATTAATACTTTCATGAAAGCATTCTGTGCACAAATTATGTCAGTGATAAATATAGAGGATCCTTCAGTCAGTTCCTACACATTTGTTGTCCTAGGCTGTGTTAGGCAACTTGGTGCACACTGATTTGAAGATCACAAAAAAACTCCAGCTTGCACAGAGTGGCTACCTGCTCCCTCTGGGACAGTGGCTGTTGTGAGTCCACCAGTCTTCTCTTCAAGTGTATATACTGGTTTCCACCTTGGGTCTTGCTTTTTAAAGAAATCAATCTTTAAAGTCCCTTCCAACCCAATCCATACTATGATTCAATGGACTGATCCTTTGGTTACACAGATTGAGTTCTGACTTAGAGCTTGATCTCTGAATCACCTCAGCATCTTGTCTGCCAAGACAGGGGACATACCACATTCCACACATATACCCAGTGTAAATTGTGTGCAAGCTGCATACATGCTGTCAAGGATATCTAGCTCTGAAAGAGGTTTTCAGGGAACGTCAAGTAGATCCTGGGTGTGACCTTATGGAAAAACTCAAAAGCCCTTCCCTTCAGCAACTGTATCCCTCACAATTCAAAATCACCTTTTATTCCTAAAGCCTTGTCAACTCAACCCTTCAAAAACATAAAGTAGAATGGAGAGCCAGACCACAGATGGAGTCTGGACTCCCCAAAGGAAGGCAGGCAGCATCTTCGTGTCTGAGTCCCAGGATATGTGATGACTGATACGAAGTCTAAAGATGAGCAACTAGGAGAATCTAAAAACAAAACCACTGAGTTAATCCTTCTGCTTGAATAACTTTTAAAAATGAAAACTTCAAAGACAATTTCAGAAGTTTGTCTGAAAGCCATCTCTTCTGTCCTAGGATTGCTGATTAGTTCTGAGCCTACTCAGCAGCAGGCCAGGCTGGAAATTACGAAGTCAGCTTTAGGCCTGGCAAAATCATACCCTGTATGTACTGAAATGGAAAGCAAAGTGGACTAAGCTTCCTTCGTTCCTTAGTCAAAGAGTTTGGCTTAGCACTCAGCGTAGCTCTTCTTTTCAGCTTAAGACAAATTGGACACCAGTAGTAAAACCCTGGCTCCAGCGAATTACACAGTAAAACTCATGTTGAATCCAGAGGAGATCAGATATGGTAAGTCTTTGGAATGCATTTGCTAGACAAAAACATAAATGTAAACAATGACAATTATTCCATTATTATTAAAAAATAAAACTCCCTTTAAGTGAAAGCTGAAGTAATGGCAAGACATTCCAAGGTTAAACATATTAAATCTGCGACATACTCTGAGGAGCAGTGAGTAGGACTCAGTGATCCTTATGGGCCCCTTCCACCTTCAGAGATTCTATGATATTATAGATTTCAGGTTTTTAAAATAAATACAGTTTCTGTAGCAAAAGAAATGTTATGTTATTAGGCTACATTTCTTGGAAGGAAAATTCATGCTTTTTAATTTACATAGAATCAGCAAAGTCCAGTATCAGATACTGGATGTAACAAATGCCAATGAAGTGTACTCTTTAAAATATAAATCCTTTAGTTTCTGCTACTCTGATATGCCTCAACTTAGTGTCTTTGGACTTGAATTTAGCTAGAAGGTACAATATTTTCTTTCCATTTGGGTTAGCCACAAAGTTGGAAAACCAACTCATATTTGAAAAAGGAGAACTGGTTTTCCTTCTCCATTTTTTTACAAAAAAAACCCCCATGAAAACAGAGTAATACTTTCCAGGAGTATTTAGGTACTTGTAGATAACATAAATACATCTACTTGGACTATCAAAGATGCATTAATAAAATAGGTCTCTAATAAGAAACAACAGATTCTTTATTGACTATATTTTATTTATTTTATGAATTTACTTTTCTCTTAACATTATCCTAAGAGGGGCTGGGTACACGCACACACGCACACCAAAAAAGCAACAAAAAAGGGCCATTAAAAATGTCTCTAAAAAAGAGCTCTAATTTCTAGCCAAATAGCCCTAATATAAAGTCAGAGTAAAAGCATCTGGAAAAGGAAAAAAAGGAGAACATGTATGAATGGATCTAGACAAGCTACCTGGCTGCTCAACCAAAAACAATGTCTTGGGGCTGGCTTCTGATAACAAGAACTTGCTTACAGACAAATATGTGCAGAAGAGTTGTCAGCCAAGGAGAAAGAACATTAAGAAAATAAAGACAAAATACAAAACAAGGTTTCCTGCTGGTTACACGTCAGGCCATCCCACTTCAGTGAGCCAGTACTTCCCTCCAGATCATTTACTCCAGCTGGATGCTGTTTCTGCACCACAGTTGTAACAGGTGAGTTGCTTCCATTACAGGGGTTCACTTAATTGCAGGGGCTACATGAGTTTTTCTAGATGTACATTTTGTTGGACAACCAAGTTCCTTGTCTTCTAATTTTGAGGCCTCCTCTGCAATTTCCAAGGCTCAGAGCATCCCAGCATATTAAGAGGATGTGCACGTGTGTGGCATTTATTGTTTTGCTAATGAGAGAGTCCAGAATCACTGGGGGGTTAGTGTCCTAGCAAAAGGACTTAAGATAAAACAGCATTTTATCTCAAAAAGAGCCTCTACCAGTTGATTTCTTCTATTTAACCATGAACAAAGAAAAAGAAAAAGAAAAGATAAAAGTAAATACACAACACATTTTTCACATGGAGCCATAGAATTGTATCTTTTCTGATTTTTTTTTGTTTGTTTGCTTAGATGAAGAGGAAATAATGATGTGCAGACATTAAACTGTACCGAGGAGACAGACACATTCTGTTAGCGTGGTTTTGTCAGCAAACATTTGATTACTTGGAGCTTTCTTTGGAGCCTGGAGCAGAGCCAGGTGGTGCCTATTGATGGCACTGAAAGAAGAGAAACACGGTGGAAGTCAGTCACCAGAAGAGACCTTTTTTTTGCTTCTGCTTTGCCAAGTTGCTTGACAAGGTGGCTGATGGAAACAGCTTCTTTTCATCAGTTACAATGCAATTCTTTCAGGCTCTTTCTCAGCTTAGCCTTATTGTCAGCCCCTTACATGGGCCAGTGCTGAGTTCTGCAATGAAGTCACCATAGAAATGACATGATGAGCATGAACTGACCTCCCAACTGTGTTTCCTGGTCCCGAAATAAATTTGAGCTCAGTTATTACGGTGCCTCTGATTTAATAATTGGCTTTTGGGAGACATTCAATGCTTCAAATAGAATCTTTTCTTAAGGTCAAATCCTTTCCCTATTGTAGCCTATGGGAATTCTGCCACTGGACTTTAATGAGACAACAATTTGGCCATTAATCCATGAAAATTTGCTACTCTAGTTCACACTGCCCTCCCATTTAGGACCTTGTTGTTCAATTCACTCTGAACCAGCTTGTTTTCACTTTCAAGATAATTGTGCAGACCAAAGAGCAATTCAAACAACAAATTCAGCAAGAGCAGCCATTAGCTGCATTAACTGTATGGCTGCTGGCTAGACACTGCCAAACCCCACTGCAGAATCTTCCCAAACCTGCTAACAGTCACTAAGTCACTGAAAACATAGAAGTGTCTTCCCCCTCATTTCAACAAACAGACAACTAAAGACCTATAAACAAGGGGTTTCTATGGTGCACAGCCTGGGACCACAAATGTCTTTTACCTCCAAGAGCAGTTCATTCTTTAGGTCAGGGAACACCAAGGATCAAATTAGGGTATGTCAGGGCTCATGCTAATGGGACCATACTTTAGGGCAGACCTTCCAAATTGCCTCTTGCACATCCTGGTTGACTTCTATAACTCCTATCTATCATAAAACACTACATTTTTGTAGCCTTGTTTGAGTTGTAGGTCACTGAAAATCTTCCAGCAAGATACAAATGTTGTTTTAGAAATGCCCTTACGTTGTTTGCTGTTTAGCAGATGTGCACTTGTGCTTCTAACCACTCTTCACCAGCATGCTTAGAAGCAATTCATAGACTCGTGGGGTTTGTAGATTAAACACCAGTGATACAGAAAATACAGCAGATTTTCAGAGGTGACCAAGGTCACAGTAACTCCCGCTAATTTTAAGTTTGCTAGCAAACTTTTCCTACCTCGGCAACTGCTCATCACTCTTGTTCACAGCTAATTCTAAGTTATACTCTTGGACTTCATTCCTATGACACTTTGCAACACCTAGAGAAATACCTTTATAAATATAATGGCAGATTTCTCTGTGTGGAAGAGGGTTGAATAAGAGAATATCCAGGTTTCTGTGTCTCTGGTTAATAAAACAAAATTTCTCTCCTGTTGCCTCTCATCAATACTGTTTAAGTGGTCTGGCACGCTCTGAAAATGCACAAGGGTGCTATTATGTACAGGCACTAGGTACAGCAGGTTTCATTGGAGTGTAACTGATTTGTTTCAGATGAAGGGATGCTGTTAACCACCACTGTGAATATAATTGCTTTGTTGATTTCCACATTCTTGTCATTGTTGGCCTGGCTACTGCAAGAACAAGCTGGTGAGGAATTCCCTAATGCTGGGTAAAAAAAGAAAAGGAAAAAAAAAGAAAGGAAGTCTTCAGGTCAAACCAGGAGTTCATCCAGAAGTGCCCACACCAGAGGCAATACACATACGCCCTTTCACTGCTTCACTGCTTGCCCTTTGTTCCCTTTTTTAGCCCAGAAACAACTGCAGAAAGAGAAACACTCCAGGTGAGGAGGAATGGGACCTTTCCATATGGTCAAAACACTGAGGTGCCACCTCCAAGCAAGCTCTGGGATGTACAACATCTGATTCCTTCTGTCACACATGGCAGGGGGCTCAGAAGCCCTTAGCTGACTTTCAGTATTAGCTGTTGCCTGAAGCCTGTCCTTTCACAAAGCACAGCTCCGCTCCTGATGCTTTGCCGTTGTAGCATGTCCTGTGCTACTAAGTTTGTGGGAAAGCCCCTAAATGCCAACCAAGATCAGAGCTGGGTGCTCCCACCACAGCATAAAGAAAGCCACAGTTAGTCTATCACGCAGGGTCTTGGTGGTTCTGGATTCAGCTCCCTCACCTCTCGCAGGCTCAGAGCCACCCTGGAGTCTGGTGTCACCTGTGGCCTCCAACAAAGACTGATGCCTGCCTGTGCCATAGATACTATACACACATAGGGTACATAGGTTCTGGTCTAAAGCTTGTTGAGCAGCATAGCAGTGGGAGTGGGAATGTTATAGGGAAGGTTTTGCAAAGGTGTAACTGAGGAAGTGTGATAGTCCATGAGTGCTGAGTATCCAGGTGACCTTAACCTCTACTGCCATTCCACACTAGATTTCTAATCCCAATTCTTTGGATTTTTGCTAATTTTGTCTCTCTCATGGAAAATTCCCCTGCATACCCTTCGTCATCTGACTTAATTGTTTTTTACAAACACCAGAAATGAAGGCCTCCTGATTTTACAAAGGTTTTGGACATGTTTTTTCCTTCATTTGACATGTAATATCAAGTGCACACATAATTCTTTATAGGCTGGGAGTCCTAGGCTTGCTTTCTTACCTTTTAATTTATCTCCTTCATAGTTATTACCTAAATTTGAGGTTTACTGTATTATTCATTTCTCAGTAAAACTTCTTTGAAAATAAGGAGAAAACACTATAATTTATAGTATTTTGAACATTTTACTTGGTCTAAGTAAGTAACCAACATAAATTCTCTTATAAAAAACCCCAAATCAAACAAAAAAACCATTATGGTGAGACACAGCCCTTTATAGAAACAGCCTGGCAGCGCTCACTATTGACAACTACAATTGCAGGCATTGCTTAACAGGAGCACAGACGCATAAGCTCAATGTGCTCCAGGTACTAGGAGATGACTGTGAGTTGCAGACTGACTGAAAGAATGGCAGCGCATTTCACTTCAATAAATGTTAAAGTTTTGTTCTGGACTACAAACAAACCCTCAAACCCATTCATATTACAATAGCCGTTGTCATATCACAGCCTTACGGTCTAAAGCACACTGTAAAAAAAGAAATAAGATCAAAACAAAGCAATAAAAGAAATGGGCTCCGTCCCAAAGAGACAACCAGTAAAGAGAGGCAGAAGACAGCAGAGGAGTAGTACTGATTAGCATGATGAGCTTCATCCTCAGCTCAAGCCTCGCAGTACTCTCAGCACACCCACTGCCAAGTCAATAAGTTAGCTCAAAAATATTTGTTATGTTAAAGTAATCCTCTGTGCAAGTCTTTTTAGTGTAGGATGACATTCATCTCAGAGGTAAAACACAGAGGATCTTTGGCTGAATTCTTATTGTGAGTGACATGAAGAAAAAACCCTCGCCATAGGACACCGATTTATTGCCTATGGCTCCATTGAAATGTGCGCATAGAAAATCAAGCTACTCCCTTGGAGCTGCATGACACCCAGCTGGGCCCCCGTGCAAATGAGGAGCTCACAGTGCCAGCTTTGGCAGCCACCAGGCCTGCTGTGGACAGACGTGGCTAAGCAGGACAATCATGCTGTAGCATAACAGACAGCCAAGGGATGCTTCCTCTGAGGGGCTATACTGAGCAGACACTATGGATCTATACAGCAGAGAAGAAAAGAGTGTGTGTTGTTCTTTGTAAAAACAAGACAGACTGAGCAAGAGATGCTCCAGATTTCTGCCTTTCTTCATGTAATTGGGATGCATTACCAGCTGCAGGAGGCATGTAACCAGCATAAATTACTGCATCATTAACTACTTAATAGGCAACAGTTGCCCTCAGAATTAATTGTGTGAGCCAGGAAAGGCAAAATAAAAGTAGATAATGACATTGTATTAGATGTTTTCCTTCTAATACCACTCAGTAGCAGCATTAGACCACCTCCATTGAGGACAACATGGATCTGGAGGCTGTAAGGAGAAGTTTATACAGACAGCTCCTAGTAATATTCCATTACCAGGGACATTGTATTTGAGTCCTATTACATTCTTTCATATATTTTGTGAATACACCACTGATCCTACAAATCTGACATGCAGTAAATGGTAAGTTACAGATTAACTTATTTCCCCAATAGCTCACTTTCCGTATACATTTTACTGCAAATGCAAAGGCACTTCAGTTTTCCAACACAGTTGCCATGCAAAGTTCACAAGCTGAATTTTGTAGTCTGTGTCTGAAATGTGTAAAATTACTTTTCAGTTTTACTGCACCAAAGGGAAGTTTTTCCAGACTGCAGAACTGCAGCCAAACATGGATCTTTAGTTTCAGCCTTTCAGGAAGGGCTGAGAAGCACACACAAACACTCCTACCAACACAGCCCTTCTGGGAGGTCACAGGCTAAAGGTTTACAGCACCTTCCCTAAAATGAGAAACTAATTAAGTCATTGTTTCTATACTGGATAAAAGGTTAAAGACTCAAAAGCCAGGACTCAGTGGCAAGCAGATGGAGTCCACCAAATATTTTGTGAACTTCCTTCTCTCCTTGAATTACAATAGCACTTTATGGGGCATCTCTGTTAGTGAGACCCAGAGCAGTTTTCTTGGGGGTGGTACCAAGAGAGCAAAATCCTGCCCAAATATACTATAAAGGACAAGAAGTCCAGCTTCCAGGTCCAGACACACAGCAGAACACAAATATGTACTTGCAAGATAAGCAATGTTTTTGAGAGATGTGGTACTTAGGTTTAGTGGTGGACTTGGAAGTGTCATATTAATGGCTGGACTCAATGGTCTTTTACCACCTAAAGGATTCTATGATTCTGTAACAATAGCTTAATGTGGTCAAGTAGTCATTTTTTGAAAAGTTGATTGACAAATGTGTCGGCTTTGGTGGTACTCAGAGGAAGTTCTTTCTAATGTGAGGAAAATGAGAGAAAGAAGAAAATATTACAAGGGAATGAAAGAGGCTCACATTGCAGGCTGCTCTGAATCAGGAGTCAACATCTGACAATAAATAAAAGAAGCCATGCAGTGAGAATCACCTGTGAACTGCTCTGACTCCAAAGACAGGTTTGATTCATTATAGAAAAGTGCAGAAAGAATAGCAGCACACAGAAAAGCCAGAAACAAAGCAAAAATGCTTCAGGTACATTCTGATACAGAATTCTAAAAGCCTGGATGAAATTATACCTGTGGGACATTTCAGCATAAGAAAGACCATATATCAGAGATGCTATGCAAAAAGAAGCTGGTAACATGCAGACATACTGAGTATGTCTGAGAGAGAGACAGAGAGTTTAGAGAGACAGAGAGTGCCTGCTCACATTGGGATGGAAGTTGATGCTGCTTACAGTAATCCAAAAAGAAGGGAGGGAATGAAATATCAAGTTCTCCATCTTAGGTACCCAGAAGCGAGCTAATAGCTAGATAGCCCTTAAGAAAGGTCAGATAAGATTGTATCTGAAACAGGCTAAATTGTAGCTCAGAGAGAAAGGAATGCAGTTTGGAAAGAGATTTGTGTGTGGAGAAATATGAACATAAGATGTACCTCACACAAGGTGACAGTAATTGCACTTGTAGTTATGGTTAAGGTCTCTCAAAGATCAAGTGAAAAGAAAGGGACAAATGGCAGGAGATCTCTCCCCGAGAAGTCCACCAGTGAAAAGAAAATAAAATGTGATGAGAGAAGTATGAATAGAGGCAAACAGCCACAGAAGGCAAAGGATGTTGGGACTTCAAGAACAGAGAAGTCATGCACTTTGTTGAAGGTGGCAGATAGGAAGAGTGTAAAATACTGTAAAACTCGATAGTGTAAAATAGTGTAAAACTCGAGTTTTTACTGAGAAAAGGTTACTAGAAATGTTTCTCCCAGCAGGAATATGCAGTGTGTACCACATAGTTATTTAGATCACAGAGAAATGCTGCACTTGATCTTTTATTAAAGAAGAAGAAACTCTATATCACTAAGATCTGGTCCACTAACTTTCGTTCCTGGTGTCCCACCAGCTCAGCTGCAGATAGAAAACAGGGAGAAATGTGGATGAAAAGAAGCACAGCAAAACGTCAGAAAGGGTGAAGTAGAGACAAAGGAATGACAATAATCTTGAGTGCACAACTCCTGTCCCATGGAAATAGGTTGAACATTTTGATGTGAAAGGCTTGTATCAGCCTTAAAACAGCCATAAGGTACGAAGTCTTGCACTCCTTAGAAATAAATACTAGCCTTCAAATACCTTGCTGAGGAATCTGTCCTGCCTGAAAGCTCCAGGTCTCTGCATCAACCTCTAGCAACAAGGAGACTACCAACAAGGCAACAGCACTACCAGTAGCAATACTGGGCTATCCCTTCAGTGAGATCTGAAGGAAGGTCTTAAACTATGCCAGCAACATTCTGCAGCCAATGTCACAGCAAAAGGCAGCCGTCCAGAGAGGAGATTCCCTACAGGTTGGGGTCCTTCTCTCTTTCTTTCTCTTTTGATTCCTTCTGAATTCTGAACATGTCATCAGGGCAATTCTTAGAGCCAGACCCAAAACAATTTGAACACCCATAATGTGGAAATTATTGAACACTTCCCCCAATAGCGCACATCTCTGTTTATAGTGCTCTAAACTAATGCAGGCCCTTCCCAATTCTGAACCTATAAGACTGCATATTTTATCAGGATATTCATTTCATATTGAAAAAGCATCCCTTAACTGTAGCCAGATGTCCACTGAACTCTGCAAAAACCCTTTTCTACCAGTGCCACTTGGTTTACTCTTACATCTGTTGCGTAGCTCAGGAATTAGTAGAATGTAAAATGTTTTATGAATTCCCTCTGCTCTCATTCAGTGTTAATATATTCAACATGTTTTTCTAAAACCACATGTACGTTTTTTCCATTTCTTCTAATTTACTTGCATAACTTAACTCCCAAAACTAACCCGGAAAATTCACAGGAATTGGAGACAAACTCCATTCACCTATATAAAAGCTCAGCCCATTTCTCATTCTATGGAGGATCATTTCCAAAGGTTGAAATCTGACCTGACTGAAGTTAGAGGCAGAAAGTTGAGGGGCTTCATTAAAAGCAAGTTTGGCTCAAAACTACCTCCAGGACTCTTCCTTTATCCCTGTTATTTATGGTTAAGACACACCATCCACTTCATATATGTTTGAATCAGTATTCAGGACTTTAAAGCTCCTTGGACTGTGCTTAAGCCTATACACAGCATAATGGCATCACGATGGAATTATTAGATTCACAGTTGTTTTTTTCCTAGAGATTTATTTTCTGTCTGAGACTGAACTTTCCACCTTGTTTCCATCCCTTCAATGTCAGGAAGTAAGCATTGGTGTCAAATTTGCCAAATAAATCCCAAATCATCTGGGTCTTTTGTTTTTTTGGAAATGAGTGAGGGAAAAATGACAAACTGTAATTACCATCTTACTCCCTACTATGCAACGCCCAAATTGCTTCATATTCAGCATAAATAGTAATTTTGTTCTCTAAAGTAAATTCTGACCTGATTTCGATTTTCTCCTTGGTTAAAAAGGCAGTTGGTTGTTGCATGGAAGGAGGGAGGAAGCAAGTGCTCAGAGCTGCTTATGTGGTACAGACTTAACAAGAAGGGTTATGAAAATCAATGAACAGGAATTTGCTGTTCTGGATGCTGTACTTCCATCATTTTGATCTCACGCTGTGCTTACAATGCCAACATAAATCCACAGGGAGCAGCAGCCTCTGCAAATTTTGTACTTCCAGCTGAACTTGCTACTTTAATGAAAGTGAATTCCCTTTGCACACTGTTCCCCCAGCTGAATGCTTCAAGGGTGAAATCCAGCTCCTCTTTCCTTGCTAGTGCCCTGCTAGCATAGCCCACATAATGTCACAGCATGTTGGCACATTTTAGGATGTTGGCACAGGATAGGAAATACGTCTGGAAGGAGATCTATGAACAATTTTGTAGTCAAGAGATAACTTTTTTTGCCAAATGCTGCTTGCCCCTGTTAGTTCTCCTGGGGTGGGGAGAGGGGAATGCATGATTATTGATCTACCTGAAGAAATTACATTCCCCATTAAGTGGCCTTGGGAGAGTATTAATTTCCTTCCCACTCGTTCAAGCCTCCATGGAAATATCCCACAGACAATATACCCTTTGGGTCCAAGGTCTGCTCAGCTGCAAAGTTACTGTCTTTTAGTCACAGAATCAGAGAAAAAAGGGGAGCTGGAGGGGGCATGAAAAGGTCATCTGGCTTACTGTTCCACCATAAGGCAAGATAAGCAACACCTACATCTCTCTGTACAGACCTTTTCTTTAGTTCTCACAGTCTCCCACATTACGAGTTCCATATTGCCCAACCTCCTTGTCCAGCCCACACTTGCAGTGAAGTTCATTGCTTCCCATCCTGTGTCCCACAGCTACAAAACAGCAGTGAGTAGTGAACAGGCAAGTAACATAACCATGGAGTCATTTTACTGTATCTTTTCTATGTATTGCATCAAAACCACACAAAGCACAAGCTGTTTGGGTAAACAAAAAGTAAGTACTGCAGGTGCAACTACCAGAAATGTTTGCTACACCTCACATTTCAGGAAAAAACATCCTAGACTGGATGACTGAAAGAGCAGCAGGTTCTCAGCAGCAGCTCAGCAGCTACAGCCAGAGAACCTCTGCACTGTGCTTCTCAGGGGAACATCGCAGGACTGGAAAAGGCAAAATGGAACAAGTCATTTGTTTAATTTGTGGTCCCTGGTGTTATAAAAATATAAAAATCAGGTGGAAAAATGTCTCCAAAAGCATGAAACAAAGCAAAAAATGGGTTAAGGAAATGCATCTATGTACATCTCTGTTTTGTACATATTCTCTGGCTTCCCGACTCTTCTTTCCTTCCCATTCCTTTAAGTTTAGGTGTAGATGTTACTACATTGTGGTGATGAACACTCTTATCTTTTCTTCACACTACCATGGCCTACATCACAGCCTTGTGTACAGCATCCAGGCTGTTCACTGCTGTCAGACGTTACCCTCCATCTCTAGACAACCCTCTCAGCTGTGGCTGCAATCAGCCAAGACAGCTCAGGGCTACAGGCAGAAGGGGCTGTCAGCTCACACGTGGAGCCAGCTGATGGCTGTTTTAGTCAGCTGAAGGATTTGTTTCTAATTGCAAAGTCCCAGCCAAGGCCACCCACAGCCCATGACTTCTACAGTTCCCCAGCAAATCCCCTGCACTGAAACGGAGAGGGATCCAGAGGGCTTGGTACCAGTTCCTCTCCTCTCTAAAAAAAAATTTTAAATCAGTTTTACCAGTCCAGTACACAGGCCTTTTATGACCGTGTACCAGCCAACCTACAAACCAAATCTTGGACACAGTATCATTGCATCCATGATCTGTATTGGGGGAGTGAAAACAAAAATTTCCCCATTCTATAACTTACAGATAGGGAGGGTAAACAATATAATTCAGCTTCAAAAGGCCTCCTCCTCTGGATTTGGACAATAACCTAGTGGCAGACAAGGAAAACTAGCAACAACCAGCATCTCCTGCCTCCCTATGACACTTGAACAAGAAACAATGTTAAGCTATGTTTTCCCATTTCCCCTAGCCTCTCCAAAGGCCAAATCAAAAAGGGAATAGGAAGCAAACAACTCGGTGAAGTGATCCTGCTGCAGCACACCTGTCTTTTTAAAAGCTTGAGTCAGCAAGCTGTGGAGGTTGGAGCACTTGGCTTGGAAGGCCATTAGCCTCAGGGAAGAGTGCAGAAGCAGCAGCAGAGTGCCTCAGCAAGCCCCCCTCAAAAGTCCAGTGTCTCTGTTTCTGAAAAGCTGGGAACTGCAGTATGGAAACAAATGGGATGCCTCCTACCAGAGCTGGAGAGAAGGCAGGAGGTGCAGACAGGATAGACAGCAACCATAGTGGCACAGCCAGAACAGCAATGGTGTCAGATCAATGACCCAAGCAACCTGCTCAGAAGAGCAGGCTCTGACAACAGCCAGCACCAGCTGTTTGAAAAAGTGGGAAATTATTTGCAAAGATGGCAAATGGGCATCTGCTTTGCATCCAGTGGTTTCCTTTTGAAGGTTCAGGTTTATGCCTCAACAGTCTATCTGGACTTACATATATTTTGGCTGAGGCGTTCATGCACTTGGCTTAAGAGGTTTTGGAAGTACAAAATAAGGACTTGTATTTTTATTGTGACTCAGCAATGCTCCAAACCTTCAAATTTGTTCAGTAAATAACAGGAAAATCTGGGGAACTATACTAAGTCTCTTAAATCTCAACCTTTCTGTAACTGAGCCTTACTTGAGAAAACAGGTGATGTTCTTCACTTCACTGCTTCTTTCCACCTCTCCCTCCATCTAAGAGCAGCTACTGCTGCCTTTTCAGCATCTATCTCAAGCACAGCATAGATCCATCAGCGCTGGTCTTACTGCCTCAGCTCCACACCTCCAACATGCAAGCAGAGCTCTCCACTAGGCTATGACTCAAGCAGAGAGTACTGTACTTCTTCCTGGAGTCCAGTACCTTTATAATCTCATCTCAGGTAACTGTAAATACTATATAATATAAATACTGTTAGCTTCAACAATGTCCAGAGTTTCACCGGTTTTATAAGCAACTTCTTTTTTCTTGCAGCTACACTACTGAAACTGTGGCAGCAACAAAAATATTTAGAAATCTCATGATATGAGGAAGCACAAAATTATTTTTGTTTCACCAAAGCAAGGGATATGGGCTAAAACATTTGAATAATTCAGATTTCTGTACACAGTAGACTAGGAAGAAATTAGCAAACAACTCAGGTTCCTACTAAACAAAGGACAGGAACAGGTCACGGCAGGTCAAATAGCTAAACTCAGCTTTTCAGGCCAAACTGATCTGAATTCAAACCAATGATGTCCAATTCTGTAATTTACAGCTTAGCAGCATCTCCCTCTGGAATGTCAAAATAGCAACTCAATGCATAGTCCAGTGCTGTCACATTTCCCTAATGGAGCTATTCACATGCTGAACAAAGCCTGAAAGGAGCCAGGCTAGGAGGAAAGAAGTATGAATCTCACAAAATATTCAGTATTTAAAATGCAGGTCAGAGAACACAATTGAGTTTAATTAGAAAACTCAAATGGAACCCTGCACGTTAATGTACTTGCTCACCGCTTGGGTTCATTTCAAAGTATTCCCATTTGATTGTCCTCAGAGACATTTGTGTTTGTATCTAACAAAGGAGATAAAAAATGACAGGAAATGTTTGTTCTGGGTGTATCTGTGTAAATCTGCTTGCAGCAAAGATGTTATTGCAGCTCTCCACTACAGCACTGAGTTCATGAGACAGGACTGGTTGGATACTCAGTGCTTTGTGAACCCTCTCCCCTGGAAAGCCCCTTACTAACCTGCATCGTAGCAAAACGTAGTTTCCAGGGCACTGGCATTTGACTTTTACAACTTTGGAAAATTGTGTCAAGAATTAGAGCACTGACACAGATCTGTATCATGACCTGCCTGGAAATGATCAAGTTTTCAGTGCCTGGTGGCCAATTCCCAACTGCAGCGCACAGGGATGCTGCTTAAATGTACAGATGCAATGATGATGGAATTACAACTCAAAACCTTACATGCTTTTTTATGGTTATAAACAATATTGCTTCTTGAAATCACTCAGTGTACTAATGAAAGTAGAAAACCCCAAGTGTGTGAAGCACAGTCCCCACTGAAGCTCACTAGCTGTTCCTGTTGGTGCTACTGGAATATGATTATAGTGAAACAAGTTGGGTAGCATTCCTGTAGATTATTTTTCCACACTCTCTAAATTTAGCCCTTCACTATCTGTTTTTCAAAAGTTATCATAGAATACAAACCAGCCATTTTTACAGCTACATTTAGTAAATTTTATATAACCAAAAATAAAGATTTGTTGTGCTTATGTTTCCTTAAGTTTATGACTTTTGTAGAAAAAGACAAGGGGCACAAATCACAGCTGAATTAAACACTATGAAATGTATTCAAGAAACAGTTTAGACTACTTCAGTTCAGGACTGATCTGAAAGGAGATACTAGGGGGTTATTCCCCATATCCTTATGAAAGATTTCCCTCCTTCCTTGCCCCTAAAGACATTATATAAAGTACATATATACACATACACATACAAGAAAAAGAAAATGAAATACTAACTGGAGGCACATAATGTTTGCAACAGACCTGAAAAAACAGCTCAACAGGAATGGTCAAAAAAGTCTGTTTTCAGACTACTCCTATCTTCCTGTTGTGTGTGCAGTCCAAAAGTTTCAATGCTAAACTGCTAATGCATTGGTTCTCAAATTTTCCACATGGAAATCTCTTTCCCTAAGAGACACCTGTCCTGACTAGAAGATGCAAACTGCTGCTGTTTGCATGGTGCAGTAGGGGATGGAGGGCTGAAGTTGCAGAGCTGGGGTACACAAGGAATTGAACTGGAATCAAAACAGATTATGAACAGAACACTGACCTCTGTAGATGCTTGCTATTTCAGCCACTACAGCAAGTGACAGCAAACATGCACACTTAAACTAAGATTGACAGTACCAAATATAATATGTAAATCATACTGTTGAGGAAATATTTAAACCCATTTTACAGCATTATCCACAGGTATAGACATAAAAAAACACCACAAATCACAGTAACATAATAAGGTGAAGATTAAGAGGAACATCCTCTTCTCTTCTTTATGACTATCTTGGACTCAAGAACAAACACAAGGCTGGAACGTCAATGTGGGATCATTCTGCATGACAACCACTTGTTAGTCCAGTGCATGAACTGTGAAAGCTCTTATTTGGAGTTGCTTCAGCCTGGAAAACGCTGGACTTAAGTAGTTGCTTATTGAAATAAGTGAATCTCCAGTTCGTGCACTTGGTCAAGAGTGGTGGGTGTGGCTCATGCTCCTCCGTGAGACCCAGATCCACGGCGTAGGCTCAAGGAGTCCATCCAGAGTCCATTGCTCACCAGTGTCCTTCCCATTATCAGCACACTGTGGAACCAGCCATGGGGACCTTTCTAAATTTTAAGCTCAGAGGATATCTTATCCTAGACAAAGTCTGCTGCTGCTAAAGGCTGTCCCATGAGGGGCATTCCCTCCCCACATACACTGAGTGCTCTCAAGACCAGTCTCAATATAAGATCCACTTCCAGCAGCTGCAGGATGGACTTGACAAAGGCACAACTCTTCACCTCATCTTCTTGCCTCTATTCTCTCTTTCGGACATCAACAAATCCCATGCCTGTCGAGGACCAAGAATTAGAATGGGAACGATTCCAGAAATGGAAAAATACGTACAGTGATCGAACGGACTTTGTGATGCAGACTTTACAGTTATTATGTATACACACATTGTATGTTTCCCCAGAATTTGTATCTCCTAGGCATGTCCCGGCTTGTTCATTCCCCTTCTCCCCTGTTTCTCTGCTGATCCGCCGAGAAGCTGCAGACAGGAGACAGCCCCCATTCGCCCTTTCCTTCCCCAGTCCCTCCTGCGCTCCTCTTCCTGTTGCCCGTGTCCCTATCCTGGTTTGTCCCCCCGCTTGTCTGTCTCATACTCCGCCCCACCTTCTGGCCCTTTCCCCTCCCGCGCTGATAAGAAACCGCGTGCGCGTTGGAATAAAGAATTTTTCCTGCACCCTCCCTTGTGTCCCGGACCCGTGCTGTGCCACGGCCCCATCTCCCCTTCGGACCGCGGCACATGCCCACTTGAGGAATCAGCTAGAACACTACATGGGACATTCCAAGCAGCTTCTTCCCGGGATGGACTAGCAGAGCTGCAGCATCTCTCCAGTCCCCTCGTCTGAAGAGCACACACTGCTCTCCAGAGAAGCAGCCTGAAACCTGCGAGTATTGTTAACCACCTCATTTGAATAAAACATTATCCGAAGGTAGTTACCCACATAGAACCAGAACCTGCTTTTAAATCTTTCACCTCCTAATTTGCAACTGAGGATATTCTTTGGCTTGCAGATGCCTACATGGTTGTATTCTGTCTAATGCAAGATATTCCCTTTCCCGGCCTCAGCAATATACTGTGACAGTTCAGGAGAGGCTTCCCTCTCCAACAGCACAACGGGAATTTGAGGGCTGCATTTTCCCTTTCCTAAAGGGGAGACAAAAGCTACCAAGCATCTCTGCTCCTTTGAACCTTGCAGACAAAGTTAACAAATCTCATTACTTGGGACATATTTTACCTCCTGCAAAGGGTGAAACAGGCCAAGTGAAGAGATTGTTAACAAACCAAGCCAACTTCTATCCCTGCAAACTCACCGAAGCCTAAAGCATTTCCAGACATCTTCCACTGTGGGGAGCTACAGACCACAATGCCCCCGAATCACCCAGAGAGAAATAAAATTAAGGGGCTTTAATACAGCAGATAGGAACTATATGTCGGGATTTCATCCTGGAGAATGTGTAACAAATGTTGTGGTGCACAGAGAGTCAAAGACATGGATACCCACATGGCAGAACCAAGCTGGTCCCCTGGGCAAAGGGCTGGCAGCTCCTCTGTTCCCATTAAGGCTGCAGGTAGCTGATGCCCTGAAGGAATGTGAGCTTTCCCCTCCCTCAGAAATGCTCCTGGCTCTTTGTGTGCTGCTCCTGATGGAGGAATTCCCTTCCCGACCCCCAGCAGGAGATCACTTTAGGCATGTGCACAGACGGACAGCCTGCTATGCCAACCAAAACAGGCTTTCTTAAAGCCTGCACATTGACATCAGATTGTGAGCTGATGTCTAAAAAAAAAAATAATCTGTTAGTTTTAAACTATTCCCGTAGTGGAAAAGCTCATAGTTGTAAACAGATGGCCCTGTTTCACCCAGTAGAAAGCAAGGTGAAAAATGAAATAACTGTCAGATGAAGACTTCACTGAAGTGAAGCGAAGTAGCACAAGGATTTCAACATGAGCTAAATGCAGAACTGAGAGCTGAAATCAGACATGAGGTTTTGGGTCCCAGCAAAAAGCCTTACATAGAAAGGAGTGACGGTGCAACATAGAAAGCCCTGGCAGAGTGGCAGCCAGTCAGCCATAAGCAGAAGATGTTGCTCCGTAATATAGCTGCAGGGCTGACTTGTATTTTAAGATTTAACTTGAAGTCACCTACAAGACTCTCGGGTGCACCAAGACACTGACCTCTCAAAAGGTCAAATTCTTAATAAGCAGCAGAGTGAAGAAAGCACAAGAAACAGCCTGTTTCTCAAATTCCAGGCGGGACAAATCCACCCCATCGGCACTGGAGTAGTGCCTGAGGGTGCCAAATTCAGCTCTGTTTGGGTCTGGACTTCTGCTGCTGTGCTGAATCTGATCCAAGCAGTACAAAGACACCCCTCCCCCCATACTGCTACTACTTTTCCACCTTTTAGTCTAGTTATGAAAAAATAAAGACCTGGTACAAAGAACATAGGCCAGACAAAGAAAAGTTGCTCCATATGAAATTTCTACTGAGAGGCGCCTTCCTTTGTAGCAGGGAGACTGAATCAAGTTCACTTACAAGGCTGTTGAAGTTTAGGTTGGTTTATTTAGATTCAGAGTAGATGCCACAAAGTATAGAAAAAACATTCACAGATACAGCAGTGAAAGCATTATGATCCCCATAGCTTTCAAGGCTGAATATGAAAGTACTTTTCTGCAGCAGGTTATAGAAGTATAAAATCCTTCTTTCCTGTATTTTCATTGCATCTGGTGTGTTTTCACAACCATAATGGGGTAACTTCTTAAAAGCACACAACCTGATGATTCAGCAGAAGCTCCGGTGATATTCAACACACATAAAATGAGGTTAAATTTCTATCAGTTCCTCCCTTCCATCTGCCTTATGGCCTCTCCTGCCTATTCCCTACTGCTTGTGCTGCAGATCCTCTCTTCTCCCTCTTTCTCAGCATATGATTTTGGTAGATTATCTGGAGGCATCAACTTCATATACTTTTATAGGAGCTTCAGTTTATACAAATGAAAGAAAAATGACCAAACAACAAAGCTGCATTTAAATGTTTGCTCGTTACCTCTGAGAGGGTGAGCACCTTAGAGCAAATAGGTTTATTTTAAATACATACAGAGTTTGGTGGACCACAGCACTGCAGCATCATAACACCAATGCAAAACCTCCCTCACCCACTGTGGGAATGGCTTAGAGCTTTATTGAGTATACATAGCCTAAAATAGGATAGCTGCATTCCTGGCAATAGCTGCGGAGCTCTTAAGTAAACAGTCTTCAGGAAAAGTTGATGAAAGGAGACAACAAACACCCATTTTAAATCTCTGGGTAGTGCTGTCCATGTTTATGACATGCTGCAGCAATTCCTTTTTTACCCTCTTCCTCTTACTTCTTCCACAGCTCTGTGTTGAGTTGCCCTGGCTATATCAGGGGCAGAGAAGATGCAAGACAGACCCAAAGTCAGAAAACACTTGTGTTAGAAGCACACACTAATTTCCAATTAATTTCAGCAGAACTGAAACCATGCTGACATGAGGCCACAGTTTATATCTCACTCTAGTTCTAACTAATGTAAGTAGTTTTACTCCCAAAATTGTATACAGGCACATGCACAGCTGCTGAAGGGGATGCAGGTAGGAAACACAATTAATGTGAAACTCTAAGAACGAGAAAAAATGGTTGGCTAATAGTAATTTTTCTCTCAATGGCAATAGATATTTTAGCAACATATATACCCAGGCTTTAAATGAAAACCAGATCTAGAAGGCATATATGACCTTCAGATCTTTTGCTGGTAAAGCAGTTAAATTTTCAATGTTCCATACACTGGAAACCCTCTATATTTTCATATCAAATGTACATGGCCAGATTGAATGAAAAGCAAAGTGATAACAAATCACAGGTGAGATACAGTACAGGTAGTGGACTGATACTGTGAATTTAACATTCACAGTGCATGTTGAGCATCTGCATTTTCAGCTTCAAAAGGAAACAAACTTTGGTACTGGCAGAACATCATCTTCTTATGCCTTAAGGAGAGTACACTCAGGTGCAACAGAGCACCTGGAGGCACAGGATGCTGTAATAGCAAAATCCTCCAACTAACACAAAGCAAGAGCAGGCAGGTGGGGGGAGTAATTTAGGACAGGACTCAGTGCCAAATCTGGCATATACATTAGTGTATTGTGTGTGAAGTATAAAATGCTTGCAGCAAGCACAGCTTGCAGCTCCACAGGAGAAATCCAGTGAGATATGTGTACATTTAAACACCCTGGAATTTCTGAAGGCTGAAAACTTGGAAAATCAGCTTTAAGTAAGAAAAGATATGGTGACTGAGGAGCCCAGGGTAGTGTTAGTTACACAAGGTCAGGAAAGCAGAGAGAATTCCAGTCTAGAAGCAGTATAGGGAATCAGTGTTCTCCCAGATGCAAAAGGAGAAAAAGGAAGACATTTTCAACATACATTTAATTCAAGTCCTAAAGCAGAATTCCTAATGAAAAGCCCAAAACAAGATACCTAAAAGGACAGAGAAAGGAGGATACATCATCCCATCTACAGAAGGCCAAATCTCACCCTGAGTGACCACAAGCTACCACAGGGTAGAATCAGCCCTTTGGTAGGGCAGCCTCAGGTGGCTGGAAGAGAAGGCAGCTGCAGTGAGCCAAGACACTGCTACTGAAAAGGCAAGGTATTTGCTAAATACTCCCTAGAAGGACATTTTCTCATGATTTTCTTTTGTACATGTTCAAAGTAGTACAATTGTAACTTATGATCATCTTTATGAAGATAAAGGTCATGAGTTATGGCTGGGACTAAAACAACTGCCCAGTGATCTGACAGTTGTGGGGAACCTTTGGGAGCAGCAATTCGTTGAACAGGGTGAAGTGACAAAGTCTCTCAGATATAAGCTAACTAGTTCTCTAAAGTCGGAGATATGCTTTACACCCCCCTGGCAGCAGCTCATTTAGGAACCGGTGGAACAACAGACAAACTTCTTCAGGTCTCTTTAGTGGGTGAGAATCCACTGCTTGAAGGCAAAGAGCAGGAGTGTGAATCAGCCACTGACCCTGAAAACACTGCCTCATTCCATCATTCTGAAATTAATATGGTTAAACTGGACATCCTGGGAAGAGAAATAAGTCAGTTGAAGGACACAGGACAGAATGGATAGTTTGGGCATTTAGGACTTCGGGTTGGTTTTTGAAATTATTTGCTGGGCATCTTGCAAAAATATGCCTTTCTGAGACTACACAGTTGTGTGTTATTGAGTCTAAAAGCTGGTATGTGCTTCAGAGACTTAAGTCTACTCAAGAGTCTTTATTTGTATCTTAATTACAGATGCATTGCCCTGGGACAAGACAAACATTTCTTTGCTGAATGTGACCAACCTTCACAGTCTGATGATTGCAAAATTTAATTTTTTAGCAATTTTCATGGTCTTCAAACACAAACATTTGCAATTATTGCCTTATCTAGATCAACACTTTTAATACATAAATTAAAATTACTTAGCTCACAATCTTGCCTAGCAGCATTTCCTGTTCAGTGATTCGGATCAGCGTGGGCTGATCCTTATTGGAATGCCTGAAACCTTTAATTGTATTGCACGTGAACACAACAGGATTTTATGTTCATGGTAGTGACTTAATGTCCACTCCTCTTTAATGAATTAAATCTTTTAAGTGATCCTTAGAGAGTAAGTTAACAGCTTTAATACTTTGGCTTACAGGATTCTCTTTACTGATCAGCATAAACCCCAATACTTCTGCAACAACTCCCACAGCAAATAAATGTCAGCAGTAGTTGGTCTGGTTTTGAAATGAGTGCTGTTCTTCTTCTGGCTACAGTTAAGGGCAGTTTTGCCTTGGAATAGTGAGCCTCGCTCTCATTAAAAACCTGATTTTGATATCCCTTATCAGCAATACCTGGAGCAACTCCACTGATGTTAATAACATAACAACGGGGTTAAATCAGGCTAAGTGAAAATAAGGACTCGGGACCACAGGCAATAGAAGTTCTGTGCTTATTTATGTTGGATACAAGCTTGGCCCAGCCAATCTAACTCTCATGTCTGTTCATGAAAAACAAGTATGTACAACACAGCAGAGGTACCAAGTAAACTTGAAAGAGCACCCACTGAAATACTTTTGGCTGCTTCTAATCTCATAATCTTCTATTTACTCAGTGAATGCAAACTGCTTCAAATAATATTTTTCCCCCCAATACAGGAACTCAAAAATTACTTTCCTCTCTTCCTTTTATTCTTGCAAGTCTGCAACATCTTTCAGAAGGCTACAAGCAATCTGGGAGCTATACCAGACATCTACATGAAAGAACAAAAATTTACTGTCCTCACATTCCAATCTGAACGAACCCAGAGCCACTCCACTCTGGATATAAAGCAGCAGGCCACTTCAGCAGTGACTAATATGGCCACAGATTTCTCAAGTGGAGCCATGCTCTTTCTGGCTAGTTTTCTAGAAGAAGCAAGTAAACTCAAGTGTTTCTAGACCAAATTTCTTAGATACAACTTGTGTCTTAAAAAAAAAAAACCCCAAGCAATACTCAGGAATTTGAAAATTGTCATTAATTTTGAGGATCGTCAATTTAGGACGTGAAAAGTTAAGGACAGTACTAAGAAATGCAGGGGGAACTTGTGCCCTGTTTTAATTCCTGGGGATTTTCTTTCAAGACATACTTCATGAAAATTATATTCTACTTTTCATACATGCTGGGAAAACTAAAGTTGTCTTTGTCCATCCTTTCTGTGCCACTCACAATTTTGGAAACCAAACACTCCCAATCTGGTGAATTGTTCCTTATATGGAAGCCCTGCTGCCCTTCTGGGGACCTTTGCCAGGACACCCCTTTTGGCAGTGCATTTATGAATGAGGCGAGTAGGACAGATCTCTTTCCGGATTTTACTGGTAATCGCATTCACCCCAAGCCTTTGTTTCTTATCTTTTAATTACTGATATAACCATGCCAGGATCTTCCCTCCTCTATCACAACTGCTTCACCTCCTAAAAAGCCTTTGGCAAGGGCTGCATCAAAAGCTTATCAAAATCCATATAGATAATATCAACCAAACCACATTATCTATGTATTTGTTGATCCCTTCAGAGAAACAAGGGGTTTCTGTACAAAACAAGGGGTTTACAACAGTCTTTAATGAAGCCATATGGATTGTTCCTCAGTGGACTCAACTGTCCAAGCATCTACTCATTCTACCCCTTATTAAGGCAGCCTCTGCTAATCTGCTGATGTTGCAGGCCTCTAGCTCCCTACATTCCCTTAGAATCCTTTCAGGGTGAACATCCATCTCCCACCTTGAGGTCTTCAGACAACTGAGAAAGATTTAAATGATGATACATTTTACTGTAAGCAAGGCAGCTACTTCACATTTGAGTTCCCTTGAGTTCTTAGGTGAACACGATCATGTTTTATTATCTACTGCATCATAACTTCTGCCACAGTAGCCTCAATATTGGGCATATTCTCTCAAGAATTTAACCCAAAATGCTCTATGTACATTTTACCTATTTCTTCCATAGTGAATAACAATGCAGATACTGAATTTGGCTTCTCTGCAATGGGGTGTCCATCATCTGCAGCTGATCATTTTTAAACTGTGATCATAAAGTGATCATAAAGTGATCCTACAGACTCTCTGGTCAGCTTTTTGCTCTTGAGAGTTTGAAGAATTAATACTTGGTTTTGAGTCCTTTAGCTAACTGTTCCTTCTTTTTTGCTGTACATTTTTTATCTCCTTTGCTGGAGATTAAGAACCTTTCCCTTCTCATCCTTTGGATATGCTTTCAGCTTTTTAAAAAGTGTCTTCCATAACACAATTTAGTTTGCTGTTTAGTCTGCATTTGCTTCCTTTGAACATTTTCTAAGCCCTTATTAAATGATACATACTATTGATTCTGGTGGGGCATCGTTCAGCAACTCCATATCTCCTTTAAGTGTTTCTCTCAAAATCTCCTTTTCACATCCTTTTATCAATCTTTCTCATACACACATACTTAATCTTATAGAAGCTGAGCACAACTGTGGTGGATGTTTGGCCTTTTTATCTCTGTAGGGACACTGAATCTAAAGTACCTTGTAGTCACTTCTATGAGCTGCACTTAAACTGCAAAATTTTCATCCAGCTCTGGCACCTTACTTAATGTCAAATCAAGGGCTGTATTTTCTTTTGTGGTGCACCTTGATCAGCTGCTGTGGGAAACAATCTCTGGCACTGTCTTCCCATTTCACCTCTGGGCAAATATTAGACAAGATGTGAAGCAACAGACATGATGCTAACTGGATTTTCCACATACAAGAGTATTTTCTGCCCCTGTGATTTCTGTATATGCAGTTAGAGTCAAGCCTTGGTTGAAGAGACAACAGTAAGGATCCAATGTTATTCTCTTCCTATTTGGATATGAAATTTCAACCTAGGTTGCACAGAATTCCTGACAACTCCTGCTATCAAACCTGACCTTTAAACTGTTCTGTGGAGTTTTTTTGACTGATCTCAAGCACTACAAATTCATGTTCAGGCTTGCACTTTACTGTTAATTTAAGCCCTTCCAGATGGCAGGTGATATCTAAACACTGGAAGTACAGTTGTTCTGTTCTCTCATCTCCAAAATAAACCTCTGACAGGTCTTTCTGATGGCCTTTAAAGACACAAAGGAATTGGCTAAGTACAAATATTTTTTAAATAGTAAAAAAAAAGTATGAAAAATTGTTGCAAAGTAGGGATTAATTTTTGTGTGTGATTCCTATTTGTAAGGATTTTATCTCAGTGCCTGTGAGAGATGAGATGGCAGCAGCTATCTGTCTGCTTGGTTTTCACATACACAAAGCACTGTCAGGAGATGCTATTCTCAGAATTATTTTTTCACATCCATGTAGTGCTATACTGAGCACATGGACTTTCATCTTAGCGATGGCCCAGATATTTCTAGTGGAAAACAGATCAAGTCCTGGCTTCAAGCTTTAAATGAGCAAGAGACTTTTGTGCATGAAAAGAAGTTGTCTAAGTACTTCTTGCCATTCAAGAGTGTGTTAAAGATATCTGTGAAGACCTTGCTAGTAAGAGCAATGTGCTTCAGAGATGCTGTATGACTGTGCAGGGTTTTTTTACTTTTGAGAGCTCTATGCTGAGGAATAAGGAAGGGGAAATAAAACAATAATTCTCTTGGCACAGATTAAAAAAAAATACATCTTCTGCCAAAAGTTGTAGTTTAATTTTGGTCTCACTTTAAAAATAAACTTTATAGAACATTAAAATTCTACATTTTGTATCCCTGAGGTAGCAATAAAATATCAATTAATGTCAAGCTAAATAAAAAAAACCCCAAACCTATTTGGTTTTAATACCTAGAAATTAATAGCTAGAAATGAAAATCTTCAACCCCTTAAGATCCTGGCTCCAATCACACAAACAGAGCTCTTATAGCTGTCCAGGTCAGCAGTGGAGGTAAAACTCCAAATACTGTAATACAAAATATACTGAAGTAGAATCTGCCTCGATTACATGAGTATATCACACAGTCACAAACAAATGTAGGTAGAAAGGGACCTCCAGATGTGACCTAGTCCTATCCCTGCTCAGAGCAAGTCAGCCTGTTCAGGATCATGCCTCCTTAGTGGTTTGCAAAAACCAGGTGGGTTTGACAGAGCAAAGAGAATAAAGTGACTGGGGCACAACTCATCATTTCGACTCACTTTTCAGAATAAAAGAGATGAAAACAATAGAAAAATGAACATAGTTTTGGATACCCATAATAAACCAAGTTTTGGTGTGGGTTTGGGGTTTTTTTTAATAACAAAACGACCAGGAACAGAGACAAGCAAAATATTTACTGTTGCCCAGAACTGGCACACTGTACAAGGTGACCTGAACCAGGCATGCCAGACTGTCTCATCCTGATGAAGTTCTTCACTGACAGTCACTGATTGAGCATCTGCATCACTGTACATCTGCCTGAAGGAAGCAAAGTCAAGTGTCTCTTGATATTTAACTGGACCCTCTCCCATTCCCTGCTTCTCTTACGTGGCAGAGAACAGCAAAACGGTGTTTCTCACAGTCTGAATTAACCGAATTAGCACAATGAGACTCCAGATTACATATGCTGTACAGCTCTAGACAACACAATTACAGGAATACATTCACTTTAAGAATGATTTCATTTGCATATTTCCCTTTTGCCTCATTTTTCCTCAGATGAATTACTGAAAATCTCATCTGACTGTGTTCAGGGAGTGCCTGTAGGACCCTTGGAGGAGGTTAGCTTTTGTTATTTAAACCTTATTTCCTCCTGTCCTCTTCTGTCTTTCTAAAAGAAAAAAAAATATATATATATATCAGTTCCCTCCTCCTTCCATATCTTAAACTCCCTTTTCATTCTTCTAGCTTAAGTTTGAGCTATTAAAATAAAAACCCTGCAGTATGGTAACAGGAAGAAGAACAAAAGCCAGTAAGTAGGCTTTTATTGTATTTAATGACAAAAAGTAAACCGTTTTTAAAAGACTAAATTAAAAACAAGAGAGTTTTAATATTTAATTTTTTTATCATAAGCTGGAAAACTTCTAACAAAAGCTTTTCACTGAAAAATTTTGAAAGATACTTTTGTAAGGGAAGAAGTTTTTAACGCCAGATTTTTTAGTAGGGCCTGTAGCAACAGGACAAGGGGTAATGGTCTTATACTAAAAGAGGGTAAATTCAGACTACTTATAAGAAAGAAATTTTTTGCAGTGAGGGTGGAACTGGAACAAGCTGCTCAGATAGGTCGAAGATGGAAACATTCAAGGCCAGACTGAACAGATCTCTGAGCAACGTGATCTAGTTGAAGATGTCCCTGATCATGGCAGTGGGGTTGGACTAGATGGCCTTTAAAGAACCCTTCCAACCAAAACCACTTGATATTTCTATTTTTTCCTATTTACAAGACATTGGTTTGACCCCTTGTCTGGCACTACCAGCCCTACTGGAAAAGTTGACTAATAATTTTCAGCTGATTCCCAACTTCTAAGTAGACTTCAGAACAAAATAGCTCACTTCCTGCACTATAGCACAAATCAACAGAGATCTGCAAAAAGAATTACAGGTCAAATTCCCTGGATGCAAGTAAGGTGAATTATGACAATCATAACATGGGCCCCAATAACAGTCTGAAAGAAAAAAACCAAAACTCCCCAAACAGAAAACCCAACCACAGTGATGACAAATATCCAGGACAGATGAAACTGTACAGATCCATAGGAAATCCTGCAGAAACAACTTTTAAATAGATGCCAGAAGAGCTGCTTAGCTAGCTGGGGTGCAAAAGCTGACAAAATTGAAGTTACAATGATGCAGTTAGGAAAGAATTTTAGAGCCAAGGCTGAGAAGAACGCCTTACCAGAGCTGCACCTCTCAAGACAGCAGATAAGCACTACTGGTCATACCAGTCCTCACAAGGATCTTGAAGGGCACACTGTAATTCTGAGGACAATACCCAAGGCTAAGTTCACAGCTGTCCTGTCTCCCCTCAGGTTATACTCATGTGTCATCTCCAGTACTGTAGTGGAATAAACCTCCCTGCAATTATGAAGGAAGCAACAGGGCTTTTCATCTCCATATTTCTCCAATCAGCAAAATTTTTCCTTGGTTCTAGGTCTCAGACTTACTTACTTTCTCTGCAGAACTGAAGACCAGTGTGAGATCCTCAGCACAGCTCAGACATACTCCTCAGTGAATCAGATGAGTGCCCAGTAAGATAAAGTAGATGGGATTCAGAATGTAAATGAGCTTTAGAGTCTGCTCCTACATCTCCACAGGACATCCCTAGGGAATTTCCGCTGAGGCTGCAATAATGAACTAGCTAGTTTTGTATTCACACCCTTACCAGCTAATAATGAACCCTCAGAGCCTGCTTTGCAGCAGATGACTTCAAAACATGTGGAAACTTCGAGCCCAAACCGTGGCAGCACAGCTATTTATTTTAAATTAAAGCCAGGCTCAGACTAAATTATTACATAAAATGGGCAAGGACTGTCTCCTTAAGCAAAAGTATATTTTACAGTGAAGTTGGTTTTTTTTTAAATCAACACATAAAAACTGTTGTAAAGACCCTTAAGGCTTATCTTTACAGCTTTACCACCATGGTGGTGTTTACTCTTTCACAGAGAGATTGGTATTGAAATTCTATCCTATCGATTTATTAAATACATTTTGAGGCTGTGGAATATGTGCTTATGCACTGCACTTGAAGTTACAGCTTCAAATTATGGTAGTAATTTTCATTTCAGAGCTCTCTTCTAGACATTGCTTTAGAATTCTTCTTATGAAATGAAAAAAATTACTTTATATAAATGTGTATTTCAAATTCATCTTCATATCATCACACTAGGGCTCTTAAATATCAAATTTCCATCCTACTTTCGAATTTTTCACTCATTCCCCAAGAGAATTTAAGCAGCTGTCTGAGAACCAATTACTTTTAAAAAATTAATTGATTTTACATATGCTAATTTTTGGTAATCATCTTGTGGTGTTGGGGAGTATCTGTTGCTTGTTTGTTATTTTTTAACTGTACTAAGACTCAGAATTAATCTGCTTCAAATGCAATCCGCATTTCCTGACTCTTATTCTCCTCCCTACATGCACTGGAAAAAAAAATGGTGTTGAGATTGAGGAGGCCATGAACATCTGACCATTATTAATGTACTATATTAAGCAGAAAACTTGATCATAAAGAAGAGACATCCACCCTATCTAGTTAGCCTTAGTAATTGGATGCCCTAAGTCTGAGAAATTGAATTAGGCTAGTACATGTTGTTCTACTGCAGATCCTTCATCCCACCACCTCAAGGCCTTCATTAGTAATGCCTTCAACTATCACCACCTCAGGAGCTGAGATTCTCTAGAAGTCTCTCTTAAAAAGTTGCTGGAAATCATATTTCTCCTGGAGAGAGACAAAGAAATACATGATTATTCCTAGTCTGTTCTAATAGAAGGGCAAGAATACTACCAAACTTCAGTTTCAAAATAAATGAGATATTTCTTTATACAACACTCGGTCATCTTAAAGAACTCCTTCCCTTGCATGTTACTTCCTTGAATATAGAGTTTAAAAGCATTCAACAAACAGGAGGGAAAAAATATTTTGAAGGCCATTAGATGTAATTATTTAAGTTAGTAGGTCCCTAAGTCAGAAACTGCTGGTGGCAGGAAACACTGTTGCTGCTTGCTTGACTATCCCTGTTTTTCCCTAAGCATCTGCTGTTGGTTGCTATAAGAACAGGACACTGGAATAGTCTGGTCTAATTAAAGCCACACAGACATATCCAAGCAGTGAAATTATCAAGGTACCTGAGATACGGGAGAAGACAGAATATGAAGAGGCATTTTGCTGGCAGAATACAAAGAAACCCCAAATTAATTCAAGTTGCTCATGTTCTTTTTCTTACCGTTTCTTGCTGTTGGGTTCTCCACACACATCTTGAGCTCTGATGCTCCAAAGCCAATTCATTGCAGAGCTGAGGCGTGTGCCAGGGAATCTTACCACACAGTTTGTGCAGAAACCAAAGTTCTGCAACTACCAAGTAGTGGTTTGTAACAAGATCCCTTGAAAAGGCAAAAGTATGTTCTAATAGTTTATAAAGCACTGAAACAGCATCAGGAATGACTCGAGTAGCTGCACATCATGGAATTGATTCTTAACACCAACACAAGATTGCACTTTCTGAATAGCAAATTTCACACTGAAGTGGTTATAATTCACAGCAGAAGTGGACTTCCTAATGACAGAGGACTGGGAATGAAGTAGTGGTATCTCTGAGATTTCTTCACTTTTATATTTTTCCTTTCCAAACTGTGGAAGATGGGGAAATGAATCAGAGGGTGGGGGAAGGGAGAACAGAAAAGAGTCAGCATGACCAGCCAAACCCTGCCAACAAAGCCAAATAACATCCAGGATCAGTTACTGGCTAAAAAGCCCTACGCTGGCTGTAGGGCTTCTGTAATCGAGATATATGTAGTTACAGCCACAACAGCCAGGCATAAATGCTGAAATAAACTCAAAGATGGTATAGGTAGTGCTACAGAAATAGCATGTCTGACACAGTGAAACATGTATGAATGGCTTTAGATGAACAGGCTGCAAAGAAAAAACTGAAAGAGTGCTTTTGCTATTTGAAACTGTTTGGATGTAACACCATAATACAAGGCTATCCAGAGGAAGATTATAAGAAAAATATTAAGGTGTTAGCCTCCAAAGGAGGGCAATGAAGATGGTGAAGGGCCTTGAGGGTAAGGCATATGAGGAGAAGCTGAGGTCACTTGGTCTGTTCAGCCTGGAGAAGGGGAGACTGACAGGAGACCTCATTGCAGTCTACAACTTCCTCATGAGGGGAAGAGGAGGGGCAGGCAGCGATCTCTTCTCTGTGGTCATTGGTCCTGAGGGAATGGCCTGAAGTTTTGCCAGGGAAGGTTTAAGCTGGACATTAGAAAAAGGTCTTCACCCAGAGAGTGTCTGGCTATTGGAACAGGCTGCCCAGGGAAGTGGTCACGGCACTAAGCCTGACAGAGTTCAAGAAGTGTCTGGACAATACTCTCGGTCACATGGTGTGACTCTTTGGGATGGTCCTGTGCAGAGTCAGGAGCTGGACTCGATGATCCTTGTGGGTCCTTTCCAACTCAGCATATTCTGTGATTCTGTGACATTATACTCTATAGAAAGCAAGATAAAAATGCACCTACATCATCCAGAGGTGTTTTTTTTCTTATATGTACATAGACAGAGAACTCCTAAATGTATCAAGGTGTTTCTCAAACTTCTGCTTGTGACGGAGCTCTCCGGCTGGGAAGGGTCTTCAAGAAAAGAGGCTGGCTATGACCTATCACTGGAAAGCCTAGCAAGGCAAAAACATCCTTTGGAACAACAGCATGAACCCTATCACGCCCTCTACTACTAACATGTTTACGTGTATCCAGCTAACAGTGCTTAGAGGATTTATGCATGCTTCCCTCAGATAAACAGTCAAGACAAAAACAATGTCTCACAAGCTTGTGAAGTCAGAAACTAACATGCAGCGCTTCTTGAAAAATGCTAAATATACTTAAAAACTGAATGCCATTCTGCAGTGCTGAAGCATAACACAGCAAAGGCGTGTCAGTCCACTATATCCCATCCCCATGTCAGATATGTCTGAAACCCCACGCTAACACCTAGCAACGCTTCAGAACTGAGTCTTGCCAAGCAAAACAGCAGACTTTCCTTTGTACTTCATGAATACGAAATCTGCCTGCAAAAAATACCCCCCAAAATATTTTGCCTTATTATACAGAAACATGACCTTTACTTGTAGAAAGGAGACTTGACAACACTCTATAAATGAGCGGAACCCCTTCAGGGCTCACAGATGCACAGATCCTTTAAAAATCCAAATGCACAAATAGAAGGGTGTCCTTTGAGGGTCTGTGAACCGCTATGGTAGTAAAGCTTTAACTTCAAAGCATGAACATTGGCTTTCAGGTACAATGTGTGTCACAAGGCCCTGAAGATAACTGCTGCAGCAGTTTAAGATCTTTTAGTCTCTGATGGTCCAATTTGACTGTCCAGCCTTGCTGAATTGCTTCTAGTTAGGTGAGCAAGAGTTTACCATTTCCACATAAAGCATGAACCAACAAGCTTAAACCACTGATCTTCAACTGTGAAGAAACCAGACCTAAGTTTCCAAACTCCTGAACCTGGCTCTTTAACTCCAGAACACAAATTACCTGATTACTGAACACCATCCATCTCCTGACAAGCACCATTTTTGGAAGGACAATGAACTACCCTGTGAAACACAACTCATCAGTTATTCTGGGCTTGAGGAAGTACTATTTTTGGAGGTCCATCAGACTACTTGCCTTGTATTTGAGACCTCTTCCCCACAGATATCTCAATGTAAAATCTTTTCTATGTACCTTCCAATCACACCAACATTATAGGTGTTGCAGGTAGAAGGCAATTTCCATCAACTGGCCAAAAAAAAACACTCCAAGAGCACTGGCAATCACCAGAACCCATGGCACTCTAAGCAACCCTGTTTCAGAAAACAGATCTCATAAATGGGCTCTAGTTCTTCATCCTGCTCCGAAAGAGCTGTCCACTTCAGACAAGAAGTAACACAAAAGACATGAGAAAATTCTAAATATTAGTGCAAACCAATTAAGAATGCAAGATTTAAAAGACATTATTAGAGAATTAAAAAAGTTTGAAAACTAAAAAGATCAATGCAACTACATAAAGTTATCTGCAATTACTTTCTCAGCTTTCATACTAATTATGATCATGAAAAATTAGTTCAAGAGAAAAGTACTGTCATAGGGCAGTGGAAAACTTTCCAATTCAAAATGTTTGGCAAATGCATTAATCATTCTGGATTAACCATATGCGTTGCCATTCTCAGTATCAGACTTATGAGCTCCTGGAATATGTCAAGCACTGCCATTGAGCATGGCTATGCAATACACTCAGAGGAAAACCAGTAAATGGATAAGCTTTCAGGGTCACAAATTCTTCTTCAAATACTGGAAATTTCTGTTTACTCTAGACCACTTAACCAAGCTATAATTTGTCAGTTCAGTGGTGCATGATTCACCAACATTGAGGTGGCCCACAAGAAATATAATTTTCAAAGAATTCTTTAAAAATGTGGGTGGAAAAATCCCTGTTACTTGCACAACAAGTCTTTGACTGCTGTGGACTAGTGTAAAAATCCACAAGCAGCTGTCATACAGACCACACTGGATTCACACTGAAGAGGTGCAGGCATAGAGATCTGGGGAAGTGGAGCTGTACTGACCCTCTTGGGTGTTATTTCCTTTTCCATATTCTAAACTTTTAGCCACAACCTTTTAAGTCCTACTAAAGCAAGATGCTGTCTCACAAAAAAGTAATTCATAATTTGCACATCGTATTCCAAAGCCAAAGCAAACAAACAGATATAACATCACAACTGAGGTACATCAAGAACAGTAAGACAATGTGAAGTGCTTTGCATACTTAGTATTTTAAGACTAGAATTAGATATTGATTCTGCTTCAAAAAGAAATTCTTCTGCTTCCAGAAGTTGCTCATACAGGGATTTATACATCAACTTCTAAGTAGAAAGCATGGAACAAAAGAAATTAAAACCTGGGGTCACAACTGATGGGGAAAGAAAAAGAAATCCACCAAACCAAACAAACACAACATCCGCCCCCCCAAAAAAACAAATTAAAATAACAGCATCAATGAAAAGTCTCCCTAGCTGAAAACATGGAAATAGTAGGGTGAAATGAAAGATTGAAGGCAAGCTGTAAATCAGTTGCAGAACTAAAACACTAGTTTGTATTTTGAGATTTAAAGATGACTTTGGTAATAAAAACTAAATTGTGCTCTTGTTAATATCAAAAGTAGAATTGCACTTTCATAACAAATTATATTAAAAAAAAGTGTATGAAAATAATTAAATATATAACAGCTGCAGTATATTGAAAGCTGTAATTGCTAATACTGCATTTTACCCGAGAACCCATGGTGTCTCCAAATAACAGTAGATTCAAAACCTCTACAGCAGTTATTTATAGGACTAGTGATTCCTGGACTGGCCATTTGAGAGTTATGATGGGTCACAGAGCAGATCCAGTAAGCAGACCCATTGTTATAAAGGGTAAGGCTTTAGTAGTGTGCATACAGACCTTGCAGCTGGCCTCAGTGGCAAAGAATGGTCTTGGGTATGTTTAATTTTGTTAGTACAGATACTGCATACATCTGATACACGTCATTTGGGGTTTCCTGAGTTTTAACATCAGCAGGTAGAACACAACACTGAAAGTAGTCCCATTCACAGATAGTGTTGACTGATGTGTTCCCATGAGACAGGGATGAACTTGAGCTATAAAGCCTGCATTAGGAGACCATAATCAGATTATAAATGCAAACATTTAATTATGTCATTAAGACTAGTTCAGATGGCAAAGCAGCCCATCAGCTGTGATTTTAAATGAGCATCAGGATATCCTTGTCAATTAGTAGTGCAAGGAAGTCTGCTAGTGATCACAAAACAGTTGAGAGCTGGCAGACTACCTGGATATTGAGAAAGGTAATAGATCACATTTGATTTTGATTGTAGAGGTCAAGTTACAACCTTCCTTGGATATCACATACACAGAAACCTCCAACTAGTTTCAAAAACATGTTGCCATTTCTTCAAGAGCTTATGTGTTATTATCTACAATACCTACCCTTTAAAAACTGTTACAAACACCACTTTCAATACCATTGTACCACCAAAACTTGACACCCGATGAAGCACAGCGAAGACAAACAGGTATTTCTAATGGAAAATCCTCAATTCAAATTTAAATCAGATGTTTTCCTAAAGTGTTTCTAGATGTATCAGAAGGCTTGGTAAACTGTGGGCAATTAAAGTAGTTACATGCTTGCATCCAGTGAATGAATTTATTTGTGGCTAAAAGCATTTGGACTGAAAAAATTGTTTCTCTGTTCTTCCCTGGGTACCTGAACATGTTTCCAGATGAATAGGAAATCCTGCAAATCTTAAATTTGATTGTAAATGCTCACCACATGTTTAAGTCATCAAAAGGCAAGAGAGAGGTATACATATTCATTCTATCTTTGCTCTCCTGAGATGATATATTCGTAAAGTTTAAAAGAATGGTCCTCTCCTTGACTTCAGGGTGCCACAAGGTACCTATATCTGTGTTACTGTGCTGCAAATTCAGAGAGCTACTGACACAGAATGAGGAGGTAAAGTACATTGTACTGCAGCTATATGGTATTTTATACCTGTAAACTGCATTAGGCAGACTTCACTCCTTTCCCCACTGTACAGGATCAGGGGTTTTTTAAGTCATTTTGAGAGGATTATTTTTGCTTAAAGATGCAGAAAAGTAAACTAACTAGAAACAAATATATTTTATACAAGACTTCAGAAACAGGAATACCACCTACTTCTACAATGTCTTCCAAAAAGCCAGGTTCAAGGCCTGCTTCACCACTTGCCCATCTTGTTCATCCTCAAAAGCCCTGCAGGGAGCATCACCAGGATGATCAGGTTGTTATGACTCCAAAAAGATCTGAAGTACCATCTGTGCTTTATGTTACACTCGAGCATTTGTCTGTCTTCTGTGGGGCAGCAGATCACTGTGAAGCTCAGATGCCTTGTCTCTCATCCATTTTTCAGTGACCTGGTGCCAACAGACAGGACTGCACATGTTTCATTTTCAACAGGTTTGCACAAGAGTTTCAATTTTATGAACAAACTGAAGCTGCACTGCTTACCAGGATAAATGGACACACAGAACCAGGATCTGGGCTGCTCCAAGCCAGCACAAATACAGTACAAACACAGGCTGTCACTTTTGCTATCCCTCTTCATTTTAGTGTAGGGCAGAGATTTTGCTTCTTATCTCCTTATTCTTGTACTCCTGATGATAAAAACACCTCCGTTATGTTAAAATTGTTTTCTGACATATGTCATATTCAAAATAAGGTTATATTAATAGCAAGAAATGCTTCACACTTTTCTCAAAAGTGTTACAAAGAAACCAGCTTCAGGCTTGAAGCTATGCATGCATTTCCAAAGCGTTTCTATTCATGACCTACATCCAATATTCATAAAAGGAGAGCTGTAAAAAAGATAGGTTGTGGAAATACATCTAGAAGGTATTATTCAAAGCAGTTATTGCTTCACAGAAATGTTCGTAGTTGTAAAATACAGAAGCACAAAATAATGAGTTAATACAACATCATTTGTCCAACACCACAATACACAAACTGAAATATGAATTAGTGGCTGCTAAGAAGCACTATAAATTAGCTGATGCTCACCTAACAAATTGGTTACATGACAAGACATATTCAGTCCCTTCACTGTTTAACATATGATAAGGATATGCCTTTGAACATTCTTAAAAAGTAATCATATGCTGAGAGGTCAGAGTGATTTTAGCGTAGATGTAGGTGCTGATGCTTTGCAGATGGCAGTAGCAATGCCTCTTCCTGCAGGACACTCAGAAGAGAATTTCAGAGACCAGCAGGAGCAAATTAGGACTCAGAATAAAGAGGCCAGATTCTGCCAAAAATCATGGTCTAAGCACATGCCTGTGCTTGCTTATGGGAGAAAAAAAAGGCAGTTTCAGACAAATTTCATATTAAGTTCTACTTTGATGAGTACCCACATTATATTTAAGTTGTTCAAGTCCTATACTGTTGGGAATGTATATTTTGTATCTACTAAAACCCTACTGCTGACTAAAACATCAGTTAAGTGCAGAATAATGTCCCTGCCACTGCACATTTTAAATTCGCTTCCTAATACATGCAAATGTACGGAATCTCTATTAAAATTACGCTGGTCTCAGTCAAAATTTCTGCATAAAAGTTGCCCTGATGCTCCTACAAGCCTTTTACTTCCAGAAAAAAATTAATGACTTTAGCAAAGCTTGAGGTTACCTGAATAGCTTAGAGATATTAAAAAAAAAATTAGTTTTTTTCTAAAAGCCAAAAGCTACTTAAACTACGTTTATGTTGGAACAGCATTGCTAAGACGCAGAAAGAAGCAGACATTCTGGGTTTATTTTTGTCCTCACTGAAAATCCATGCCTTGGAGTATTGCTTGCACAGACCTAGTCATCCACATTCGTATTATTCTCAAATCTCTCTACCACTGAATTTTCCCATACTAAATCTCAGAATTCGTGCTTATCCTGAACCTGCTACCTGGTGTAAGTCTTTTTATATGGATCAAGGAGATAAGATTCCACTTCCTGACTGGAAGCATCTGTATCTGAGGACCTGTAGGATCAAACCCCAAACATTTACACAATGCTGCTCATCTCAGCTTTTTTTTCAAGAAATACATGGACTTTTGTCTTGCAAATGTGTCTGGTATTAAGAAGAGAGAGCAAGTTTGCCATAGTTATGGGGTTTTACTCCTTTTATCATACCTTACAGACAATTCTCACTATGCTCTTTGTTACTGCTACACTTTGCTTTTCCCTAACTTCCCAAACCTAGGAACAAGGGAGTTGGGTCATGGGATTTCTGAACCAAAACAGCAAATGGATCAGAATATGTTCCTTCACACCAAGACACAGTGAACCCAAATTTAACATCTAACTATTTGGAGAGGAGAATAGTTTAGAAAGGTTTGCTCTCCATGGCTTGGAGGTAGATCCTGGCTCCACACGCCCTTAATTATATCTATTTTATCAGTCATACTTTAATTTTACTGCTCAGTTACTGCATGATATATAGGAAGGACAGGTCAAACTCCTACACTAGCACTACAGAATGTAGGATCTAAACTCACTATTAATATAAGGGTCTGTCATACTGCTTTGGGATTTTTCTTTCTATTCAACCACTACTCTTCTGCTCTTCCTTTTTTTTACATTAAAGGAAGAAAGTGATTCAGTGAAAAAATTCCATGTGACCTCAGCAGTACAAACCTGAGAGGAAATTTATACATTCAAAAGTTTTAACACTTGAAGTAACTGTGGTTTACCTTTCATTTATTTAAAAAGCAAATGCCAACTGGAGACATCATAAGCTTTCTGAAGCTCATTCTGCAAGTTCATTTCATTTTTGCAGTTAATTTTCTTCTAGCTGGTACTCAGTAATACAGATGGGTTATTGTTTTTTTAGTTTTGCTTCTCTTCCCTCTGAATGCAGAGCAAGAGTGCATCACCATTTGTTTAAAACCCAGCTGCACTCCTATAAATCCACTCTTCAGACAGGCTTTAGCCAGAAGACACTTGGAGTCTTAAGCAGTGGGATACTAAATCAAAAATCTATGTCTTAGTTCAGCAAAGCACTTTTTTAAAGAATATGAAGCCAATAAGGCTATAACTTCACTGCAAAGGGCTGTAATTACTCGTTTGTTTCCCATAAAATTCAATCTGCTTTGGATTCAGTCCTAGACATTCGCTGGAAGGTGTCATTAAATAAAATAAGAGGAAAGCCAGGCCAATAATCTCTTGATTTCTAAGAAATCACTGTTTGTAGGATCTGTCCAGTCAGATACTTGAGGAACAGCCACAGGGGGCCCACACACCACACCCAGATCTCTGGCCCTCTAGCTTTAAGCATAAGTATTTACTCTATTTTGATTCTCCCTTTGAATTATTAGTTATGCAGTCAAGGTAATAACCTCAAGTTTACAGGTACTGGCATCTGTAATTTATACATGATGTGACTTGAAGTTTTGAATTGCTACACAATAAAACTAGAAATTTTAAGTCATTAACTAAGAAAAAATGAAGTGAACATTGGTAAACAGAATTAAAATAACGTCCTGTACCAGCTGTTTATCAGCATTTGTTTCCTTTGCACACAGCTTTTGGGAAATATTTCACAAAATGCTTTTCATTTGATACAACAACTCATATTTGATGGCTTGTATGGGATATAGCAGTTGATATATCATGTGTGTTCCTAACAGGCTGTAGTTGAGATCATTGTTGGTATAGACAAGAGTTTATATAATAAGACAACTGAGTAAACAGGTATGCTGGCTGAATGGTCAGGGAATTCTTTTCGAGAGACTCACGTTCACCTACAAATGTCCCATATTACCTTGGGCAAGTTGAATTCATCTCCCCAGTACTGAAGTACTGGGAAGCACTCCAAAAATAAATGTGAAATATGCCAACATGATGCCCATGACTGGACTATCCTTTCTCAAATGTGTATCAGTGACTCAGACACTGCCCTCCGTAACTGATAAGAAATGCAGTGGTGTTAGATGAAAAGCAGCAGTGTGTTAGGGCTCCAATAGCTTGAACTTGAATGTCTGAATAAATCTCAGTAATGAAAAGCAGAAACAATACATGCCTTCAAAATCCTAAGAATTGGTAATAAGAAATAATAAGCCACAAATATCTCTCCCAGTTATGTTGCTTTCTTTTCTTTTTATTTAAAGTCTTTATGTTCAAACACAATAGTTCCTATGTTCCGCCACAATCTGGAAACCCCAGCAAGGGATGTGTCTAACCACAGTCTCATTGGACTGAAAAAGTAATCTGTGACTCCATTGTAGGCTCAAGTTGGAGAAAATTCTACACATAAGCGATGCATTCTAGAAAGTAATTTAATTTGCAAAGCAATAAATAAGTACCTTTACAACTCCTAGTCTACTTTTCGGTTCACCTCTCATTTGTCAGGTGGATTAACAAGCATGTATAGAGATGTCCTCCCTAAAGAACGAGCTTTGAGATCTACTCTCTCATGTGCCGTGATCTCAAGGCATTCCCTCTGTTTCTACCTCGATCTTTAATTGGGAGAAAAAGGGAGAATAAGGATTTTTGGCTGTTGCCCCATGATTTCTGAAAATACAGAAGCTGGCTCAGAGCTTCAGTCTTACATGACATGTTAGCCTGCAGGTGGACAGTAAATGCAATGCATCCAAAACATGATTAGCCTTTGCGTATGTACAGATAATATACAAAGCAGATGCTGGATACCCAGAAGTCCCAGCTACATGGCCCATCTCATCAGAATGGAAATGAGAAATATCTGCAATGCACAAAATGTATCCAGATGGTCCCACCACCATGGGGGCACCACAGATCTAGAAAGTCTTACATACTTGCAGATTCTCAGCTCAGGTGTCTCACCTCTCCTAGCAGCATTCTTCTGCCTGCACAGGACAATGCAATGCTGTCCCAAAGCTAAAGTTGAAGCCTGTTTTCAAGAAACATAAAGCACCTTCCACAGTATGAACTTAGTACAAATCTGAAAGGGAAGAGGCTCACAGGACTTCAAGCCAATTTGGTTTGGGGCCCAAACCAGGGTTTATTGCAATCAGCTCAGAGCTTGAGAAAAATTTTGCAACACCAGGAAAATTAAAACCAGTGATGAACTGACCAAGTGCCTGTTTTATCAACAAGTCTGAAGTTTATGCCTCGTACTAGCATACTTGATACAGTACTAACGTTCAGAGATTACATTATGATGATTACATTATGAAAGAAAGACATTGAGAAAGACTTGAGAACAGTGTCAGCTGTTCATCGCTTTCTAGATGATCGGTAACCCTGTTTAGCACTGCTCTTTCCTGCTCCAACACTATGAAACATTTAAGGTCCTGTGAGATGTTATATTTATTTTCTGACAAAACAAAAAAAAAAGTTAAAAGCATCCACTTTACTGAATTTACTGATTCTCAGGAAATACTAATTGAAAACTTCTTGCTCTGTGTTACAAATTGCAGTACAAATATTATGATTCTGTAAGTCAAACAAGATTAATATCCCTCTTTCCCTGCAGGAAATCCTAATATATGCTACAAGGGTTTCCAGCTTTGCAGGAAGTGAAACTGCTGGACTCTCATACACTTTTATATTTGGCTTCAGTGGGAAACTCATTTTGCAACCGCATCAAATACCAGTTACATTCCTACAAGGAAAACATTCCAGCTGCCAGTCAATAGGACATTCGACCTTGCAGAGAAACCTGAAAGGCACTTGTACAAAACAACAAGATCTGGTTACAGTTGCACTTTTACAGCCAATTCCATTAAAGCTTATCTTTAAAATGCAATGAGCTTTTTTAAAGTGACCCACACCAAACCCAATTTACAGCAGCAACTCGGGTCTTGCTGCTGCTTTCCAGTGCCTTTGCATCACTTCTCCTCTATTTATATGAGAAATATAAATAGAAATTTATTATTATCTTATAATTTCAAATACAGTTAAAATGTTAAATCCAAACCAATTACTTGCCTCTAGGGAGAGTGGCCCAGTTTCAGCAAGCATGAGTCACGTATTCATTCTGTTTTCATACACCCCATTGCCCTTGATCAGTGGACATTTGGAAGGTCACAGTTCAAAAGCCCTTTTGTAAATTTTATTAAGCTGCAAGAACTCTACAGGACAGCTTCAAGCTCTCCAAGGTATCTCGCTTAGTACCCTCATTTTTTCCTACAGCAGGTCTTGTGAAGAAGTCCAGCTCTTCTTGCCTGCATGCCAGAGGACAGCTTCTGGTATTGGAAAGGTATCAGTGAGTTGGTTACTTCAAAGCTCACAAGGAAGATGAAACATAGAAAATGCTAAAATAAAAAGTACTAAAAAGCACTTTTGATTTTTGGGACACACAACTATGGGAACAGCTGGACCCTTCATGGGATTCTGCAATCGTAAAAATTGATGTTATTGGTAGATTCCATTTTTGCTTTGAGACTTTGGCATAAACAATCCGTAAGCACAATTTTTCACATATGATTTCATTTTAATTACCATTTATTAACAGAGCAAGATGCTGACATTTCACACTATACTACCTTTAATCTTACCCTTTTGTGATGAAAATGAACTTACATCTTGAATGGTGCAGTTGCTTACTTGTAAATTCCAAAAAGGCTTGATGTAAAGATGACTGAAATCAGCTGAAAGCCTCCCAATGACTTAAGCCTATGCTGTCTCTTAGAAACCAAAGAGCAATGTTCAGGCAGACCTCTGTGCTGTTGCAAGCACTTTTTTTCCCCCTAGACATAAGAAAGTAAAAGCTGCTGGCATCAGCACATGGAGTGAAAGGCATGTCCCACATCTCCTTCTAATAAATACTGCTGCACATCGAAACCTGGGCAAGTTACCAAACCTAAGAGGAATCTGTTGCACGTGTGCAATGAGAAACAAGTCACAGTGGTACGTGCACTGAAAATCCTCCCAACTCAAGATGGAAAAAGATTCTTTTATTACCTTTGAGCAACTATTTCCGTGTTTGAATGTGATTTACTTGACAAGCCTGTGAGATACCACCAATGTCAGCAAATTCACTACTGAATATAAAGTAGCAGACACTGCAGAACAAAAGCCACTCTGCATTAAGATCAGCAGTAACTTATAGTTAAACGTTTTCTGTAGAGTTGCCTACCTGGAGCACATGGACACATTTATCATTGCTTTCCACTACTTCCAGCCACCAAGCAAAGCCATCCACAAGGCACTGGGGGAAGAGAGAAGTTTTCAATTCTTCTTCCCAACATACTCATCATGCCAAATACTTTGAGATCCACTTGTGAAAACTTTCTCTCTCACACAGAAACCATTAGAACTGCTAATCTATTCTAGTACAAGTGTCTTTCACACTCCTGTGACTGTTGCACAACACTTTCCCTAAAAAAGTGCCCGCAGAAATTCAGACTTGACACACATCATGCTAGCACAAATTATTTGCTCTCCCAGTGGTTTTTTTTGGTTAAATTTTAAAGAGAGTCTTTTAGAAAAAAAAAAACACCAAAACAATGGGAGGTACAATTCTTAGATTTATCTGTTTTTTTCCACAATATTCAGATTTAGCACTTCAGCAAATAATTTTTATCATTTTATGGCTAGATCTAGAAACCTTCATACAATATGACGGGAGAGTCTGTCCAATAATTGTAATCAAGGAACCTGATTTACAGAGGCAGTTGTTTTATCCCAGAATTTAGCTACAGACACAAATGACAAAATGTAGACATCTAATTCCTTGCGAGGTAGGAAATGACTATCAGGGAGAAGTTTTCATTTTGGGTCGATTTTTTGTTTGTTTGTTTGTTTATTGGACCAACTAATCTAGTTAGAGATAAGAAAAAAACAAGTTGCTAGAAGAAGGACACAAAAATCCTTGGGCTTACTTCTCCCCATCTCCCCGCCTCTAAATCATTTGAAGCAATAAAAAAGATTATCTCTCTCTTCAGCCCCTGCTCTGGTTACATGCTTAGATCATCTTGACAACAGAAACTCTTAATAATCTGGACATTTCAAAAAATGACAGGACTTGGCACTATAATCCATTCTCTCATTTGCAAATAATCACAGCTAAAATTACCTCCAGGTTTAACATCAAACCATTCAAATGAAGATTAAACAGAATTGAACAGTTTCCACAATAAATTTAACCACTAGGCAAAGTGACAGATTAGGCACGCCAAAGACACAAAGTTCAAGATGTCTTGTCCAGGAGAACATATCACTGTTGTATTTGAAACAGCCAACTCCTACCTATGATGAGAAACACAGTGAAGCCTTAACTACATGTTTTACGAGGTTGAACATAGCTAATCCATAGAGACATACTACAAGACAGACATCACTTTTTAAGCTAGACATACAGAAAAAAGTTCTCTAAGACGTGGAGCTAATCTTTTGTTTTACGTACAACACAGAAGTTTACTGAAAATCAGTTTTGGTTCTATGGTTCTACATGTTGAAAAAGGATACATGTGTAACAGAGAGCTGCAAAGTTCTGCAAAGCAGAAAATGTTGATGTGCAGAAGACTTGCATTGGCCTTATTTTCTTTGTCAGAACCATAGTCTTCGGAGTTCTTGTCTGAGTTTTGTGTTTGGCAGCTGCAGAACTATAAAAAGCTTTGCCATTTAAAACATTTTTAGAAGAACGATATTGTATTAGGCTGACAATACATAAGTCATTCATCAAAATGTCATGTTGTTTGGGGAGACAGATAGCAAGTGTCACCCCTGGGCCTCAAAGAGAAGGTTAAAAAATGAAAAACATGCTCATCATCTCTACTCTCCATTATACACGGAAAGTAGTCAAGTTTGCTGTTGTGCTAAGCCTTCTATTGAAAGAGAGGGAATTATAGCACAGTGTTTATTCTCCCCCAAGCACCAAGGCCTGTCTGACCTGCTCACAACAGTTCTAAAGCTATGTCTGTCCTGAAAGAATTTATTTGGGTGAACGTTACAATAGGCTGTTCATGGTTTGGTAGCAGGTCTGGTAACTCAGTGAGAAAAAGACAGAAAAATAAGTAACAGAGGAAAAGAAAGACACAAAGCAAAAACTTAGGATTTTTTCAGCCTGACTTGTCTCCTAGGTTCTGCCAGTGTAAGAGCATTTCTGGATCCAGAACCTCAATGACAATTAAAATAACGAATTGCCCCTTAGGTCCCTGCTCCCTTGGTACAAACAAACAACAAAACCAACTAACCAAACAAAAAACCAAACCAACAAACAAACATAAAAAAAGACCCCAACAAAATCAGACAATCTATACACCTGCATGTCATCTAATCAGAGAGAGGTACAGGCAAGACTTCTCCCATGCAGGGCAGCATCCAGCTTTCAGCTACAGCAGGCAGCACTGGCAGCTCCAGTATCAAACTCGAGGCCTGAACTCTGTGAGGGGCTCTGCTAGAAATGCCAGAGTGCAGCCTGCATAGGGGCACATGCTGGCAGAGGTTCTCTTTGAAGCAAAGAATGAGTAAAACACCTAAACCACAGAACAGCTGTCAAAAGGTATATTTGCACAGTATCTCCCATCAGCCAGGCAAATGAGGGCAGGAAGGTAAATCAGCATCGTTTATTTTAAGTCAGAGAAAGTAAACTATCCTAAGTCCTGGAGGAGCCTAAATATTATAAACAATCATAACTCCCCCTTCAGCAAGGGGTATCAGTAGGCACAGTTATTCATTAAAGAACCTCCTTCCCTTTTTCAGCTCTGAATGAAGGTCAATAACAGCACCTAGTGTTCTTCTGGAGGTGGCTGTCACAGAAGCTAAAGATGAATTCAATTTACACTCTCTTTATCCAAAATCAAGTCAAATGGAATTTGCTCTAGGTCCAGCTTTGTCTAAAGAATGTCAGATCTGACATACCAAAATCAAAAATTCAGGCATCAAAATGTGCCACACAGCACTACAAAGCTGCCAGACAAATCCATTTGAAACCAAAACCAAACTATAAACCTATTGCTCTTCACTTCATCTTGTGAATTAGCACTGCCTTTCAGCACGTTCAGTTAGATCATCACTAATTTTGACAAGCACCAATGACACATCTCAACACAGAGCAAGCACACAGTTTCTAACATCAATAACATCGTGTATCACACTACTTACATAGTACAAAGCTTAAAGTCTGCTGAGGTCAGTGGAGTGCAGACTGTTTACCCCACAAATAATATGCTCAGCCTTTCTGCCAACATCTACAGCGTTTCCAAAGTAATCAACTAGTGTACCACACATTTCATTAGATGCAAAGAACAGGAATGCTGAACAAGCTGTAATATTCAGCCCTAGATCCATTCTAAGTGCAACAATCTCAATTTTCATCCTATTTATCAAAGAGTTTGTGTTACTTAAGTGCAAATCTAATGCAAGTGCCAAAAAAAACTTAGTTCCTGCTACAAAACCAGACCTACATTCATTTTTGGCTGTGCCTTACCAAAATATGCCTAGTGTAAAGATTAAGGCTTCTCCAAACAAAAGGGCATGATAAAAAGAAAGCAACAGCTTCAGCTGTCAAGTTGATGAATTTCCTCAAAGGCAATTCTAAAGGTATTTTTACAACATAAACAGTTCAGAAAACAGAAAGAAGCATTTTGTTCCAAATCAATTTATTTTTATTAAAATCTTATACTGAGTGCAAGCACAAACTCAGCACTTATAAAAGCTGCCCAACCAATATTTCCAAGACCTTTCATTACATTGGCAAAATAAGAAACAACATATTACAGGGTTAATACAACACAGAAGCAGGGTCTGCATCAGCACCCTGCTCACCCTCACATCAACAGACTTCCTCTGCACTTCCACACTTTTCCACAAGAGCTCTACCCCCAAAGCATTAATCTCTCCCAAAGGGGAGAGCAACAGTGTTGGTAATAGGTTATGCAGGCAGATAGAAAGGCAGATGGCCTCTTAGTTTGGCTATGATAATGGAGAATAACTGGAATCCAAGCTGGGGGAGAAAAGGGACTTTTGCAGGCTGCTGCTAATACCAGAAGTACCAACAGATTTAGTTTGGGCTTAGTCTGCTGACCATGCCATAACAACAAGTTCTTTGGTATGAAAACATTATAGGAAATGCCCTTGCCAAAAGACACTCGGGACTCAGAAAAAGATACGCCTGACACTAACACCAAACAAACAAAAATGAAAATCCACATGCCAGGATAATAGCCAAAGCAAATCTAACTGAGCCATCACCTTTCCAAACACCACCACATTTTCCAAAATGCTGAGCCAAAGCTCTCTCCTTGGAGTTAGCTTCCACAGAAGTCAATAGTGATACACGTAGGCTTGACTGATCAAGCACAAACATGAAAACAGCCTCTCTGCTCCGGGCACCATCGAAGGCTCATCACACTGGATGGTGCTCCAGCTCACTCACATTTCAACTCTAGGGCAGTTAGAACCTGATTTGATAATGATCACTCTCTCAGCTTTGGTTTCACTTGGGTCTGAAGTGGCCCATGTGCTGCAGGGTTTACCCACGGAAGTGTCTTGTATAATATCCCTAGAAACACGAGAGTCTCATCAGGTCAGTTCACCTATATGAGCATCCTGTCTCCAGCCCCAGCCATAAACCTTAAGAAGAGTAAATAACACAGGTTAATAGGATACTCTACCACTGCACTCTCCTATCCTTTCATCATTTTCATTTTGTGGACTTTCTAAGCCAGGCGTGGTTTTAGAGTATTTAGTAACCCCCTGTGGATTTTTTTGTTTTAATGAACTTGTCCAGTCTAAAACTTGTCCCCTAAAACTTGCTCGAATAGTTATGAGCTCCTGAAAAATATGAGGGAAACCTCCAAACTGTGTCCACCTCACACGCTTACTTTGCAAAACATGAATAGGTGGCAAGTTAACAAATGCTGGAAGTCACACAGCCACTAAAAGCCATGTGTACAGCTCGATAGCTTTGTGTCTATCCAGACCTAAAGTTAGCCAACTGAAAACTCCAGCTGCAAGAATAACTCCAGTTGTAAGAATATAACCTTGTGGATTTAGAGAAGAAATTCATTAATTTGAAAACAGAATCCTACCTCCATTTGATCTTGCTAACTGCCATTTCATACACATGGTTCTTGTGCTCATTACCAACTTTGTTTAAATCTAATCATTTTACAAATCCAGCTAATTTTAGGCCTGTTTCACCACAGTTGCCAAGTGCAGCCATGTGCAAGATCGTATCATTTTTTTCTCAGCTGCAGTGGCAAATTACTGACACTACATTCAAAGAACCCTCAGTTAGCTCAATTTCAATCCCTGCAAAGCTGAAGGATAAACAGACTTTCTGCATTTTAATGATGTGTAGAGCAGTACATTCCAAAGACACTGCAGAAACCTACAGCAATTCTTAGAAGTTTCATTCTTACAGATCCAGACTAGTAAATTTGTTTTGTTAGGGTTGTCGGGGTTTCTTTTTGTTTTTGTTTGGAGTTTTTTGTAATTCGTTATGACACATTCCATGAAAAACAATGGAGAGCATGCATGTGCATCAAAGGAGTAGAGTTTTATCCAGAGGTACTCAGAGACCACAAACTCAGCTCCCTACACTGCACCTTGCAAGAAAGTTTAGTGTATTATCTCAACCCTTCAAATACAGCAATATCCTGCCATTCTGAAAACAAACTGTGACCTCCAGTCCTGCATCTGTTTGTGATGGCAGACACCCAAGTAGGCATGATTTATCTCAAAATTAGGACTCCCAGCAAAGTGCAAGAAGTGTTGTCAACCTTCCAGTCAGATGTCACGAACAAAGTTACAGTCAATTTTGGACACGACAAGATTTTTGAGTCCCTGGAGGTGTGTGGTCAAACTGGGAATTGTCCAGCTCAGCCTGTGTTTGCTAAAATACAAAAAGGGCACATGGATTTGACGGAGTCCCCAGAAGAACTGGGAATCATGAGCAGCACATATGAAATCGTTAACATTTGTAGGTTTTCCAATTTTGCAGCATTCAAAGTCTGGAAAAGAACTACTTCATGAAAGCACGCAACAAGCTCTTCTTCACCCTCCTATTATTTCTGAGACTGTTCTATCAACTAAGAACAACTCTTATTGCCCTTTAAAACTGCAAGTACCCCTCAGGAAAATGCTGATGTTTCTTGAGTCCGGTCCTTGCATTAAACATGGGTTGTCACACTTTGCAACACAAGGAGGAACAGTATTTGAATACTACAACAGTAAACAATGTAGTACATAGTAAACAATGACCAAAGGAAAGAAACAACTGCAAATTTCTTACATCCATAACCAGTTTTTCTGTTTATTTTTTTTCTTCTCAGGCAGCTTTGGAAACCAGGAGAGCTGCTCAAAGGACAGCCTGCTTTTACTTTTACTAATATTTACGGTATTACAGAGGACCTGTCAGCAGTGGCTTCTGAGTCTGCTTCTTCTTCAAAGCACCTTCAACCTAGTAAGCAAGCAAAGACTTGGATCAATAACCACAGACCGTAAATCTGTCTGCAATTCTGCTGAAGGGACAGTCTTCTTCATTGAATAAATACCATACACTTCACAGCTTTAGACTGACAGCTTAAACTTCATCCAAAAGCTATAAAACAGCCAGGGTATTGAATAATGCAGCAAAACACTTGCTGCCCAAAGTCTCACTTCTGAATAAATTTTTTCAGAGTTTCTTGGAGAGATGTAAGGACTATTCCCTGCAGAGCAACCTTCAATCAGTTGAAAACTTAAAGCAGGCTCTACTGCAGAAAAACAGTAATGACCCCACACCCACATTTGGTTACCGAAGGAGTAAACAGCAATTGCCATGTGATGAGAGTGCAACAGCTGAAAACCTACCGAGATCCCTAATTTTGAGCTACACTACTGCAGCACAGCAGACCAAAGGGCCATCAATCACTGTCAACATATGAACTGCCTGAAATACACCATTTCAGTGGAGCACAGGTAATTCTTTAGAGACTACAAGGAACTGTTAAAAGACACACAGGAATAGAAGCCTGTTTAGAGAAGTCTGGAAAAAGGGCTCGAGCGTTTAGTAATGACTAGTTACCTAGGTGTGTAAACAGGCAGCCCTTATCTCTTACCACAGATGCTGACCATTTCTGTCCTCACTGGGATGTTCTATGAATGACTGTATCAGTGACTGTAAGATCTGCACTGACTGAGGAACACAGCAAACAGCAAACACCCAGGCTGTAGACCAGCTGGGAGACTTCTCATGGCCAATTAAACATGGCACACTACAATATATTTTTCCTCTAACAGAAGCAGTTTTCTACCCTTCTCTCCACAAAGACCAGAATTCCATTTAGACTTAAAGAAAAATATTTCACTGGGAGGGTGAAAAAGAGAAGCCTCTAAAAATTATCAAAATTATCAAACAGGACATTCAAAATCTACTTCTGTGGCAGCCAGATCCATTTAAAATATGTGATAGATTCAACTGTTTGAGTGTTAGTATTGCATTACACTGAGAAAAGGTCAAAGTATTCATTTTTCAGTTCAAATCTATATATGTAAGAATACTAAAAACATTAGCTATGTCACTCTTTGTATCCATCATGCAGGACCCAAAAGAACACGCCAAATGCTGAAGAAAAACCCCATCAAAACCTCTTGATGCTGACAAATTACTGTTATTTATGATACAGTTGCCAATTCCTCTTCTCTTCAGCCTTACAGACATGCACTGTATAATGATGCAAACCAGATTGCCTTCAAAGTTGTTGCACATTCAGTAACATCCTGTGTCATCACGTGCCTTGGTCCTTAGGGATTCATCTCTATGGATGTGAAATGGTACCAGGAGATGCAGCTCAGTGTACAGCATCTTACACAAAATAAAAGTTGTCATCTGAAGTCTCCAGTCCAGAAGAAGACAAAGGAAGCTCATGTACTGAATAACTACATACCATCAGATGATAAACAGTCACAGCCCCATCAATTCTCAATACCATGTTTAATACCTGCTTGTTTTAGGTAATTGACGCATTTGTAGTTATTTCCAGCAATATTAATACAAGAAACTGGAACCCAACATTCTTGGTTCTGACATATTTGATCCCAAAATTTGCATCCAGATTATTTTTTTCCCTTCAAATTACAGAAAAAGATAGAAAAGTAGTGTAGGGTTAAGTTACTCAGCCTCATTTTACATGCCTTGTAGACCTTGCTGAAGGCTTTTGCATAAAGCATTATTATTTATTTTTATTATTATAATTATATTGTTGGTGTTTCCACAGTATTGAGAACAAATATGTCTTCAACCTGGTAAAACACACTGCTTTGGCAGCAAAGTATACATTGCTATGGGTATGTTAGGAAGATTTTAAACAAGAACAATTCCCCGTGCTTGTTTTAACACGAACGCATAAATGACACCTGTTCCACTGCTACATGGTTAATACAACATACATAAATAACCCAGGTTTTGGTACTGGACTCTGAGGAGAAGCCATGCCTTTTCCATTCCAATTTTTTGTGATTTTAGGCAAATTGCTTCAGTTCCCAGCCAAAGGCACTTCTGTCCTACACAGGCTCTTCCAGTGCCGCCACTGCAGCAGAACAGCGGTCAGAGGAGAGGCAGGGGACTGACTCCAGAGAAGGCTGCAATACCGAGCCAGCAGGTGAACATCTATCAGACGCCCCGTGCTCTGCTCAGGACAACCCAGGACCGCTTCCCGCACAGCAGCATTTCAGCCCTTTCGGAGCGGAGCTGGGGACGGACACGGGGCACGCTGCCAAGCCCCCCAAACCTGGACGCCTGCGACCCAGGCCGAGCCCCTTCCCCACCTCCGCTGCCCTGCCTCTCGCCGGGCCGCCCCCCGGCACCACCTTTTGAGGTGCGGGTTCCTGGTGATTGTCGTAGCCCCGCTTTCCTGACGTCCAGGGCGCGCCCGTGGCCGGCGGGGGTGGTGCCCCCGTCTGGCAGCTGCGGCCCCGGGGCCACGCCGAGCAGCAGCGGGCCCCGGCCCGCACCGCACCATCGCAGCAGGCGGCGGCCGCCGATCCCGCCGCACACCGGCACCATCACCCGGACTCCTGCGGGCGGAGAAGAGCGCCCCGGCGGCGGGCGGGACCGGCGCGGCCCAGGTGTGCCCGGGTGTTGCCCGGCGCGGCGACCGCCCGAAGCGAAAGGAAACCAGGAAAGCAGCTTCCACGGCGCTCCGCGGGGCGCCCTCCTCCGTTACCTGCTTACGCTCGGCGCGGGCGCGCAGGGCAGGGGGAGGGGGAGCCGGCCGGGTCCGCCCCCGCGGCACCCGGTGGCCCTGCGGAGGGACGCGGGTGTGCCCGGCCGGGGCGGTGCGGCCCTCGCCCCTTCTGTGTCCGCGTTGTCTCCTTGAGCCGCCATAAAGGGCATCGGGAGAGAAGAGCCCGGGCCCCGCGGAGGGTGGGTGCTGCAGTGCCCGGAGATGGGGTCCCTGGGCAAGGACATGGGACCACAGCAGGACATGGGGCGGGGTGGGGGGAGCAAAGCTGCTCGGGGGAGTTGTTAGTGCTTAGGCAGCACCCTCAAAGGACTTTCCAGACCTTTCAGTCCTGGACTGTGAGCAGCCATGGGTGGTTAAGCATTTCAATCTACCTATGATGAATTCTCTGTATAAAATTTGTATACACCGTATGGTATATCATCATGGCTAGGCTTTGCGAACGAAGATTTGGGGAGGGCTCTACCCACACTTACTACAAGTGCGCTGGTGGCTAAAAAGGCCAATGCGAGATAGACAAGTCTGGTTGCAAAAGGCACAGTGGAAAGACTCCTTGGATGGTATTGGCAAGGCACAATTCTTTCTGCATTGTCTTTTCTCCTCGAGAGTGATCCTGCGTGTGTTCTCAAAAGAAGCAGCAGCGTTATAGATGGTGTGTCTCCAGACCTCCCAATGGAGGCCAGAGTAGACCAGTTATGTTGATCAATATGGCCAAGGCTGAGATGTTATTTCAGGGAGTCTTTGTATCTCCTCTTCGGGCTCCTCTCTTGTGGCAGCCAGTGGCAAGTTCACCATAGAGCTCAAGCCATATACTATATATATAATGTATATACTACATATGTAGTAATATTATGTGTATTGTATATATTTCTTTATATTGTAATCTACATATTCTTTTCACTGAAGAAGGCAGGTCCATGCATCCTTTTTTTTTTTTTCTCCAAATAAAAGAGCTCTTTCATCCTTTAAAATAATGAAAACATCATCACCACTACCACTTCTCATATGAAAAAAACAGTGCCCTAATTACTCCCCAAAAGAATGGAAGATTCATGTTCAATTCCATCTTTAGATCAACAGTGCTTCTGTGCTTGCATCCCCATCATGAAGTTCAGGCCTGCTGAGAGTGAGGTTGTTTGTCTGCTTTCTGGGTCTTTCCCTCAGAAATTGGTCATAAATGGGAGACCAAGACAGTGGAGATAAGGATTATGTGCATCACTGAGTCACTGAGTTGCAACCTAATGAGCAAAGATACAGAGGAGAAACTTCCCTGACTGCTTTGCAGAAGTGCATGGTTATTTTGTTTGAGGAGCTAATGTGGTAGAGAAAAAAGTGCCAAGCTGAGAGTCTGTACAATGAGGTTACTTTGCACAGCAAAGTAGTGTCTTGGGCAGTAGCATCCACTTTCCTAGTGACAGTGTCCACCCTTAGGCTCAGAGTAAATGCATTTACTGTGGCTTGGAGAATGTAGACAAGCTCTTCTTATCTGCTGCACCTAATTCCACTGTCTAGTGCTTTCTAGTGAAAAGATTCATTACTTAAAAAACTCAAATCAGTTCACTTTGCCAGTTTTGTAAAATACCATCTCGTCTTGGAAAGAGTGCCCCAAAATTTTGTGATAAAAATGCTCTTAGAGAAGTACAGAACTCAACTTCAGTATAATTTGACTGTGTATGTCTAGGAGTTAACTAACACTGTTTTTTGCTACATGCAGGAGGTCTCTTTGACGTCCGTGTGCTTGTCATTTCTGCTGTGAACAATGGAAAAAATTGCAGTTAGTTTTGTTAAAACTGGTTCACAAACTAGTAGCTTTAACATCTTGAACTGTAAGGAGTCAAAACCGTCCTGCATCACAGCATTATGAACATACATGGGATATGATGCATGGGCTTCAGTGCTGCCTCTGTTGTAAAGGAAAATCTTAATTCTGCATGATACAGAGACAGTATTTAAAAACAATCTCCACTTCAACCTGAAATGTATTCAATGCCAAATTTTCACAAACTATTTTGACATTTTTAATCCAATCTCTGCAGACAGAAAAGGTTTCCTTGTATGTTTAATATTACATTGTCTATGCTGAGTGACAGCTGGACACATACATCAGCCCCATGAGAAAGAGAATTTCAGGGCTGGATAAAAATCCTTGTTGTGTCACTTAAGTAGGTGAAACTAATAATTTGGGAGGATTTCAGATCTACAGTGGATTAATTTCCAACTTTTTGGAAATACAGAAGGGTCTATAAAAGTCTAAAATATTAAGAATGAATATGTTATTTTTTTGGAGTAATATTGTTTTACTGATGAAAATGGATGTTATCACAGAATATTTTCCTTTCTACAGAAATGTGCTGGTTTTCATTGAAGCAGAAACCCTAACTAGTCTCAATTTTCAATTAAAAGATCAATTATAAGAAAATAATTTACTAAGAACATAGTTTTTAACAATTCCTTTACTGTGTGAATTTCCTTTTGAGTTGATTTACTAAATAAAATGCATTTAACAACATAAGTTCCAATATTTCATCTGAAATAGATTTGAATGTTTAGATTAACCTAAGCAAGGATAGCTTTTACTGCTTCTTTTGCAGTACTGATTGCTTAAATTTACTTGTCTGCAGCAAAATATTAAAGATATAATACTTCCCTCTCTGGGAAAAGGGTAGGACATTGCTGGCTGCTGTATCTACAAACCATGTAGCCTCCTAATCCTCTAAACCTTCTGGTGGACCTTACTTAATTTTGAGTAGAGAAGTAGGTGACTATGTACTGTTTTAAAGACAAGGTACAAAAGCACAGACATCAGCACAGCTACCATGGAAGGCACACACCAATAATGAAAAAAACTATTGTCCATACTTGCTTGATATAAAACAGGGAACCTGTGGGAGAAGGAAATAAGTCATTTCCCACGCCACAGGACTGCTGGCTGGGCTGACAGCTTTGATCTGTTCGTGAATGGTGGGGGCAAGAGTTTCTTTATATTGAACCTCAGTAAGTGAAAGTAAATGTGGCACCTCTTTGGGCTGGGCTCCACTTCTCGGGAATCTTATTGTGCTTTTTAATGTTCTTCAAGGTGTTTTTTCAGAACCCACAAACCACTGCTTCTTTTTGTACAAAGATGAGCAGAATTCTTTTTTTAACTAGGAATGACCATGAACTAGCACAGTGAGGTAACTGAATTAATTCACTATCATTGACATGATTTCACACAGTTTTCTCAAAAGTAAATCATCTTCTCCTGCCTAATACTGTTCCAAAGCACAACAAAACAGAGGGACCTTATAGCTTGCTTTGGAGCTTATCAGGCAACATTCCCCCAAAGCATCAATCTGAAATTAAGAAAGCTCCCCTCATAGTTCACTCAGCCTCCGGTTGGGGATACAACCCTCTAGATCCCTGGAAGAGAGATGCTGTATAAATCTTGACTTTGTAAATCTATCTTCTCCCTATCAGTGCTGGATTGAAGGTCATGACAAAACCATAAAGCTGTGTGTTAACTGTCAGAAGTCTGTTTTCTTTTCCTGACCCTGAATTGATAGAATTATTATCACGATGTCAAGAGTACCTGGAAATATGTCAGGGTCCTTGCACAGCACTCCCTCAAAATTTTGTGGTCTATATGTGCAAGGAGGACAAATGTAGAATCATTAAACAGTTTGCATTGGAAGGGACTTCTAAAGAACATCTAGCCCAATCTCCCTGCCATTGGCAGGGACATCTTCAACTAGATCAGATTGATCAGAGCCGTGTCTAACATGGCCTTGAATGTTTCCAGGGATGGGACATCCACAATTTCTTTCTTATATCTAGTCCAAATCTACCAATTTAGTTTACCTCTTGTCCTATCACTAAAGGCCCTGCTAAAAATTCTGTCCCCATCTTTCTTGTAAGCTCCATTTAGGTACTGGATGGCTGCAGTAAGGTCTCCCCAGACTCTTCTCTTCTTCAGGCTGAACAGCCCCAGCTGTCAGCCTGTCTTCATAGAAGAGGTGTTCCAGCCCTTTGATCATCTGCATGGCCTCCTCAGGACTCACTCCAACAGGTCCACGTCCTTCTTGTTTTGGGGGCCCAGAGCTGGATGCAGCACTCCAGGTCGGGCCTCAGGAGAGTGGAGTAGAGGGGGAGAATCACCTTCCCTGACCTGCTGGCCATGCTTCCTCTTATGCAGCCTGGGAATGTAGGCAGAGGAATGGAGAAATCGTTTGTCTGGGGCTACACAACAGTTTAAATGGCAAAGGTGGGAATTCCTACACAAGCCTTCTACAAGGGACTAGCAAAAAGTGCAAGATGGGGAGTCAGGGGAGTGCTGTAACTGTAGTGTCTCCTAAATGGGCAGCAAGAATGGCTGCATATAAAATTTCCCACTATTGACTGCTGAGGTTATAGGACAGGGCTCAGGCACACACTGCTACAGGAAGATATATACAAACACACGTATATATATGCTTGTGACTTTATTGTTACTCTATGGACTCTTTCACATACTTTATTTCCTTCATTTTAAAATTCTAACTTATGTGCTTCTCAGAGCAGGGATTTATTGTATATTTATAATAGTAAAAATAAGTTTTTCTCTGCAGCCACAAATTATGTTCCTATTTTGGTGCCTTGCCAGAGGTTGTCTCATCTTTTACCACCTATTGGTTGACAGTAGCTGTCAAACTGATTTTTTGCAACTTAGTGTGAAATAAATTACAAATGCTGGGCTTCTAAAATTTACCTGGCACTGCAAAATAAAGCCTGAATCTGATTTAGCTTCAATATCTCCAAGATGCAGAGTGCTTGCTGTCAGATGCAAATGAATGCACTTTGTCTAATGTGCAAGCCTTTCTTGAATGCAAATTTGATTGAAGAGATGGTTAAATTCTTGATTAAAAGACTAGAAGGACCATTAAAAAAAAAACAATAAAAGCGATGAAATGCACACTTATATTCATCACTGAGCTCTTAGGAATTTATTTAAGCTATTTTTCAGCAGCAGGAAGGAAACAATGGTTTGTGGAGTGGGATTCTATATACACTTGGGGATTTGCAGGTTGTAATTGAAATTACAAAGCATGTTACAAGAGCCAATTTATTCCTTCAGTAATTTAAGAAACCTCTTTGTGCTGTTGCCTTGCATTTAACAGTTTGGCATCTAAGAGAATGCCAATGAAATACTCTTTAAACTTACCAGAGAATGAATCTCTGACATATAAAGGGAGACCTTATAGTGTCTATTCTTCTAAGGCATTGTCTTTCCTCTCAGGAAATGAATTGAGCTGCAGTTATAAACTTTCATTGTCGTGATTTTCAAATCACATACCTTGAGAATTCTTGGTGTTGTGCAGCTGTATGTCTCCTGGGTTATTAAATTTTGCAGAGATTATATACTACCCATTCATGTAGACTGTTAATTTAAATTCATCGTGACACAAGAAGCCTAACACAACACGGGTCATAAGTCTTGACTGGGACTCCTCTATACAACAAACAGTGGCAAGAAAAACTGTAACTGCTGCAGAAGAGTCTGAAGCCAACTGGATCACAGATAGAATCATAGAGTCATGTAGATTGGAAAGAACCTCTAAGATCATCGTGTCCAACTTTAACCTGCCAAGTACACCACTAAACCATGTCCCTACGTACCACATCTGCATGTGTTTCAAATACCTTAAGGGATGGTGAGTCAACCACTTCCCTGAGCAGTCTGTTCCAGTGCTTGACAGCCCTCTTGGTGAGTAAATTTTTCCCAATTTCCAATCTAAACCTCCCATGGAGCAACTTGAGGCCATTTCCTCTTGTCCTGTCGTTTGTTACTTGGTAGGTCATTGTAGAAAGTAAGAAGGTTCCCCCTGAGCCTCTTTTTCTCCAGGCTAAACACCCCCAGCTTCCTCAGCTACTCTTCTTAAGACTTGTGCTCCAGACACTTCACCAGCTCTGTTGCCTTTCTCTGGACACACTCCAGCACCTCAATGTCTTTCTTGGAGTGAGGGTCCCAAAACTGAACACAGGATTCGAGGTGTGGCCTCACCAGTGTTCAGTAAAGAGGGACAATCACTGCCCTGCTCCTTCTGGGATTTGAAGGCACCATAGGGATGATTGTGCCAGCTTTCCCCATTATACACTTGATGTTTAATCTACAAGGATTCACAAAAGTCTGTTCCAGATGCAGCAGACCCAGAGCCCTTTTGTTCACCTCTAACAAGACCTAAGGTTACAGACAGAATGCCACAGATGATCGCATGCTACAATAAAATCGCATATCCCTGCAATGGGAGAACAATCCTCTCTGGTGTTAAAAATCTTTATTACTGCAGCCTGTCCCACACAGCAAAGCTCAAATGTGGTTTTTTAAATATAAGTAGAGGTAATGCCATTGTGCTAATTCCATATTTTCTCATACACGTTACAGATGGACAGATATGCAGAGGGTTCTTGTTCATGGTCATATAGACGGTGATGGATCTGGGAACAGGGTCTGTATGTCCTGGCTGTCCGTCCCTTGCTTACTCTGTCATCTATCACTAGGCTGCCTTTGTCACAGTTAACTTCCTTGACATGCTTTCACATTGTTATTCTTCAGCAGTGAGAGACTTCACTGTTATCCAGACAAAAACCATCTGCAGTTGTGCAATTGAAGCCTTAATCAGATCTCTGGACCTCTTTTCTGGCTTTGGCTAGTTTTAAGTGGTAATGATGATGGTTTATACTTTCACCTCTTAAAATGAAAAATGAGGATGGAGATAAACACACTTCAGTCAATAAATTCTCCTGTCCTCTCTAATATAAAAGCTGTCTTTTAGTTTTTGTGGTTGTTTTCCTCCCATCTTATTACAGATATCCTAATTAGTACATTAACCCTGTAGTGCACATGCATGATCCTCACTGTCCAAAGTCTGGAAGTGAAATGGGCAGAACGGCAAAGACAATGCATTGTTTAACACCTTAATTTATACTGAAGAGAATCAATTTATAGTGATACACAAGCATATAATGTTCATATAATTTTATTTTTTTCATAGGCATAGGCTTTTAGTTCCTCCCATAGAAGGCAGCATAGGTTTTACAGTTGGCTTCAATAGGACTTAAATACTGCTATAGTCCAGCTATAAATTTGAGTTATATTCTCATTTTAAATGAGAAAATAGTTCTATATACAGAGCAAGAGTACATTTTTATATCTAGCATGATAATACTATTTTTGGGTATCTTCATACATATCTAAACAGAAGGTTCTGAAATCAAAAAAGAGGTGGCTAATCTTTTCCCTTTGAAGTCAGTTTGTTATTTGAAGAAGAAAAACTGACCTTCAAAAAAAAAAAAAGCATGCTTTGTGGTGTAAAAGAAGTCAAGGAGGTGATCAAAGACTCAGACACATGAACAAGAGCTGTTATACAAGTTATTGAGGGGTAAAATTACTGATCCACCCATGCACATCCTCACTCACTGCTGCTGTGAAGGCAGTTTGAGGTGGGTTAACTACAAGTGAAAGTACACTGCAGTGATCTATGTTACCTTCAGCCTGAGGCAAGCGTACAGACAGTTGGGTTAACCTGCTTCTGAATAGCTCACATTTGTCATGTACATGGACAGCTGATATGCAGGAAGTCTAACAATTCATGGCCACTAAAGTTTAAGAGTCCTTCCTGGCTTTAAAGCACTAAAATATTTATCTTCATAAGAGAGTTTGGTCAGAGGAGGTTTAAACAGCGACTTGCTACCACAAAAGTGAGCATAAGAAGTTTCTGAATAATCTTTTTTGATTGTGCAAAATTGCAATTCAATAGTTTCACACTAATATAAGGAAAACATTTTTTCTGATCAGGGTGGTGAAACACAGAACAGGTTATCCAGAAAGGTGGTGGATGCCCCATCCCTGGAAGCATTCAAGGTCAGTTTGGACACATCTCTGAGGAACCTGATCTAGCTGAAGATGTCCCTGATCACTGCAGAAGGGTTGGACTAGATGGCCTTTGAAGGTTTCTTCCAATCCAAACTGTTCTATGATTCTAATTATTTTAGGTCATGTTTTGACATTCCTAAGTCTTCTAGGGCAGTACAAATCTATATGATGAAAGGACAAAACAGTGTGAGAAACTTTTAATGAGAGATGATAATTTATACATCATAAACATATTCATTTGCTTTTTTTGACAATGTGATTTTTAAATTTGTGACTTTGACAATGTGATTTTTACTTGTGTGTGTGTAAAGGTGAGGTTTAAAAAAAGCTGGTTTTGAACATTGCAAGATGAGAAAACAATACCAGGCTGTACATAAGTGAACATTGTGAAAATGCCTGCAGAGCCAGGTAAACCTGGATATGGTGAAAGAGCAAATATCATGAAGAAGCCTGCATGGTGGAATGCAAAGTACTTCTTCACCCTTTTGTACAACAAAGCAGTTGTCATCCCTTCATTTTTGGAGTCTCATTCCTAGAAGACAAGTCTTACTAATGTTAGGTGGAGCACTCTCCAAGTGCTATATTTATGTATTACTCTTTATACTCACCCCTATCCCAAAGGGGAATATGCCTATCCCAAAGGATGTCTTCCTCATTTGGCAAGTCTCCAAAATGAAATGTAGTAAGAGTAACGACTGGGAGAATTCACCCATGGAAGATTTCTTGGGCTCTTAGAGAAACTGGTGCTGGTATGGTACAAGGCCTTCTTAGAAATCTGCTTTAACTTGACTGGCCTCTGTATAATTGTGTTAGCTCTACCAGTAACAATCAAGAGCTATCAAGTGAAATGGCAATCATGACCACCTGGAACAATTATCTAATTAGTGCTTTATCCAAAAGCATGCCTCCTTTAAACTCTTTGGGTAAGGGAAAACACCAGCCCAAAATTTCTGAGTGATAACCAGTTCACAGAAGGCAGGAGCCTCTTAGTGACCTCTGCTGTGCATTCAGTTACACATGACAGAGCTCTTCAGACATCTATTGATGAAATACAGGACTGATAAGGAAAGTAAACAACTGAAAGTGAGAAGTAGCTTGAAAGGTCAGTTGCACCACCGCTGAACAGGTACAGATGTGCTCAGCTGCTGGCACACTCTCGTACCTGGAGCAGAGCTCTCCGTCTTGCTGCCATTTAGAAAGATGTTTGTAAAGTCAGCATAAATGTTTTGCAGAGTCCTGTGCAATTATAAAATAAATTAAAAAAAATGACAGGCTTCTAAATCATGTGGCATAAAAGCCTACTATTTACATAAGTAGAGCAGAAATGTTTGCTGGTTTTCTCATTAAGTGCTATTTTTTGGCAATACAAAAGTTAGCAAAAAAAAAAAATCTGTTTATCAAGTCTTCAATCAATTCTATAACCTTCAAAACAATCTTCCCAAAAGCCTTTGAGTCTGATTTTAGGAGACTTTAAGATTCTTATGCATCTTAAAATAAATGAGGACTAACATTTTTTGAAGTCAATGGGCCTATATTTTTGACTGATATAAATCATCATAGTCTTTTTGACATCAGTGTCTCTCTTATTTATACACCAGCAGAAGCTTAGCAGACTTGTATTACTGACTTGATCACTTCATTCCAAACACACAGCATTTTTCTTGAGTGCTTGTAGTTAAAAATACGTATTTATTGTGGAGGCAAGAAAACCACAAAATAGGAAATGAACACTTCAAAAGGCCATTTAATAAAAATACAGGAAAACTTGCACTGCTAAAAGTCAATTAATCTATATAGTTGGCTGAGAAATCTCTCTCAGATACTATAGTCATACAATAGTTTAGGTAATACAGTTTATGTCATGGAACCTGCATGCATGGGACAACTGTAGAAATTTTAATCAATATGTTCATTTTCTAATCGGAGCTGTTGCCTATCATTAAAAATCATGGCCTGCCAAGCTCCAGCTGAAGCTCAGCTTTGCACTGAGGCTGCTGGGAACTGGGCAGATACGTGCTTCTGCTGACTCTGCTCTGAGAAATTAACTTTTGGCAAAGGAGGTGGATAGCAGCTGCCTCTGCTGATGTTGTCAACTTCTGCAGCACAAGTTGCCAGCCCTATGTGTCAGGGAGACTTTTTTGTTGGTTTTTGTTTCTTTCTTTGTTTGTTTGTTTTTAAGGGGGGGGGGGGAGAAAACAGCAATCATAACACTGACACAGGCAGAAATGAGTTTGTGTTGGGGTTTTTTTGCAAATAGGCATTCTTTAGGTCACAGTGGGGAATTCTGACATTGCAAAGGGGATGAAAAAATTAGCGAGCAAAGTAAGAACAGTCTCTACTTGTAGCTGTAATGTGCAAACGCTGCCAGTGCATCCATATAGGCTACTGGATACATGCAGAAGTCTAGGAGGCTTCCGAAAGCTTTTTAGTCCATAGAAAATGCCACATGTGAAAGTTCATGCTTTATGAATTGCCATATACAACAAGGGGAAAACATAGATTATTGTAATGGTGAACTGTGCAAAATGGCTAATTTATGCCATAATGAATCTTAAATGATAAACTACTTTGTGTTACTTCTAGATTAGGAGGGAAGCAAGCCATAGGCCCATCCCTAGGGAGCTCAGACTAACTCTACTAACACCTATTGGCATGTGCAATGCTGATGAATAAGCTCATTCTCCAGGGCTGAGTGGAGACAATCCATCACTGATAGACAGAAATCTGCAAGCAGCAGAGATTGCAGTGAGCCATTCTTAAATGAGGAATCACTTGCCTGGAATCAAAAAAAGCAATCTGATAACAAAATAACTTCGTGTCCCAAACTCATATCAAAATCAATGTAAAACTCTATGTCTGTATCCCAACATCACTACAGAGAGCAATGGAAAGAATAGGAGGAGAGAAAGGTAGAGACATTCCAGGTTCAAAGTGAACTCACAAATTATAGATAATCTCTAAAATCTGAAAACTGTTAAAATCAAAACATTTCCCCAGGATACATCCTGCATCTAGCAGCAGTATGTGGGTGGACAGTATGCAGTAGTGAATATTTCACTGAAATGGAGCTGTGAATGTCAACATGGTCAACTCCTAAGTACCCTCCTCTCCTTCGACATTTGATTAGCAGGATATATGAGAGTTCAGCACAGGGAGCAACTGAGGGTTGGTGTAACAGATTCTCAAAACTGAACTGCCATAATAAAACCGAGGAAATTGATATCACCTCTTTATCACAAGGCAAACTATCACTTGCTTAAGTGTAAAATTGCCAATGTGGTATAATAAAAAAATGTATAACATAACAAAACGAATGAAGGACCTTTGAAGCCCAGAGTCATACAAAATGCTCCTAAGAGATTAGATATTGCCAGACTGCTGAAAACAGGATGGATAATCTAAGACAGGTCAGCAGAGTCTAATCTTGAGTCTAGTCTTGAGCAAGCAAAGGTATTTCCAGAGGCTACTTTCTCCCATCCTAAGTGAAGAGTAGAGTGGGCTGTGAATCGCCAGCTGGGAAGTGCCTGACTCTTCTCATCTTAAAGAATGGAGGTGTATCTTCAAGCTGCTGTCTAATATTTAAACTGGCAAAATAAATTAACCCTTAGAGACCACCTGCGACAAGTCTGGTTTGTGTGCCTTGTTCACTACAGTTTATACACTGAGTTACAGCAACAATTATTTTCCTCTTGCTAAAGCTGGCTGCCTCTGTTATTATGTATCCACATCAGTATTCCCTGGGAAAAGCTAAGCTTTTTCTGCCATGAGAGAAAGGTCTCTGCTGACAGCTAGCTCCTGGTTGGATGCTGTATCTCTAACAGAGAGATCTTGATAACTGAAAGACTAAATCTGAAAAAGAAGGTCTATGTATGTGCTGGAAGGAGGGTGGAAGAGAAGACAAAGTACAGAAGCAAAATTCCTTTGGAGTACTGAATGTGCTGGAGCCTCTGGTATGACAGTCTGTGTACCAACATCCATAACTAAAGAGCAGCCGTATCCTTGCAGCCTGCCAGGTTTCTCCCCTGTTCCAGTACACAAGAGATCTTCCCCTTCCCACTCACATTTTCTAAAACCTGGACACTTATTGACACTTGGCTGCATTTCAGAGCCTATGTGAGTCATTGAACAAGAGTTTATTACTCATTGCTGAGCAATAGCTCAGGAATTGGGAGCTCTGGGGTTCATGTGTTGGTGGTCACTGTATACATGATGTTAAATAGGGTAGGTTTGTCTGGGAACCCTCCGAGTCATCACTCTCTTCCTTTTATTTATTTATTTAGTTTTCAACAGGGTTCAGGGACAGGGTGTTCCTGCTTTCTGGGTTATTTTGTTACCCTAGGGTGAACAAGCAGACAAACTGTGCAAGAAAATGGATTTTATTCATTGTGGGAAAGTGAGTGTATACAGGGGAAAAAAATGTGTTCTACATTCTCTCCACATGATGAATTTAAGATTCATGTGGAGATAAACCAAAAATACCCATGAAAGGGTTTTGGTTTTTGCGTTTCATTTCCACAGGAGATTCCCAGAGTTGCTTGTTTGAAATAAACAACATAAAAGACCCTCTGCCCACTCTCTGATGAGACATAATTAATAGCTGGATCAGCATTTCCACTCTTAATTCTTCTTTTCATATGGTTTGTTTTAAAAATTCGCTCCAGTCATGAACTTAACATGTAATAATACTTTTTGTTTAGAAAAGTCTTTCATCTGAGCAGCACAAAGTGCTTTGAAAATATTAGTCAATTAAGATTCACAATAGCATGAGAAATACAGGCTTTTTTTTCAAAGAGAAAGGGAGGCATTCAGGGTGAGACACCCGGTGACATTTTGCCTGGTGATATGACAGTATTAAAAACCCAGATTTCTGTTCATTAATTCTGATAATCACTTGAACCCATCACTGTTTCCGTGACCCACTTAAAAATGGCCTTTTTATTTTTTCACACTGAGAAGAAATGTGAAACAGTTACTTCAGTAATTTTTTTCTATGTAGCTAGATGCACCTTTAGGATATGAGATATTAATAAAAATTAGATTTTAATAAAGATAAACATTAATATAATTATTATTTATAAATATAAATGTATAATCATCATGAATTATTATAAGACCTCACTAATGAAACAGGGAGTCACCTGCTGCTGATCTGCAGTCATCTTTTGGGTGTTGATCATCAAATATTAACAGCACATTATATCTGCACTGCAGCTGAGCTTAAAACTGATAATGTAGAAGGGATGAGGAACTATAAATTATACTTACCTGACACGGAATTGCCCCTCAGTCTCATACTCACTGAGCGCATGGATGGGGTTTAGTCTGGGTAATTTAGGCAACTGACTTACTCTAAATTTCCAAAACTGAGTGTAACAGTTCTTGTCCATTATAGGCTGGTTGTCCTGTATAGTTCAACTGCTGTTGAAGACTGCCAGAGTGAAATCCCTATCAGGCTTTCCAGTTTAGGAAAAATTGCCAATTTAGGTGACAATTCATTTCCAAAGGTACTGGAGGTTTCCAAAGGCACTTCCCTCTTTTCATTGACTGCACAGACCATGTGGGTTCTGACTTTTAAAAGATTGCTTCTTAGATGGATACCACTAAAGTGCTTCCATTAGGTAGATTGGATGCATGTCTCTTTCTGAGGTTCTGCAAAAATTGCAGTGGAGTCTACAATGTTCAAGTGTCCCCCACTGCCCGCAGCATCATTTCAGCACTCACTGCAGCATTTAGGGCTTGCTTAAGGATCTCTCAGTCCAATATTTGGAGTTGACCTTCTCCATGAGAACATGTAAGTTCACAACACAATACAGCCAAACTACAGGTGAAAATCTTATTTTTTACAGCACAAGAAGCAAGTCTAAAAGTCTTAATATTTTTTGTTCTTGTTTAGGTAGAACAGCTGCTAAGATGCTTTGCACTGTGGCAGGGAAGATTACCCAATCCTACTCTGCATGAGGTGACATCCAGCCTTAACCTGTGGGTTCTCTGGGTATTATGGGAATGACCTATGAAGAACCAAGTCAGAAATTATCCTTGCCCCCTTCCAACCTTGTGCCCTGACTTATGAAACCTTGCAGAAAGTGGTTGTATCATGCAATCAGAAGGTAGAGAAGAAAGAAAAGAGATTTTATAGGAGTCCACAGGACTACATAGCTCTAATGAATGCACAATCAAGCAGTTTCAAGTCAAATAGTTACAAAAGAGTGAATTACATGAAGTAGGCATAAAATCAATGAAAAGGAGATGAGATGCCTCTCCTGACCATCTGCCCAGCTGCAAGCTTGAACAGCTTGGCACAAAAAGTAGTGGCAGGTGTGGGAAAGCTAATAGACACACTGGAGGAGCTGGAGCTGAGCTGTTAAGGTCCTAATAATCTCTTGAGTCACAGAATTCACAAAATTAAACTAGTGTGGACAGTGTTGCTCTGATATCGTACTTGGTTTGTGACATTCAATTTGCCCTCGATATCCTATTTTGGAACGAGACAATTGTTCGTTGAGAAACTAGAGCCCTGGAAAGGAAACCATGGGAGGTTCCATTTGTGGTACTGCAGAGAGAACCATGGAGGGATGATGTAAGTCCTCATTAGTCCTGTTTATCTCTATTCCTCTTTCTGAACATGTTTTTTTCCCCAGCAGTTACAACAATCGATCAAATGTCACCATATCTGCTCCTTTCATGGTCTAATCTCCAATGCAGAGATTAATTACCCATGACAATACACTTAATGGCATAACTATTAGTATATCAGTAAGTTTCCCTCCAAACAAATAAATTTAAATTTGTATTAACCATAGAACCATAAAATACCAGGTTGGCAGGGACCTCAAGGATCATCTAGTCCAACCTGTTCAAATCCTCTGAAAATTCTGCATATGAACTGGTTCCCTGACCTTTATCAGGAGAAAATGTATTTCACCTTTAACTCTGTAGAGGCAAGAATAAGGAACATATGTGATTGCTAGTAAGCTATGCAGCACATAACATGCTGGAAAGATTGCAGAGTCGTGCATTACCCTAATGACTCTGAGAGGGAGTGACAATCTTGCTCCACAGTATATTGATCACTAGAGGAACTGCCAAACAAAACATCAGTGAAATATTAAATATACCTTGAACTTGTCCCTTTTCACAGTATCTTGTTCCAGGGTTTGTAATTGAACAACTTGCAGGCATGAAATGGTCCTGTTTGCATTAGCTGTGTATTTCTTCTGAGGAGCTCTCTCTAACTATGGTGTCAAAATCCTTCTTCTCTTCAGCCTGGTAGTTCTTGCTCCAGCCTCCTGTGATTCCCATTTTTCAGCAAGTGATCTGCACCATACCTGAACAGGGACTTTTTTAGGATTACATGGAAGTCTGTGTCAAAACAGAGGAGTTTCACTTGTCCAGCACAGTGTCCTAAGAGCAAAGCCATCTTCCCCACCCACATTTTTAATCTGTTCTCAGGTATAATCCTTTTTTCCACCAAGCTGTTACAATGCTGAGTGCCATAGATCTTCTGATTGCAAGTGCAGAAGATACAAATAGAAATAATCCTTGTGGCACTAAACAAGAAGTTGGGGAAATTGCACACAGTAACAAGAGGTGACTCTAAGCTGATGTATAGCACAGAGCATGGTAGCAGCATGGGGACTGATGTAGGGATTGCAAACAAGAAGATACATCCCTGCAGCATACAGGGTTTAGACTTTAGTTTGTGGGGAAGCTTGTGATGTTGCAGCTTCTTTTTCTTCTTCCTTTTTTTTTAAATTATTATTATTAATCTAGAGCCACTGTTGGTGGTATAAAACCCTTTTAGCAGAGTGCTTAGGGCATGGCCCACTGTGGTCAAGGGCAGCACATCCAGTCCCCGTCATTAAACAGTGCTGCCTTCAATGCCCGGAGGTGAATGATGTTATGTCTTTTTACAATGTGGCAAATGCATCTGGCAATGTTCAGATATGGACTATGAGAAAGTGTTTTTTACAGGCACACATGCAAACATATAAAGCTGTTCTGAGCAAGGTCAGAATAATTCACAATACATATTTTGGCTCAGCTTGAAGATCGTCTGCAAAACCTGCATACCGAAAATAGCAGGCAAGACTAATAAAAAAATTAATAGTTTATTATGATTTGGTTTAATAGCCCTTTCATCTTCTCTTTCCTCATGCCAAAAAATGTTGGTCATTACCTGCCCATGAACCTTTGTTTAACTTGACATGAACCACACCTCAGGGAAGACACTACAAGAAAGTTGGAGAGGAACTTTCTAAAAAGGCATGTAGCGATAGGACAAGGGGGAATGGCTTTAAACTGAAAGAGGGCAGGTTTAGATTAGATATTGGGAAGAAAGTCTTTATTGTGAGGGTGGTCAGTCACTGGCACAGGCTGCTTAGAGAAGTTGTGGATGCCCCATCCCTGGAAGTGTTCAAGGCCAGGTTGGATGGTGCTTTGAGCAACCTGGTCTAGTGGACGGTGTCCCTGCTCATGTGTAAAGACTTAAAGAGCACAGTTGCCTGACTCAAACACTGTTAAGGGCACAGAAGGATTTTGGCATGAGATAAGCACAGAGGGGAGTGACGATATGGCACTAAATCCGGGCCTGGCAGAGGAGAGATCTGGTTAACACATCCTGAGTAACGCAAAAGATCAGCCCAAGTTATGGAACAGATGGCATCTGTGACTACCAAAGACCACCAAAGCCCCCCCCCCCAAAATTTGTCTCCATGGATACCTGGAACTTGGACTGTAAGTTAAGCCACCACAGCAGGAACTTGAGATGAAATAAAGATGGAACCCTTGTCTGGGCATTACCTCAGACCTAGGAGGATGTTAACAAAGCTGGGGGAGAAGAATATGTCACTGATAATGGACACAAGGAACTTTGGTGTATAGTCTCATTTGCACTTTAATTCGGGCAGAGGCATTTCTCACTAATTGGATCTTAAACACCATGGCAGAGAGGTTGGAGCTAGATGACCTTTAAGATACCAACCCAAAACCATTTTATGATTCTATATGGGAAACATGTTTATGTAGGCATTCAATGGGGTGAAGGACCAAAGCCAGATCTGGTATTTTATGTCCACACCCAGAACAATTACATTGGAGTCACTTCTCTATGTCAAAAGTTAGTTTCAAAATACAGTTTTGTTTATAAACTATTCCTTTTTAAGGCTAATTACAGAACATTAGATGCCTTTGGATTGTTTTACCTATTATTCAAGGTTATTTTGTTTCTCTGATAAAAGTCCTGCTTGAATATTTGAGATTTATCCTGGGGAGCACAATAACAGGATATGGTCACAACAACAACTGACTGGGAGGTTCACTAGCCGTGAACTTATAAAACCTCAGCTATTTTGTGGAAAGAGCCCTTTGCATGCTTCATCCCCAGGTGCCAGGGAACAAGCTCCCTGGATCATGCCACATTTACCATTGAGTATGCTCCAGCAGTTACTGGATGCTCTGTGAACTCACATCCCAACTAATCCCTCAACAACATCTTCATGGGCCTAAGCCCAAGACGCTTTCTGCTGCAACATACAATAACAGGGACTTTTTAGCAGCAGATAGGGAATATTCTTGTCTTGTGAACAATTTGGGATGTTAACAGAGGGTGGGAGCAACTGCTTTGCCAATGAGTGAGTTTTGAGACAAGCTTTGAAGGAAAAGAAGGGAGGATTCTTGGAGAGCAGAAAGCCTGAAAAGCTAGATTTTTTCCCCCTCCAAATAAGCTGTGACTACAGAGTCTGCCCATCCTGAGTCCTTGGGATACTGGATGGAGATGATGAGTGATTAGAAACAGCTGAAATATTGCTTTAAACCTCTATTAATTAATCCTGTAGCAATCTCACTGTCTTCAGGACTTCCTTCAACAGGAAATTTTCCTTCCACTGTCTGAATGCTGAAGACCATTCTTTTCTTATTATTATATGTGAAAAACTTGTTTTGGAATGAGTTTGTCAGATTGCTCTTAGTGATGCTGTACCTACCAAATTACCCTGCAAACATGCAGGCCACCACAAGCACTAAACAACTCGCTCCATCTATAGGAAACAGCCTGTAGTGCATAATCATCCCCCTGGGCACGATCACATCTGCACTCCCAGGGCCAGGTATCCAGCTTGGCAGGACAATAATGTTAAGCTTCTGAAAATAAACCTGTGACTGCAGCAGGAGGCAGTCACTGGCCTCTCTCACAACCAGTTTTAGCTGCCTTCCAAAGTTGGGGCTGGGAAGCAGCCTTTGAAGAGGTGCCAACAAGGAGAATGGTCCTAACTAAAGAGCAAGTCTGCACCTCAGGATGTGTGTGTTTATGGATCCCATTAGTACCAGTGCACAGGTAGGATACCCAGGAATGTGAGTGCTGAAAACCCCAACAATTCAAAACCCTCATCTGCAAGAGAAGGAGACAGGAACACACATGAAATAGGTGTTAATCGTGTTGTTCTTGTTCTGCACAACACTGACTCATTCCTTCCATTTTGACAAGCTATATCCGGAAAAACAACAGTGGTGGTGGCTGGTGCTGCCTGCAATCCTGGCAGAGATACAGCAAGACAGATCACACCTCTTTTTATAGGTGTAAAAAGGCCAGTGGCAAGAAACAATCAAGATGGAAGAAGGCATTTTTGTTTACTCCTCAAAGCTGTTTGAGAAGGGGATACATGCCATCCTGTCCTCTCCATCTTTTTGTCTGTGTCACTTTGTCACTGGGACAGGTTCTCATCTCCTCTACATGGAGATAAAAACCTGGGGTCAGTATAAGTAACCTAGTCTTGCATCTGTGAGCTCAGCTTGCACTGAGCTTGCTTTGCTCCTGAGTGTCTGTTAAGTGTGTGTCATTTGGGAGAGCCAGTGGATTTCTTGGAGGCTCTGACACAAAACTCACATGGGAATAATTCCTTAAAGCAGAGCCACATCCTCTTAAGAGACCTCTACCTAGAGAGGGGAGGAGTGGTGGGAAGGTTTAGAAGTGCTGAGATCAGGAGCAGTAACTGAAGGATGTAGCTGCTAACAGGAGAAGGGAGGAAGGTCCCAAGAAGCTTGAGAAAGTGAACCTCAGCTACCAAAAGATCTTGCTGCTGTCCCATTTTGAGGATAACCGAGATCAAATGCCTGAGATAAGACTGGCAGTTAAGCTTGGTGCTGCAAAAAAATATGTTGCAAGGTCCTCTGAAAGCTTATGGGGTATAAAGAGAGACAGGCAGTGTGTGGGAGAAGGATGCTTCCCTTCCCATTACACAGTGATTCACCCATGACCATGTAGGAAGCTGTGGCAGAGCAGGACCTTGCACACAGCTTTGTGGAGCCCCAACAGAGCCCTGTTTGCTGGTTGCTGATGTTGCTTTTCTCCCATTAACCGAACAAAGCCTGAATGCCACAAATGTCCGAAAGGCAAGTGTGCTAAACTGGTATTATCTTATGTAAGGAAACAAAAAGAAGCACAAGCACAGAATCATCCAAATCCACAGGATTATGAGCATTTATAAGAAAATAAAAATAACCCAAACCCATGAACATACTCAGTCCACTCAGTCCTAACTCCCTCTGGAGCGTGGAACAATGTGTTCACCTTTACCCACAGGGAAGGGATGGGAGAACAAATACCAAATGCCAGATGTTCTGTACATTGCATAATGTATTACTGGAAAATAGTATAGGGATGAACAAATAAATCAAGGGTGAATAATACAAAGTAAGTAATAACAAAATTCACTCTCATGCAGGAAGCACTACTAGGTTGAGAAAGTGTTATCTGTAGGAACCAGAGGAGACTCCATCTCTTGTCAGAGTTTCAGCTAGACTTGGCAGAGCAATAAAATACACTGATCAGGAATATGCCTTGGGAAACTGGCAAATCATATTATCAATCACTTTCCCATCTCTAGAAAAACATCAGACTATAGAAAATTCTGGTTTAATACATTCAGTGGAAAGAGGGCATATAATGATAGTCCCAATTATATATTTTCACATACAAATGGGCTGGTTTTTTACCTGGTAAGATAACTTGTCAGAAGCAGACTTGTTATTTATTCCCTTGAAGATTTTCCTATGTTACGTAAGAATTAAGAAAAGACTTCTTTGACCTCATTGAGGAAAAAAATATTTACTCCAATAGTGACTGCTCCCCTTCTTCCAAACACTGGAACTCCTTGTAAAATAGGTCTATGATTAATGTAAAGCTACACACGTTTGCCCAGGCCACCAACTCCTACCAGATGGAACCTGAACTCTGAGTCACACAGTTCCATGATACCAACAGCTACCAGGGACTCTCCTGTGTTTCAGTGTCTGCTTTCTCTGGGGTACAGCTCTGAGCTACATGTTCATTCATGCAGTGAAATTCTAAGTAACTATAGCTTGAAGGCAACATCTGTTCTAAGAGACTTGAGAGTAAAGGGACCAGCAGGTACTGAGTTTGTGTTTCAACAGATGGTTTCCTAGGTTCATATGCCACTTGTCTCAAAGAAGCAAGGTCCAATGCATGCTTTAAACCCTAAGATATGATTTACACAGAGGCAAATAGCTTGGTCCAGCATTTGGCAGAACTGTTGAAAGCCACTGGTAGTCTTCCTTTACTTTTCTCCATGCCCTTCTTCTTTTTACTGTTTCCTGGCTCCAACATGACTATGAATACACAGTGAAACAACACACTGAGCCTGAGCCTATTTGCTAGAGAAATGCTTGTGATACCTACTGAGAAAGGGTACAGCAACAAGAGGATGGTGACAGATGTCAAGAAGAAGGCATGGAGAGGCAAAAAAAGAAAGGTAAGTGTACAGAAAGTAAGTTTCTATATATTGCCCTGATAAATCCAGTAGAAACACCTAAAAAAGGAGTAGGGCATTGAAAGTGATGATACAGAGCCAGCACAAACAAGCGGATGAAGACCAGTCAATTGTCATATATCAAGTAGCTTCATCCTAATGCTAGGGAAAGAGCAGGGAAAGGGAAGGACAAATTTAGACAATGGTATTACTAAGGGCTCTATCATCTCGGCATCCTTGCACAGAGGCTAAAATCCATGGTTTCACACTAGAACAGAACTGAAGAATTGAACTTTAGGGTTTGTGAGGGAACATGGGGCTGCCATTTCACGCATTTCCAACCAAGAGTGTAGGAATGCAAGAAGAGGGCTGCGTTGCTGCAGCTTAATGAATGTCCATCAGCTCTACATAGCTGATGTAACATCAAACAACTTCACCTGTCATACCTGCAAGCCAAAATGTGTGAACTGACCCTAACATGAGGGTGGATTCCTTCCAAGGCACGATGAGAGTAGTTTCAGAAAATGCATGTTGATTGCTATTCAGACAAACAAACCTGAGGTGCATTTTATCAGACAGATGGCAAAGTCACAGTAACCACATTGCTTGTATTTAGATAGTCATATAAATTACCGTGGTTTTGGCACTGACAGTCTACAGTCAGTTTTTCCCCCATACATTCCATGGATTTTCCTTATAAGACACACTGAAAAACTGCCCAAAGTAACTTTTCCTTTCTTGAATCCTGTGTTTGTAAGAAATATGAATATTATGAAACTGCCGTGGGAACAAGAGAAAGGATTGAGTTTCATACCAATAGCTACAGCCTTTTGGTTTAACCCAAGCCCAGATCACAAGGCATCCCTTGTGTGTTATAAAACACACCATGTAAATAAATCATAAGCCTCTTAAGTGGAGGAGGAGTCAGGGACTGCTAACCTTTCCCTTTAAGGTCTGTGCTCTGAGTAGTTTAGAAACTTCCCTTTTTCCATTGGTCCAGGCATATATTTGAGCTCAGCTAAGCCATTCCAGCAGATGTTTCCTAACATTCATGTACCTCATGGATACCCTTCATCCCAAGCAAGCAGTCATCAGCATTGCTGGTGTATGGCGAGATCACTCACCCACTCTTAGTAAGGGACTAGTAAAAGTGTGGGGGATCTTACTGAGCCAGGAATGCAGCTGAGTGGCACTAGGCCTTTTTTTAACCTGTTCATCCAGATTATGATGGAGAGATATTTTAAAAATCATCATTGCATTGTTCCTCAATTTAGGGAAGCACCAAAGCTGCAGTATGCCCAGTAGTAATACTTCTTATGGGTAAATCAAATTTTTGGGTTTACACAGCATTTTCTGGTGTGAAAAAGGCTCTGTCATTCTGTTTTCTACTTTTAAGCAGTTTGATCCTCACATATTCAAATACCAGTGGGTTCCAGTTCAAACTGGACTGTTGGATACAGAAGTAAATATGGTCAAATGCAATAGAGGACGTGTAAACACTACACACACAAACACGCTCACAGATGTGTGGGAAATGTACATGTAAATAGTGCATCTGAGGCATATGTATCCTTAAATAGTGCGTTCATGTGCCCTGAATACTGTACCCTTGGATGAACTTTCTCTCAGAGTAAAAGTGTAGTTTTTCATCTTGTACTCATAATTTTTTCCCCATAAAAATATTTTAATGATTTGAGTCCCACAAGCCCAAGAGCTCCAGATGCATATTTTAGTTATTTGTCATAAGAACTATCCAACACAAAAATGACCACCCTTTTAGCCAGAATGAGTTTGCAAAATGTTTAAAGTGAACTAGAAGAGTTTTTCATTATAGTGAAAAAAATTCTTATAAAATTGTCGTTTGTGAAACTTTAAAAACCAGCAATGGTAAATTCAGATTTTTAATTTTTTTTTTTCCATCTGAAATGCTTTAAAAGGAAATAGGTCTATAGAAGGTGAATTCCAGTTCTTATCAAAGGCAGCAATAACCTTCCAATTGATTTCAGTGGTGCTCAGGTTTTACACAGAGATACAGCTTTTAGCTTTTTCACTGTTTGACTTTCTAGAACCTTGAATTATTACTGTCCACTACTGGTAATTCTTTTGGGAAGAATTGTGTACCTATCATATTAACCAAACTCTTCTGCAAGGGTAAGTTAATAGAAGTCATACATATTTTTTTAAGCCATCCTAATAGATTAATGAAATGAAGCACTGATTTTCCAGAGGACCACACAAACACATTGCTCACCTGCCTGTGACTGTTGCTAAATCAAGGCAAGGCACAGACCTATCTGTTTGGCTTCATATTTCTTTTCCTCAGAGCATCCATCCACTTTGTCAGGGCTTGGATGTGGATGCAACAGGGGAAGCAAACAGAATTGCATGTATGGACGGAAATAGATGCATGTGCTTCAGAGTAAGCTGGAATTGCACTGATTTCAGGAGGCAAAATTTACTATCATTTCCCAAGGAACGGTATTTGGATGCATCCCTTAGGGTCTTTTCTTCCAAACATGCCTATCTCTACATTTTGGTGGAAAGTGCTTGCAGAGGGATGTGCCAGAGGGAGCAGTCTGTTTCAAGTTAATGTGGTTAATCAACCATCCACTTCTCATCTCCATATAAGACAATGTCATTGGTTTTCCAATTCTTTTTCAAACTGCCTACTTTTCACTCTTGGTTAATGATTTTCCCATAAGCAACACTATTTGTTTCTGGAATTATTTGGGTGATGCTCACTTAATTGCCCTCTGCTCTTTTCACCTTGGGATGAACTCAGATTTACCTGAAAGGGAAAGTTCTTGCAGTCTTCAGTTAAATATTTACCTAATGCCTTTTTTTTTGTTTGCCTTGTCTTTGGTATTCCCAAGTCCTCTGAGACATCAGTATCAATTCCTGCTGCCCCTATAGACACTCCTCTCCTCAAGCAGGGTTACTCAATACTCTTTTGGATGCATTTTCTACTATTTAACTTGACTGCAAATATTTTCATATTTGTGTCACAAAGGTCAACAGTGACCTTGTGGACAGTTTCCTCCTGTTCTTAGAAAAGTACGTGCAAGTGTGGTTAGGATACAGGCATTTCAAACTGATTTCAGAGTGGACTGCAGGACCAGACTGCATAACCTATATAACTCAGAGTGATTAAGAAATTACTGAGCAAAAGACTTATGTAGCCCTTCCCTCACCAAAGCATTTTTACTGAATAACAGTAAAATGCATACCAGTGCTGAGGTACTTTGAAACATATTGGTTTGTCATAAAATAATGCAACAGACATGTAAGGGAAACTAGGGGAATATCACGAGGACAAAAACCGAAAAAAATTAAGATTAGAGTCAAGATAGATGTGGCTCAGCATTTATGAAGCTATTCCTCATACTCCTAGTAGCAGCATTTATTTACTAGACTGCTCTTTTCTGAATAGGGAGCATTTTGAGGCTGTGAGAAGGAAGAAGGTAGTATGTTGAATGGGGAATGTGGTTGAATCCCCTGTGGTTGAATGTACGTTGAATCCCCTGTGGTTTGGGGATTCCCTTGACATCTGCTATGTTTTTATTCAAAGAACAATCTCCTCACAGCAGGGACTTGCTCTCCAGCTGCCGTTACCTTTGGTGACTTGCTGAGTATCATCTATGTTGTTATTAAACTGGTAATAAGCTCACTTACTTCCCATATTTTATTAAGTAAAAAAATATTGTTAAGGTGGAAGTGGAAGTCACTACAAAAATCTGGAGCGATTGAAGGAAGCCCCTGCCTCAAGGACACCGCTCACCTGGAATTTGAATGAATTCAGACAAAGAGTTTAAACAGGAGCTTCTCCCCTGCCCCAGCTGAGTGATGCTGAAGCGTTACACGTAAGGGGCCTCACGTATGAAACAGAGGCATTTCCCATATGTCTTGTCCTGTCCAGTTTTCATACTAGACAAAGAAGTAGATACGCTCTGAGCCCTGGGAAGAAGAGAGGAACGTTCACCCTAAGGAGCCTACCAGAACTTTGTCTTTAGTAAAGACCCTGAGCAATGGGGTGGTGACAGCCTGTAGAAAGCTTTATTCATATACCAAAATATTTCCTCTTAAGCATTAATGAGGACTTTTCCTTTAGTATTATGCAGCTGCTGACATGCCTCCCTGGCTGCCAGTGGTATCATGGCATGGTGGACTTGTTTACCTAAATAATTATTTTGGTGGTTGAAGTCCATTATGAACCTGGACTTTAAAGTCTGCCCTCCAGAAAACCAATTTTTGCATACTCCTAACTGAACAGAGAAGCTTTGCTGTGTTTGCCACTCTTTCCTAACAAGGATCCCTCCCTTTCCAGTCAGTTGTAGTGGACACTCAGGATCTCTGCATGGGCTGGAGTTCAGTAGGAGCTGGTGGCTAAGTCAGCTTTCTGCCAGGGACTTTGCCTCCCTAGAACATTTAGCGTTACCAGAATTCCTCATTGGGAAGGGTAACACCCATGCTTTCTGAAATGCAATATGCATAATTTCTGCTTGTCCCTTGTCTAGAACTGACATTTATATGTCAAACACACAACATTGAAACAAAACAGAAATATTACGGAGTTGTTTCTAAGACATTTATGAACTTTCTCCTGTGTATTAGTTAGTGCATTTCTACCAAACTCAGCCATGGATGTTTTTATCTCAATATTTGATTTTACAAACCACAGTGATGCTAGTTTGCCTTTTTTCCTCTTACTGACTGACCACTGTCCCTGAGGCATCCTTCTGCCCAATCTGTACCCACAGATTTCCAGTTTCAGTGGCCTTCAACAGCTGAAACAAGAGAGAATAAAGAGTACTGGCAAGAACCAGAGTCCTCAAGTCAATGCTTTCCAGCAGCCAAATTCTTTATACAAGTGGCACTCAAGAGCAAAGAGGTTTTCCTTGCCTCTGTGAAAATATCTGTGCGCTGTCAGTCTGAAGACTTGTTCGGGGTGTTCAGGGTGGTGGCTGGCTGAGGCAATCCAAACCCTCCCATTTCGTTACTCACATAAAAGCACCTCAGGTTAGAAGGTTTTTGTGTTTATCTTGAAGATGACTGATCAGATTCAAGCCAATATGTCTTGCACAAGCCTTGAACATGCCCACAGGGATGGAAGGTATTTGGGAGGGACAGTGCTAAGCCTTCTTTGTGCATGCTTAATCTTAGCTGCTGATAAGGTTTGAAAAGTGTGTCAAAAACCTCATTGCACAGTATGTACTTTGACACAGTACCAAGTCCTTGGTGGAAATGTTGTTTTCTTCCCCTGATGGGGATCAGACTACTATCTACATATTATGTGCTTTCTTCAAAGGTGCCTGGTGATGCTTTCCACAGTTTGCTTAACTGGTCCATGGAGCTTGTTATTAAAAAATCCCACTGTCTGCAGCTGTACTGCTAAATGCAACAGACCAGTGACTGTTGCCTGGCATGAAGCCAAAGGGCATGTTATGATTCATACTCACATGACTAAACTCTTTTCCCCCTAAAAACAGGGTGGCCACACCCAGCCTACTTATTGGGAATGGTCCCAAGAATGTGCTGTTCTCTACACTGTGCTAACAGGTACTGTCTGCTAGCTGATGCTAATCCATGTCAAGAGACCATGAAACAACAGACAAGTGTGGAGCAGTGTTAGAACTGGTGTCATGGCCTTGTTTATTTTACTGGTCTAGACACAGCCATTAATATCAAGAGTTTAGCAGGATTCTTGAAAGGGCCAGTGCATTTTTATGACCAGTGAGAATATCCAGAGGAACAGGAAAAATATTTCAAAAGCAAAGAAAACCCCAGATCAGGTATTTTTTAACTGATAAAGTATTAAGTTTCTCTGGGATCAGATTGCACAGAGTTTCTGGTATTCCCCTGGCAACATCTGGTGCTGCAGGTTTTTGAGAAGAGGATGCTGGACAAGACAGCCCTCTGTCCTATTTATGGCAGTCCTGGTGCTAATTGCCATGCAATATTACACTTTTGGTAAAATCTATGGAAAAACTGTGGAAATACCTCTCAGGATCTCTGATTTCCTTGGCTCATTCTCTGATCTAAACAGAGAAAAGCCTGCAGTTGGAAGCTGGCAGCTGGCTTCTGCCCATTACAGCACTGAGATTGGCTGGCCTGAGTATATTGGCCACAAAGCTGCCAAGTGAAGCTGTTCTGCTTCACACCTGGGATGGTACATTGAAACAAGTGTGGATTTGGTTTGTAAGGCAGTTTTACTGCCTGATATCTTTATACTTGTGGGAAATATATGTCTAAGCTGTGTCTGTTGTGATTTTTGCACTGAATTCTTCAGCTGATCCCCAGCTTAAGCTTTTTCTCATGTTTTCTTATTTAAACCTAACTAAACAAAGACATTTAGTCTCTCCCATGCACACATACCATGGCTTGCCTCCTGTGTCCCTTCTCTTACCTCCAGGATTCATCTCGATATCTTGTTCCAAACATACCTGTGGTGTGATGAGTTGGGGAATTTTAACTTCCACTTGACCTTCCTTTTGTGGAAGTCCACGAGAACCAGCAGCTTAGAAGAAAGGGCTGAAGCATCTGTGTAGAAATGGCACCACGGGCAGACCCAGCCACTCATTCTTACACCAGCCATCCTGTACGATTGCCCTGGCTGGAAATACCAATAGATTATGGGAAGTTCAGAATAGCTGTGAAAGTCATCTGTGCCCTCTTTCCCAAGGGCATAATCTGAGACACAAACATAGCCATTTTATGAAAAAATAGTGATGCCTAAGTGAAGAACCAGTCTTGGCAACTCAGCCAAAGTCCCAATAGTGTCTGTAGCAGGATGCCAGGGGACTGCATACATGGGTCAGTTTGCATGGCCATGGTACAGGCACAATGCCTCTTAGTGTGGGAAAGAAGACATGGATTATGTAGTCCACAGGGGAGACCCTGAGCCAAAATTACTCATGTCCCACTGTTTCCTTTAGAGGAGTGGCTCTACCTTTGATCGGTGGTAGTTGGTGTGCAGATATTTTATGTGCAGGGTCCCTTTACACGGAAGAAATATTATTACAGATAATGTATCTGTATGCCCCTTCCATTACAAAGGCAGGTTTCAGGTATGACTTAAAATGTGAAGCCACATCCTATATCTCATGCTGACTCCAAATTCTCACCAAAAGAGGATTGTGGAAATATAGAATCACACACAGAATCAGGCAAAGTTTAAATGCCATTTGTCCCTGTTTTTTCTTGTGGGTGATATTCCTTCCATTACTGATCCTTGGCACAAAGTGTAGCCAACATTTAAACCCTTAGTGGGATGTTTAAGTGGTGTCTAGGCTTTGTGCTGGGTGTCTGCACTAGTGTGAATTTTTACGAATGAGGAGAAGGGTTGCTTTGTTCATATCAAAAAGTACACAGCCAGCCTTCTCTGCAGTATGCCTCTTAATTTAGTTTTGATTTAATCCTTTGCATTGAGGGAATCCTGATTGCCCTAAATGAATAAAAGCTGCCACTCTGAGGCATGTGCCTTTTGCTACTCATGCAATCCAAAGAGTTACATTCAAATCAAAGCAAAGCACTTCAAGGGCCAAATCTAGAGCCGTTTTTTCTAACTGGCATGTAAAATTAATTTTGTTAATATTTTAAGGCAAACTAAAAGCAGTATTTTAAATGCTGAGGATTAAGCAGTTTCCTCAGACGTGTGAGTACTTCCACACCTCTTACTTTATACAATCTGCCACTAGCAGCTTTTTGGATGATGGTACATCAGATGCAGCTATTGTCTTTGCATCGTGGGTTTCTAGTGAAAGACTCAAGGATCTGAGCTGTAAAATAGCTATCAAGTAAAAAGAGGAGCCGAAAAGCTCTGAAAAACTGTCTGCTGGAATACAAAAACAAAGTTTTGGTTCAGTGGCTTGGTAAATATTCCAGGAACTACTCTTCTTTCTATGGCATTAGAGGGGAAATCCTCCCTCCTTTTCCCTGTCTCTTTGTGGAGGCTGATGTATCTGGTACTCATTAGGGGGTGGTTACAGCAGCCGGATCAAATGAGCTCATATTATAGTTATGAGCTACTATAGTCTCCTAGTTCAGGCAGGGGGCTGTGACTCAGACAAGCTGACCTGCATTCCTGAGTTTGACTCACAGTCAGGCTATGGACAAGTCCCAGGTACCCAGATCCCTTTTTACCTGTTTATTGGGTACACATAGCACTCTCCAGCTGTGTGTAGAGGCAGGGAAATACTTTGGTGAGAAGGACTATAAATGCAAAGATGCTGGCACACAGGTGATGAGACAGAAGTATTTTAGTAAGCAGACCTAAACATACCATGGTCAGGAAGAGGAAGGTGGAAACAACAGTCGCCAACTGGTCAAGAGGCTGCATTTGTCAGAAGAGAATGATGAGGATCCCTGACCCAGGTAACTGGTAACAGCTGAAAACACAAACAAGCCAGACTTGCTTAGCTCTGGAAGGTCCCAGGTACAGGGCTGTGAGCACAGCGTGGACTTAATGACTGAGTTTAAATCTATAAATATACAGACACTTTCAAAGAGCACCAAAATGAGGTTCTCTTGAGTTCCTTTGAAGTATTTAGCTTATGTAGACTTACCTTGATAACTTATGTGTTGGGCTGTCCCTCTCCCCTGATGAGTAGGATCATCACATAGCTAGAGGATGGAAAGAGTTAACCCTGTCCCTCACATAGCTGTGTTGTCCCAGCACATCTCCGCTAACTTCAGAAACTTACCTCATACATCTAAGGGTACACCTCCACTAATAAATTAAACAAACCAGAAAATGTTGCAGAGCACTGGACTTGAACTGCTGCTGTCAGAAGGGCCCTTGACATTGATGTAGTGGAGGGCACTAGCCATGTTCAAACAGTCCCTTGTCATGACCTGGGGGCCCACTAGCTCCCAGCTGGTGGTCCCTACAGAGACACCTTGATTAGGAGAGCAGGAAGATTTACTCTCCTGGATAGCAGTTGCATGGTGCCATCTGGCCCCAGGGTCAGAGCTTGGACACATTTAACTTCCTAATACAGATCAGGTTTAAGATATGGAAAGATAAAGACACTTTCAGAGTCTGAGCCAGTCCAGTCAGGATCTGAATCACTCCTGAAGGTGTCTGTCTACCTCTCTGCACTGGGAGACTTAGGTGTTATCCTCCTCAGCAGCTGCCCCAGCTGCAGGTGTACAGTCAGAGCAGAGGAATTTGGGCAAGTAAGGGTAGCCAAGATATATGGAATTAGACCAGAGGAGTGTATTTTCTCTTGTACTCTGCTGGATGATAAATTAATTAAATGATTAATATTGGTTTTAATACTCCTATCCTGGTTCTCCAATCACTGTAATAATAAAATGTAGCACTTTGCAAGCTAATCTGGATGGTTTGGGAATAAGAATTTATTATTTGCATCCACCCAGGGTCACTACAATTTCTAAATTGTAGTTAATTTTCATAGCATTCTCAAGAGGACTCTCAGTAGTAGTGTCCCTGGTCAATGAATGTGTAGACTGAAGTACAGATAGATGAAAGCATTGTTTGTCCTTTCCCCCCCTATATAGCTAGAGAGATGAAGCTGGAAGTGCAGGCCCTGGGACTCAGTTCCTACTCTTCCAAACCAGCCAGCCAAGGAAGTGTCTTCCTTTGTTTTAATGAAGTTCTGTTTGCTGTTTCATTTTACACACTGTTAGGCCAGAATAATGGGAAATAGTTACCCTTATGGACAACAGGAAGCCTTTATAATTTGTCAAAGTACAATTAATAACTGGCAAGTTCAAGACCAGCTCTCTGTCAGTATATACCATTTGGGCCAGAGTCACTTAAAGGTTTCTGTGCTTGTGCCTCCAAGTTGGCAGGGTCAACTGCAGCTCAGGCTGAAATCTAAATCCCTAAGTGCAGAAGCGATCCTGATCCTGCATAGCCTTCTTAGAAAATATATCCCAGGCCTCCAAGATCATGAGTCTTTTACATCTGGTCAGAATAAAGGCAGAGAGACAGTCAGCAAAGGGCAAGGTCTGATTTGTGCTTTTTAATGGAGTTGTTTTCTCCTCGAGCTCTTCTCCAAGATGGATTTTCTTGCCAGACATTATCAGCTTCAGTGGTTTGGCTTCAATTTTTGCTCCAGATTCTTTTGTCCTCTTGACTTTTGGATCAACTCTGCACTGGCTCTATTTTGAAAGTTGCTTTACCCATATTAATGTTTAACTTAAGCGAGTATTAAATCATAAGTTTAACATGGAAATGTTTTAGTCTCTGGACAGTTCCTTTCCTTGCTGCTTTCATACTGTACATGAATGCAGCTTCACTTGGCAGAATTTCTTCTATCTGGTGCTGGTCTCATGACACTGTTATTACTGTGGCCTAAATGCAGTGGAAAACAATGAAAAAAGACTATGGTATTGTAGGCAATACTGTGGGCTCCTGTGAGTCAGAGTGGCCGAAGGTGGGAGCCTTGAGTGAAGCCTGAAACTCATTTATTTCACATTATATCCATGAGTCTCCATGGGAAGTGTTTTAGGGCTGGGAACTTGGTGGTGAATCTAGAGGCCCTATGAGGAAGGAAAATGTATCTTACTGTTGTCATATACCTCTTTACAACTCATCAGTCCTGGTTTGGCTATTAGATACCAATAACAATAAATGGGAATGAAAAACAGATATTAGGTGTAACAGGACAGTTATCCTCATGAAGAGTATCTTAACTTTCCATACTGGTCCTACTTTGTGCACACTTTCCAGGGAACATGGTGATGGAGTTGTTGTGGTTCTCATTGCCCTGAGCTGCCTTCAAGATCTCACAGAACCATAGAATATCATGACTTGGAAGGAACCCACAAGGATGATTGCGTCCATCTCCAGGCCCTGCACAGGACCATCCCCAAGAGTCACACCATGTGCCTGAGAGCATTGTCCAAGCACTTCTTGAACTCTGTCAGTCTTGGTGCTGCTACCACTTCCCTGGGGAGCCTGTTCCAGTGCCCAACCACTCTCTGGGTGAAGAACCTTTTTCTAATATCCAACCTAAACCTCCCCTGACAGAAGTTCATGCTGTTTTCTCAAGTCTTGGCATTAGTCACAAGAGTGAAGAGATCGGTGCCTGCCTCTCCACTTACCCTCGTGAGGAAGTTATAGACCATAATGATGTCTCCTCTGTCTCCTCTTCTCCAGGCTGAACAAGCCAAGGCACCTCAGCTGCTCCTCATATGCCTTCCCCTCAAGGTCCTTCACCACCTTTGTTGCCCTCCTTTGGATGCTCTCTAATAACTTAATATCTTATATTGTGGTGTCCAAAACTGCACACAGGAGTCAAGGTGAGGCTGCACAAGCACAGAGTAGAGTGGGACAATCACCTCCCTCAATCTCAAAGAAAGGCTTCTAAAGGCTTAATACGCTGAACAGCATAGGCCTGCAGCTTTCCTTTTCTTTTGCCAGCTACTTTGTCTCGTATCCTATCTTTGTCTGTACCAGCCCATGCAGAAGATTAATGTATAGCAGAGTTAAAAGCCATCTTGTCAAGATTTGAGAGCCATGGCAGAACACTGGAAATAAGAGCTAGGGCCTCTCCAAATGCCTATAGTACTCATTTAACCCCCCTTTTTTTTTTTGGGGGGGGAAAGGTTTTTAGAGAAAGATTGACTTATTTTATCTTTATGTCCAGCACACTCATCAGCAAACAACCCTTGGGGTTGTTTTTGTTTGGGGTAAATGACATCTAATGATAGCCATATTCTGTCTGGTACTTTCAGGTTTCTTGCCTTTGCTCCTGCAGGTAAGGGTGACATCAGCTCGCATTGCTTCAGCTCCCTCAGCTGCCATATCTCCACTGGGACACATTTTGAAGGAAATGCTGTCATGCTCAGTGAGGGAAAGGTAGAGCAGCCTAGAAGTGAGAAGAGGAGCTCCACACATTAATCTCAGGTTATTTTCTTGCTTTTCTATCTCCTTCTAAAACCCAGGCAGACAGCTCTGCCTTTGTAGAAAGACATTCTTTCAGCATCTGAGTGAACTCTCTAGACCCTTCTACTGTCTCTCTACCTCATGTCCTACCTGACCATTCACATCCATGGCAGAGTCTTTGATACTGCACATAAAGCACATCAAGCCCTATAAGCCACAGGTAACTGAGGCTCATGACCACCTCTTTGGGCACAAAGACAGTGCAGGTGCCTAATGTTCAGACGAACTGGTGGACAATCAAAGGACCCAGATCTGTGCTTCCCCTCTTGGCATTCTCCAGAGCAGTGAGCAAGCTGCTCATGGCCTGATGATGTTGGGGCTATCTGGATTCTCCAAGCCCTCTTCCTCACATTTCAGGTTCTGGATGGATATGCTCATAGTTTTCAGTAAGCTTGCAATTTATTGTGTGACATTTTCAAATCATTTTATAAATCTAATACTTAAAGCATGCTCTGCTCAGCACTGAAATACTCTCATCTAGGTTGGTGCTTAGCAAAGCAGATGCTCTAACAGCATTGATATTGCCACCAAGGTCAGAGACTGAAAGATGTGTCCTACTGCTACTGTCAAAGCATTGCAAAAAAGTACATTGTACTAGGTTGGAATTTGTCTAAGACTCAGAACTGAACAGCTTTGTCTTTTTTGTGAAAAGATTTCGGAGTCTTTAGGGAGCATGGGCTGTTTGGTCTTCAGATGTATATCCCCTGCTCTTCTGGCAGTACGTGGGCCATAACGTGGAATGGGATGTTTGCCTGCTGTTTAGTCAAATAAAAGTCATTCTCTGTGATGACTGTGAGGGTCTTTTGGAGCCTGTCTACTCCCTCCTGACTTCTGCTGCTGCTTACAGGAGAAATTTCAGCCTGAGGGTAACTTTGGCATCTCCAGCCTGTTTCATAAAACAGATACCAACAGGATGAGTAAGGCAGGATCCCATGTGACTGTATAACCACTGGTTTGTATGGAAAGATATTTCTCACATTAGAAAGTCCAGAGAGTGGGAGGGGGGAAATCTATAGCAGTGGTTTGTCTTGTGACTGTGGAAAAGATATCTGATGCAAGCTAAACTACTGACCCCTGTCACCTTTACTTGGCATGGGAAAACCTTTTCTTTCCAATTCCCAACTAGCAAAGACTGTGCAAAATTGTTATCTACTAGAAGGTTCTGTACTTCTGTGTTCCTCACTGAGTTTTATATTTAACTGAATGAAAAAAGCTCAAAAACTTTGGCTCTCTCGTGGCTAGAAATAAAAAGTCTGGTCAGAATCATTCCTCCAGCAGATCCCCCCAGAAAATGAGGAGGAAGTTCGTTCAGTGAAGCTAAAGGGGTGGTAAGTGGAGCTATGCACATCATTCCTGGCTCCATCCAACTTTCTGAGACAGCTTGCCAACCTCGCTCATCAATGATAATGTATTCCATTTTCCTCCCTATGACATGTGAAGTTCAAATTAATCCGAACAGCAGAGACAGAATGTCTATTGACTGGTTTTGGCTGGAAGTACATTTTCTGATTTGCAACCAAATTTTTCATGGAGGTTAAGATCATTTTATGAAACAACCATGTCTCCCTGCTTTAATGAGAACACAGCTGGATTCTGCAAAACAGGTGTGAGTCCCTGACCTTAATGTTTTAGTCTATATTAAAATAATAAAGGGAATAGAACAAAGGGATTAGATCCATCTGAAACCTCAAGCTTCCATTCCACAGGAAATGCTGACATTTTAGTGCCACTTCTATTATGGTAGGAACAAAGAATGCTATTGTGACTTTAGCTTTTTGGAGTATTAATATAATGTAGGATAGAACAAAATATGTTTGGAAACAACAAGTTGTTGTGAAATGAAAAATTAGTCAAAGAATTCAATCCAAAATATCATCAAAGTCAGCACTGTTATAGAGGAAGTTTTGAGTGTAGATGAAACAGGAAAAAATGCTGTCAGAATATTTTCAGGCAGTCGTAGATGCTTTAATTATAGTTACAGTATCAGTAGGTAGACAAAGATGAAATAAATGCACAGGTCTTTTCCTGCTGAAATCTAGACACTAAGTCAAAATGTCCTTTGACTTGCTTTTATTCGGTGTCAGCCCAGTCTAGTGGGCTATATAACCTATATATATGTGTGTGTGTAAAAACACACTTGGTGCTTGGTAAAATCCAACAAATAGGGGGATAAAAATTTTCCACAGTGACCTGTTTCCAGGGACAGTGCAAAATGACTTCCAGTAAGGAAGTCTTATGCTTTGAGGAGACATCAGCATTAATATCTATGATGGAGGAATAAGCTATGTTTTTGCAGTGAGGATTTACCTAGGGGTGACTGTGGAGGCAGCTGCTCTCCTCATTAGCACTGCCCACAGCTTGTCCTCAGCTCCGGATGAGACAAGCTGCGTATCTGTTTCCCCACTTACTATTTAGCCAAGTATGTAAGTTCAGCCTTGTGTTGCAGCAGGTTCACAGAAGCATATACATAGGGCATAGGACCAGTTGAGATGCCAGGTTTTGAATCACCTGTTTTCACCACAGGGATATTTTCAGGCTGCCTGACCCAGAAAAGATAATGTATCCCCAAGCCACGGAGCAAGAGAAATGCTGACATTTTAGAACAGTTGGCATGAACCCCTGCCTGGCCACTGGCTCCTTGTCCTTGAGACATTCAAGTTCACATGTGATTTTGATTCGACTGCTGTATCCCAGTAACTTTTCTTTGCCTTCCAGCTGCTCCCTGCACTGCACTGGACCCTGATGGACTCTGTCAAAGTGCATCTCTCAGCTGCAGGTAACTTGGTCCAAATTCCCTTATGGCAGTGTTGTGCATCATTCCTAATTTGTGTGGCTTCTTTTCTTCATATGAAGATCTGGATCCCACAGTGGGAAGATCAGAGATGGAAGAAATAAAGGATCAGCACAATTACCTGTACATAGCTTGCTTTTACATTTTCTTATTGCCATTCCCTTTCTTCTGCTGGCAGACAGGAGCAGTGTCCAATTCTGTAACTCCACAGAGCATTTGAACTTGAATGCATTCAACTTATCAGAAGAATCCATTCTGGGAAAATTATCTTCTGACCACAGAATAATCACTGAGTGAAAAAGGCTTTGCAGTCATTCCCAGTTAAGTCCTAAAGGACCTAGGAAATCCCTTGAAAATATAAGTGCAGAATTAAAGTGGCAACTACCTCCTTCTCCAGTATTCTAACTCCCAGAGGGCTATTTGAGACAGGGTCTAGCAAGCCCCCCACCCAAATAATAAGAAGGCTGTAGGAACTACCCAATGCAGTTAGGCATGGAACTATGTACTTCCTATCCATTGCATTGAAACCACAGTCTAATAAAATAATTAACTGCTTCTATCTCTGCACATAAGTTTTCATTTGCTGTAAATTAATATAATTGAATATGCAAAGTGATTGGTCAGGGTAGTTTCTGAAACACTTTAAGGAAAAGCTTAAATATAAGCTTTCAGATTTCTTTATGCTATGGCTCTGATTGTAGTATCCCTTCAAATAATTGTTTGCAAAGCAGCTTTCAAAGTGAATTTTTATTCCAGGTTACTATTTGCTGTAGCAGTGGAGAATGATATTGCCTGCAGCTGGGCATGGAAATGATTATGGGCTTCTTGGCAACACAGGCAAAAGCTCCCTCTTCTGAAGGCTCCAGGGCTGAGGAAGGAAGGCCAGAAGGAGACATGAAGGACTGGGGAAGAAAAAAAGTCATCAAGCATTCGAAGGAAAGTCTAATTAAGAGTAAAGCAACTTGGAGATGTCAGTACAACTCCATCTGTTTATCCCACCTCTCTCTCTTAGTACCTTCTACTCCAGCCCACCCCTTCATGAAACCCACAGCTTTAAATTCTTGTTGGCACTGTACTTTAACAGACTTTGGGGCTTCTAATACTTCAAAGTACTGAAATGCCTACTTCTAGAGCAGAAAACCTGTCCTGCTTCTACTCTTAGTGTTTAATCAATCACAGTTTCCTAAGTTGCCTTGTTTTTCTTCAGAAATGCAATGCTTGCAGCAGAAATTGAATGTGAGACTAACAAAATGAGAATTAAATACTGACTGATATTTGCAGACACAAGTGATTTTTCAGCAAAGTGTGTCAGGAACTTGGCAATGTCTTCATAATTTCAGTTTTATCATTAATTTTGGCAAGTGACCAAGAGGGAAAAAATTTTTCTAGCAGAATGCAGGGGGAATAAACTGTGACAAAGGAAAATGGACAATGTAGGCTGGGTTCCTGATGAGGGATCTGTGAGACTGAAGAATAATCCTCCAAGGGAAATGTGTCATGGAGAATTGTAAAGAAACTTACTTTGTAAAGGACCTCTGGAGATATCTAGTCATCCTGCCCATTAGAGCTCTCCTTTTCACTGAGCCCAGCCTTCTTCCCATCTTCTCTGTATTTCCTGAAGAGAGAGTATGCACAGACCTACAGTTCCTCCAAATTGTTTCCCAGGTAGTGTATAAGTGTTCGGGAACTTCCCAGGATGTCCTCTGCCTCTGAGGAGCATAAGAGCCTTCCCAGGGCCCTGTTTCATCTGTGATTTCATCTACATCCACAGACAAACCCACTTTAAAGTCTTGCTCAGTGGGTTAGAAAAGAATCAGAGGAACATTATGACTGAGCCAGACAATGGCACATGGAGCGTTCCCCTTTTGTCAGGCATTCAAATCAGGACCGAGGCAGCAGCAACCAGAGTTACTGTCAGCTGGCAATTTGGAGACACAGGCTTGTAATCTAAATTCATCTTCCAACAGCAGCACTTTTTTACATATTTATCAGTTGTCTCAGCAGAAAGGCCAGAGACTGAGTGAGTGAGGAAGACCCAAGGGTCTGCTTGCCTCCACATGGACACTGACACGTGCTAAAGGAGCAGGGTACTGGTGCACAAGGGGTCTGATGCTACAGCAGACCAGTGATTCCCAAGGGAAATCACAGAAGCTTTTTCCTAAACTGAGAGTCTCTCTTTAATTCCCACACTCCATGATCTCTGTCAAACTATGACATTAATTAACCACCATGAAGAAACAAACAGCTCCTCAGATAACTTCTAAAAGTAAAACAGTTTAACCTCAAAAGTTGCTGTTTTCCAGCTCCATATTTCTTTTGTTTTCTGTTCCTCAAACATTTCTCGGAGGAAAGAAAATCAGTTCCACAAATTTATTGTTATCTCCTCAAGCATATTAGAGACAAATTAAAAGTCTTGTCCTTCACTGAATGACACATGGGGTTGTATTATGGACTCTCTGTCAGTCTCCTGAAACTACTCAGAGGAATACAGAATATGAAAGAGCATGAAATTCAAAAATGAGTTAAGTCCTAAGGTTAGGGATGTAGCTGAGAAACCCAATTAAATTAGAGTAATATTAACTACTGGAAGGGTGTTCTGGGATGCTTGCTTTATTCCAGGTTGTGCCAGAAACATAGTGTGAAAACTTAGACAAATAGACCATTTTTTCATCTCTTGAATGCAAAATGGGGTGAGAAAGTAGCTTTTATTTTTCATTTTTATAATGTATAGCACAGTGCTGTTCCAAATGGAGTTAGGACTCGTGGATTCCAGAGAAATACTACTAATATTTGTAGCAATACAATACAATAGTGTTCTTAATCAGACAGAGCTCCCATTTATTTCAATGAGAATATTGCCTGCAGGATCAGGTCATCAGCTCCTAATCAGAGCTCAGTCAGCTGTCAGCTTTCCCTGACAAATTCAGTACAGGGGATTCAACTTCATCTCACTCTCCTTCTGCTACTCGCCTGCCCTCACAACAGAAACTCCGCATTCACATTCAGAATAAGAGCATTCACCACACACTGCCAGGCCCGGCATTTCCCTCTCTTTGTTAACGTCTGTGCTTGCTTCGGTGCCGTCCTTTATTGTAAGCCTAATAAGTACATAAAGGCTGAGGAATGGGGATCCAAGCAGACTCACAGCAATGAGCTTCGAGGAGCTTGTTTGCCCGGGCAGACAGACTGGGTAAACAATTAGCTCCAGCTCCAACATTCAGGTCCTGTAGAAGAATTGGATGCCTGGCATTGGCCACTCTCCATGACATTCAAAATTTGGCTTTTCTCCAATCAAATATTTAACATTCGCAATCGTTTGTCCAGCCCCACAGCCTCAGTTAGGAATTTCTGCTCCATTCTATTTATGTAAATGGACATTTGGCAATTATTTACTAAGAACTTTGAAAAAAAAATGTACTTAGCTTTGTAGCAAGGGTAAAAGAGAGTTTGTTTGAAAATCATATAATGGAACAGGTCATCAGCTACCAATACCTACTACCAATACTTATAAGTAGTGTACACTTAGACAAAGTATAACTTGGAGTGTTGCTGTCACAGACCCTTCTGTGTTCATTGCTGGTAGCAAACAGCTGGCTTTTAATGAAACATAATAGAGAAATTGTTATTTTAAAGCTGCCTTTCTATTTATAATCATGCCTGTTGCAGTACAATGGAGAATTGTATCCTTATTCCTTCATGCTGGCAATGCAGGAAATATTTAACAAGTGCTTGTGAAGTATTTATTTTCAAATACATTAATGGTGTGTCTCTAAATCAGTAAGGTTAGTGTACTTTGAGGCACACATACAGGTTGTACCTTTTGTATCAGGACATCATGTTTATTATAATCCACACCCTTTATAGTTTCAGATTGATGCAGTGAAAGATGCACAGTATTATCTAAGTCAATCTCCTCTACATCACAAACTCTTATATTTCACCCTGTTTCACTTTATCCAACCCGTCTCTTCAGTGTAAGTAAAGAACTTAGGCTCTCAGGAAATTAACCTGCTGTATGCCACAGATATTCCAAGTCAGCTTTGACATGGTAAATAAATAAATAAAATATGCTAAACAACATATGAAAAACTGCAAGAAAATATTTTTTGAGATGTTAAAGAAAATGAGAAAAAACAGTTGCTTGTTTTCATGTCAGGCTGGACATGAGCCAGCAATGTGTGCTTGCTGCCTGGAAAGCCAATTTTATCCTGGGCTGCATCAGAAGCAGTGTGATGAGCAGGTTAAGGCAGGCAATTCTGCCCCTCTACTCTGCTCTCATGTGACACCACCTGGGTGCTGCATCCAGGTTTGGGGCCCCCAGCACAAGACGTGAATCTGTTGGAGAGCCACAAAGATGATTAGAGGGAAGGATCACCTCTCCTATGAGAGAAAGCAAAGAGTTGTGGTTGTTTAGCCTAGAGAAGTGGAGGGTTTGGGGTGACCTTATTGCAGCCTTGCAGTACCTAAAGGACTCTGCAAGAAAGCTGGAGAGGTACTGTTTACAAGGGCATGTAGTGATAGGACAAAGGGGAATGGCTTCAAAGTGAAAGTGAGTAGGTTTAGATTAGATATTAGGAAGAAATTATTTACTGTGAAGGTGGTGAGTCACTGGAACAGGTTTCCCAGAGAAGTTGTGGATGCCTCATCCCTCAAAAGTGTTCAAGGCCAGCTTGGATGGGGCTTTCAGCAACCTGGCCTAGTGGAAGGTGTCCCTGCTCATGGCAGGGGGGTTGGAACTAGATGATCTTTAGAGTCTCTTCCAACCCAAACCATCCTGTGATTCTTTTTGTTTTTCTGATTGTTTTTCTCTTGTCTTTGAGAACAGAATCAAGCTTGCATTATTATGTGCAAGAATTGTTCTTACACACAACCTCTAAACATGCTATTAATTGTTTCCTTCAGCCACATATGCACAAAATGTTTAGAAAAGAACAGAAGGTATGGTGAAGATCACTGTGGAAGTCTTAACCTGTGATGCTGTACATGTTTCTGTAAAGAAGTCACAACCTGTTCAAAGTCAGTGGATGGTCCTTGTTGGATATTCTGCAAGAGGGGGGCTTTCCTGGACTTAAAAGGGGGATCTAAGGCTCAGCTTTGGACTTGGTCCTGCTTTTAGGACGTTGGACTAGCAGATGTCCAGAGGCAACCTGAAGTACTCTATGGCTCTCTAAACAGATTTAATGACTGCTGATGGTCTAAATGAATACTAAGGACAAGTCATCCCATGTACTACTGAGAGCAGAGATTTCAGCGGGGAGCCACTAAGAAGAATGTTCAGGTGATCTGGAAGAACTGGCAAGGTGCTAGGCAGAATCTAGGTAAGAGCAAGGTAAATAACTGGAGTTTAACCTTTGAGAAATATTGGCCTACTTTTCCCAGGGAAATTTACAGTTGTATGGGCTCCAAATCAAGAAAAAGACATACGGACTTCTCTGGGATCAAGCTGAGGCATTAAACTGATGGAAAAAGAGAAAGTGAAAATGTAGAGCAAAAGCACACTCATTAGCTTAAATTTAAAACATCATGAAGGGAATCAGCAAAGCAACCAAGAGACTTGCAAGGAAGAAAATATCTAATTTTCCTTAAGCTAATACTCAGCCTGGAAAATAAGCAAAAACAATTTGCCTGGTCATTATTAAACATCAATTTGGTCTAACTGATATTACCAATTTAGTGGAATGATTTCTTTGACCAGACAGATTAAATCACTTACTATAACTAAACCATCAAGCAGCGATCTCAAAATAGCAGAAACTGTACGTCAAAAATGACATCAGCTCTTTCTGTCACTGGTAAGGGAAACCATTGATCTCAACTGTTTTTGAACCACAGGATAAGTACCTATGTAAAACATCTCTCTGTACTGTATAGAGAAAGTGACTTAGGCTGACTGATCTGCTCTGGATTTCCCACAGTAACAGTGGGACTGTCTAAAAATTACCTACAACAGTTTCCTAGACTGAAAATCAACACAGAAAATATATATTTGCCTTGCCAGTTAACAAAGGTATAGTTCCAAGAGTTAAATATAATTGCTTACAGCTCTTTCTAAAATTAGACATTTTAAAATCAGGAGTTCAAAGAAACTTTTCAAGAAGATCTCTTGACCATTACTGTCAATTCTCAATTAATCCTAAAATAGAAGGAAAACTGTACAAGTCTGGAAGAAAGTGAGGGTGATATGAGTATTTGAACAGGATATATGGAGTTACCCATGTGGGCTTTTCTATTTGATTTCAATCTCAGATCACATAATCAGATTGGCAATATATTTCACAAAGGATCAAAGTAGTATAATAAAGATTTATGGAAACAGATTTTGTCAAAGAATAATACTGATTTTGATGAAAGCCCAAGTTTTAGAATAACAGCATTGATATATTTTACATATATTATATTTACTGATACAGTACACTTGGACTTTTAAGGCCTTTGACCATAAGATATCTTGCTAAACAGCTGAAGTATAAATAGAAATAACTAGACAGTGATGAACCAAAGGCTGTAACATATACCTACACTGTGGTAATTTTTAGTTCAAGACTGACTGTTCTTTAAAGTGGCTTTCTAGCTCAAACAAGACAAGTGGCCGGAGCAGAGAACTCCATGGGTAACACAGGATGTCAGGCTGGATCACAGTGCTTCCTTCCAGCTATAAACCCCTCTTTGTGTGGGTAACAACTATCAAGTGAAACACAGAAGTGTTTTGCAGAACCTAAGGTAATTCTGGACAGGGCCTTTCCTCGTGGCCTAGGTCCACAACTCCAATCAGTAGTTACATAGGATCTTCCTACTAATAAACTAGGATGAGGGCAGTGTAAGTACGTTTACTTCTTCTGAGAGCAGCTGAACTATCATTCAGGGAGTATCTGTGTAGATGTCTGGTTTGAGTGCACTGCTCACTCCTTTCCTGTCCCAGGAAGTCTTCTACCAAGGTGTCCATGGAATGTTGACGTGGAGTTATACAGGATACCTCTCAGACCTACTACCTTGGGCTGTTGATAAATGCAGGCAGATACCTATACCCTGCTTGTCTTAGATCAATGAGGATTAGAAAGTTATGTTAAATTCTAAATGCACTGAAAGGCACACTGTGTCACAAATAAGTTATAAGAAATCCAGACTTGCTATAAATACTCCTTATGGGACATGTCTCTGCAAGACATATCATCAAATATAAACTTTCCTTATCTTCTAGGCTTTGAACTGTAGATTGCAGCAATTAGTGCTGGGAAAGATCTATTGGATTACCTAAACTGCTACGTGATATTCAGGATAGTTTCCCCTTCCTAATGTTTTGCCTCACACAGTTTATATATCTTGGGGGGAAGGGCAGGTGGAAACGTCCTGGGATACTATTTCACAACTGGTTCGCACAGTCAGAAATTTTTCTGGTGACATTTAGCCCAAATATGTCTTTTTTAATCTCACTGCATTAAGCTCTTGTCATTATATTCTTTAGTGCCATTTGAAATAATTCCTCATTAGGGTCTCCTATATACTCTAAACTGCAAGTGCAGACTGTTAGATTCATCCTGTGATAAACTATGCAAGTTTTCTTCATTCACCTTTAATGTATTTTTTTCTAATTTACCTCCAATTTGTCTATGTCTGATATGGAGCTAGGTAGCCAGAATCAAGTGCAGTCCTGCAGCTGCAGTCACAGCTAAGAAGCATAAAATTGCAATTAGTAGCTTGCAAATGAAAGATGTCATCTGTCATATGGGAATCATAAGTTAGTGAAACATGTTGCCTATTTGGGAGAAGAAGCATCACTGTTTTCATAGTTGGATACACCAGATTTGGAAAATAACCCAAGCTTATCTTGACAAGATGTGAACAAGAGCCACCCAAGAGCAATTCTCTAGTGAGGAGCACTTAACTCTGAATTGCTGTCTAACTTTAAGAGCCAAACATCCTCTCCACATGAGCTGTCTAGCCTGCCTCTATTGATGCCCAAGAAAAATTAATTCCAGACTGCAGTTCATTCCATAATAACATCAGCATCTAACACGGGTGGGCTGGATTGCCCTCTGGAGATGCCTCCTCTCCTCTGCTTAAAGATGGCCTTTCTTAGGCTATTGGCACCATTTTTAGATGGCTAAAATTAGCCAAAGTTAATCTTGCTTACATGTTTCCAAGCTAATCATAACTGACCTCACCTGGCTCTTCGTGTTTCAGACCGGAGGCCCCTATCAGATGGTCCCACATGCTGGCTGTCATGGCTAAACAGCCATCCTGTGCACCCTGGCCCCCCATGTTCATTCCGCTTAGAAGCACTGATTCACAGGGGGTTATATAGACTCAGAGAAATTCTACCAGCAAAGGCTTACTTGACCAAGAAATTAAGATAGAACCGCTCAATAAAGTAGTCCCAATCCCTGACTGGTTTTCCTTTTTCTTTGCCTCCTTAAGATGGGGAGATAGACCTGTTTTTGAAGTCCCCACAGGGGTCTACATCCATTGCAAGATGATCTTGCCAAGAACACCACCTTCAACCATTCCTCTCCCTCAGGGAGGTTTTAACTGCACAGGCTCTGTCTGAGCAGATGGACCATAGCTAGAACATAGTCTGAAGTTTTATGTGGTCTCTCACTCACAAGTCACACTATTAACTTCAGGGCGCCTTTATGCTGGTGCAAGATGACCAGGCATCAAACTTAGTCTGAGCTCAAGCATCTCATTAGAAATGCCACCAATTCTGGCTGTACAAGGGGACTAGGAAAGGCCCTCCCCAGCATTAACCAAGCAAAATCACTGCAGAGGCTGACAGGCAGATGTTGAACAGTTTGACCAAGCACTGTGCCCAACTCATCTGCTCTGCAGGGGGCCTCTCACTGTGGGGACAACCTTCTCTTTTGCTGTGTGCCTTGAGTACAGGATTCTCTATAAACAAGCTGGGCATGAGGTACGATCTCTGATAGGAGCTGAAAAGACATCTACTAATATCCTCAATGACCTCATAAGTATGCAGGAACTTCAGGGTCACATACAGCACTTATAAAGCTCACTATTCCTAGATGAGTACATGATGGATTCAAAACCGCTAGACAGAACAATGAAACTTATAGCAGAATCTACACCCAGCAGATAGACACAGTCTGACATGGAAACAAAAACAGTACTGATTAATTCAATCCAATTTTGTGTAACACTGAAGATTCCCTTTTTCAGGAAACTCCCGAAGTTCTCAAGGAATGCAGTTGCAGTGGATGTTTTATTTTTAAGGTGTTATTTTGGAATTACTTCACTGTTTTGATATGCTGTTTATCCAAATGGTGAAGATGCACTGTCTTACAAGAATCTCAGTCTTGCTGGAGCAAGTCCAGATGCCTGTTTTATTTCAACAAGTTTTCACTATTATGAAATTAAAGAGGCACTGTTAGTTTAAATATCACTCGTTAGAAATGTTTTCAGTAATATGAATAGTAGGAATTCCCAAGATCTGTATAGTTTAGAGCATATATATGATATATATAGCTGCAAATTTTGAACCAAGATGAATTCAAAATATTAATCTTTTTCTTCCTTCTATGCACCTCATAGTTTGATCAAAACTTTCTACACAATATACTCAATTTATTTAGAGAGTCCCATGCCATGTCTGACAGATTATCCCATTAAGCCTTTAAATAAAGAATTCAGAGCGGGGAGGGAGGTGATAGTAGTGGGAGGGGGGGAGATAAGGGAGAACCAACCACCACAAAACTATTACTAAACATATTGTATATTCAGTTCAGTGTTACCTCTTGTGTTTCCCATATAGTAGTAGGTTAGTTTTCCAATAGTTTTAGAAACTTTCTGTAAAGATTAAGTTGTCTCAAGCAAAGCTCTTTATTTGCAGTTATGTCTGCAGGTGGAACTGTGCAGTAGAAAACCTCCTGTTTGAGAGAATTGCAACTAAGTGCTCAAGTATCCCTATTTACCTAGGAAGATGATGGACACACTGAGTGGGGTTCATTTCATGTAACTGTAGACATCAAAAAGTTAGATTTAACCTTTCCTAAAAGACAGCAGAAGGAAATGAGTGCTTTTAAGGAACGATTCTCTGGCCTAGCTTATATCCCATTTTAGGATGTAATAAGTCACCCTCTGAGAAAGCCCCTAAAGACCTGCAAAAGGAACCTAGAGTGGTCATGACTGGCTTTTACTTGTCTTTATTCGTGCAGAGGAATCGTCTCCTAGGCTAGAGTCCTCCATGCTGCTCCATTGTGTCACACTTGCTGATGACAAAATTTTTGCCAACACAGGAAGGACATTGTATATATTTAGCTGTCGGTTTTCCCACTTGGCAATCTTTTTCATAAACCAAACAACTCAGATCCTCAGTCCTCGCATGCTTCCTTTAAGAGCTTGACAGTAAAAACCTCTTGCTTCTGGGAACTAGGAATAAGTGCCACCACCCTTGTGATCACAGTCTGGGAGAACCTGAGAAAGAGAGTTCCTTCTCTCTGAGTGATATCATCTTATAATGTAGCACATCTGAGGCAAATGTCTGCCCTTCCCCTTCGAGTCAGCACAGCATTTAGTCATGGGAGAGTCACAACTGTAACTATCATCATAACGCTGCATTGAGGTTGGACATGCTCTCACACTTTTTGCACAGATTTGGGAACCACAGCAGCAGAGCCTCCCTGACGTCCTGAACTGAAGTAGGGGCAGGGATGATGATAGGACTTGCTTCTCCAAAGTGCCGGTCTGCATCATCCTTGCCTTCAAAAAAAAAACTTTTTTCAAAGGGATAGAGTGTTCTCACCTTTAACTTCTTTCTCCTGGAGTTCAAAAGCACTTCGGGAAACAGCATTGATAAGCAGGGGTCTGTGTCGCAGGGCAAGTAGAGGGAGCCAGCTGGAGAACTGTCATTGCAGTGGGGAACTCCAAGGACTTTTCTGCTGCATTGCATCAGCAGTGAGCAATGGGGGGACTCATTTGAGCCAACTGTGGGATGTCATTCTTCCTTCCAGACGCAGTGGCCTCTGAAATCGCTCCATTGTCTGCAGCGGAATCTGGCACAGGCCCATAATGCCAGGTTACTTCACTTCCCTGCAGAATAAAAGATTTCTTCAACCATGAGAAATTATCTCCTGACAGTGCCATTCATTAAGGCTCCCACCTGTAGACTGTTTCATTTTCAGCTTACTCACAAGGTGCTGAAAAGTCAGCCTGTGTGTTATCACTTGACAATATAGTACAGCTAATACCTCTTCACCCTTACTTACATTGCCACTTACTGCTCTTTGCCTCAACAATGGCTCACAGTAACATTCAGATCTTGGACTGCACTTTCTTTTAAAAAAATCTTGAGCAGCGCAATTTCACCAGAGCTCTTGTTTCTTAATAATTATACATACAGGGGAAAAAAAAAAATCTGTATTTGGTATTTTTTCCCTCTTTTCAATTAGAAAGTTAAAACAGCAGATTTTGTCTGTAGCTGCCGGATAGAACTGGGCAGTGGTTCATTTTCTCTTAAGGCAGACATGAAGACAGGCCAGATGAACTGTCTTTTCTGAGCTTATGGTTTAATGTATGCCCTAAAAATAATAAAACCCAGAAGTTTTTATGGCAACCAAATGTCTCATAACTAAATTTCAAACTAAACATTCTTTTCCACTCCTTTTGTTGTGAAAAAAAATTTTTGTTTAATTTTTCATTCTCAGGAGGGGTACTGTAGACACCAAGCCTTATGGTTCCTATTCATCCATCACATAATCATAGAATGGCTTGGGTTGAATGGGACCTCAAAGACCTTCCAGTTCCAACCCCCCTGCCATGGGCAAGGACACCTTCCACTGGACCAGGCTGAACAAAGCCCAGTCCAACCTGGCCTTGAAGAGTTATAATCTGTGTAACAGGAATACAGGTGCTGTACAACAACCAGGTGGCAGGTGCTGTACAAACATAACACAAAAAGATTGTCCTTTCCCCTAATGAGAAATACAGAGACAGCAGTAAGTCACAGGATGAAAGAGACACTCCAGGAAACTATGAGAAGTCTGGTGGAAGGTCTCTAACTGTGAACATTTACATAGACACTCCTTCTGGATGAGGTACCTTCATGTTTTCCAGCGCTGCCTTCCAGCTGCTGCTCCAGGTGGGGAAGGTCTGTAGTCCCGTATTGTATCACGGATAGCCCAGGGAGTCCCAAACCCCTATAGTTAAGTAAAGGGCAATCCCATTATATATGTATTAGCAGTGTCTTGTATCTCTGTTCCCCTGACTGCTGCAAACACTTCTATCAGCATCATATCTTCTAGGATTGTGTCTATTTGAATTTGCCTCTGGAGATCAAACAGTCATTCCTTAGTCAGTCGGAATTTATTCAAAGTTGCTGCAAATAAAAAATTGGGGGAAATAGACATAGAAGGAAACAACCATGCTAAAATTCATTCCTTCTTCCCTTTGAGATTCTTGGAAACAACAGTGTGATCGAGGAAGGCTGATACATTTGAGATAAAGCAGAAAAGGGACATACAGAGAATTGTTCAGCAGATGGTTTGCAGTCATCTAGAAGTGACTGCTAGGCAAACTGTACCTTGCCAGAAAAGTGATCAAAAGGCCACATTTGGTGTGATGACCTACTACAGTCAGGAAGACCTATGAAAGCTGGGAAGGCCCTGGAGCACATATGGTAGTTGTGACACAAGAGGCTGCCCTGCCCATGGAAAGTAAAACCCCCCTGGACCACTGCTGCACCCCTGAGTCTCACTCTAACCAAACCCCTCAACATTTTCACCCCCTAAGCGGCATGGGCTAACCCCTCCATACATACAAAACAACAGATGTGTGTGTACAGGGCAAAGTTTCTGAGCAGTGCCTCCGCATCTAGTTGGGAGGTCAGTAGACACAGAGTCCAGAACACGAAGGGACCTGTGTTTAGTATGGTGCTGCAGCCAGAGCCTGACTTGTCAGCTGCTTGCTGATACTCCAGATATCTTTCTCACTGTTGCATGGTCATTCCCTCATGGGTCAAGAGCAGCTGCACTGGTTTTACCATCCCTTCCTCAATGCCAGTTGTATTCTCTAGCTGTATTTCTGCTGGAAAAACTTCTCTTCTACCTCTAGGGACCTCTCCCTCACACTGCAGTTCTTCTCTAGTTATTCACAGTTGAGAAAGACTTGTCTGAGTAGTTATGTTTTTGGTAGCACATGCTTTTTCCACTCATTTGGTAAAATCTGCAGACCCAGACAGGAGTTGGTGCTAGGCCCAGTAAATGCAAATTAGAAAAATAATGTCTGAGAATGTAAGATCTTGTCATATTTCAGTTCCTCACAGAGGGTTGATGGGTGAGGCAGAGGTTTTGCCATGCTTCAGGCCCTTCTCATCCTTTATAAGGGCAGCAGCAGGGTGCAGAGGTCAGCAGAAGGCTGCAAATAAATTGAGTCCTGTGAAATTTATATTTCCTTTCTGGGGTAATGGTGATCAGCTGGGAATTTTGGCAAAACTTTTTGTGGATTTTTCTTGTAGAGTTAGAACATTGCAGGATTTTTGCCTTCTTGGCTCTGGTTTCCTCTTTTCTTGCCAGATGTCATTATAAGAATTCAAGAAGGATGAGTAATTAAAACCCGTGCAAAGAATGTGTTTGACAATTAAACTCAACTATCTGCCTGATAAGGCAACGTGGGTGACTGACCGCAGAGCTCTCGGAGCTGATGCCCTGTGATGGCAGGAGGGACCCAGGGGGCTCGCACCACTCCTGGGGACCCTCCGAGAAGGGGCCTGGGGACCTGGACACTGGGGACAAAGAGGCTGGCGCCGTCGGGGCCGCAGAGGTACCACGGCCGCACCCCGAAACCTCTCACCCTGAACCGGGGTGAGGGTACGGCAGCCCCTGAGCAACCCGCAGTGCCAGGGCACGGCGAACGAAAACAAGGATGAAGAAAAAAAGAATATGGTTTACTTCGGGAAATACACGAAAACAGCAGTAAAATAACAGACAGGGCGGTGACGCGCCACGGGGGTGCCCGGGCGGCGGCCCGCGGGGGAAGCTGCGCGGAGGGACGGGCCCGGGCCGGCCCAGCCGGGGAGGGGCGGCGCGCGGGGCCCCCGCGGCCGCGGGCCGGCAGGGGCGGCGGGCGGCACCGCCGGGAGCGCTGCGGAGCGCTACGGAGCGAGGCGAACACGAACACGGAGCGAGGCGAAACGCGGAACGGCGGGACCCCGGGCAGGATCCACCTGCGGGAGGCGGCCGCTCCGCCCGCCCCGCCCCGCTCGGAGCGCGCGCCGAGGGCCGGCGCCCGGCGGGAGGAGGGGAGGCGGCCCCGGGCCCCGCGGAGGCGGCGGAGGATGGGACCGGCACCGGCCCCGCCACCTGCCTGAGCCGCTCCGGAGACGCCGCCCGGGGAGCTGGTAGGTAGCGGTCCCCACGGCCGGGAGGGCGCCGCGGGTGTCGGGTCGCCCCGGGGGACAAAGGGGCGGCGGGGAGGATGGCGAGCGCTGCTCTCGCCCCGCCGTGCCCCGGCCGGCCCCTCACCTGCCGGCGGGCGCGGGGCCGGGGGCACCCGGCGGTGCGGGACCGGGCGGCGGGAGCTTGCTGTCCCCGCCGGGGCGAGCCCTCTCCCCCCGCGGGGCTTAATGTTTAACCGCTCGCATCCACCGGAGCGCACCCGGCGCCCACTCCCCGGCGGCTGCGGCCACAAAAGGGAGACCGCGGCTCTCCCCGCGGTCCGCGCCGCGGGTCCGCCGGCGCCGCTGCCGGGGACCAACTCTCCCGGCGAGTGAGGGAACAGCTGGTTAAAAATTCGCCTTTGCTGCGTTTCACGCTTGGGAGGCGTCAGGAGTAGCGAGTGCCCTGTTGCGGTCCTCTACTTCGCTTCGTCGCGCCGTGACTGAGAACATTAGTGTTTTGGCGTGTTTTTTTTTAAAAGAAATACATGACACGAGCTCTTTAGTGAAGCGGTGGCTGGAGCTTGGGGCAGTTGTTCGCCTCCTGACCCGAGCGGGGTCCGAGGGGTCGGTGAGATCCCGCCAGGACCCCGTTTGCGCGGTTGCCCCGTCACTCAGGTGGTTTGGTAGTCCTGGGGATGCAGGTCCTTCCTGCAGCTTATCCCGTTATTCCAAGTGACCGCCACTGTCCGCCTGTAACGCAGTTCGCTCTTGTACCATGAAACCGAAGCTGCTTGACATGCAGGGAAAGAGAGAGAAGAAAGAAAGGAGGGTGAAAGGAGGCAGTCATATTATTCTATAGGAATTGGACTGAGAAACACGTACTGTTCTCCCTTTCCACTGTGTCCATGTCACTGACACACGTGTCAAAACACCTGCTGTGCCCGGTGTATATGTTAATAGACACACCCTTGGCCTTCTGGTATCGAAGTCTGTTTCACGTTTTCCTAGACATCTGTTCCTACAGCCCTCAGTCAAGCAGGTAAAGCAGTATAACCCTCACACCACCCTCAGCATTGCAGGCAGGTTAATAGAGATGTTAGAAGGCAGTAAGGCTTCTGTAATTGTTAAAGCACGACTCAATTATTTTTGCTGTGTTTTAACAAGTTCTGTGACCAAGAAAAGCAGAAGAGGTATTTTGGCACAGCTCTGACAGTGATTTAGTTCTCCTTTATAATTTGGTTTGAGGCAGGTTTTTCTCTCTTGCTGCCTTGGTTTCGTTTCTTCATTTTTTTGCTATGTTAATCATTCTGGCTTCTAGCACAGTGGAAAAACTTTCTTCATTTCAAAATGTAATGGAGACTGTTTGGTTCACAGGCTTTCATACTGGATGATTCAAGATTTATTGTTATTTAACCATCTGTTACAAGAACCACCCCTGAAGTAGTGAACTCTTGCAGAAAAATTACTTGCTTATTAGAAAATGATTCATGTCCATCCTGAACAAGGCAGTTTTCTTTCACCAACATCCATCGCAGGGCATGAGTGCCCAGAGCAAGCAGGAAAATGTGTCTGTAAAGTATTTTAGTGGCATGGGGAGCCCTGGGGTAGCTGTCACTGTTTCCATTCTCTAAACAATTTTAATGCCATTAGCGAGTGTGATTATGTACAAACCGCTTCTAGGGGGTTCCTAGGCTGGATGTCAGAGCAGGGCTTTGTACTGAGTCAAAGGGTGGATTGAGTTTATGACACAGTTTAAATAGAAACAGAAGAGCAGTACTACAGTAGGGCAGCACATCGTAACTCATTCAGTATTGCTCTGTGATAGCCGTGCAGCGAAGTACTCACTTCATACCAGTTTGTTTGATTTGAGAACACCTTTTAGGGTCACCCACAAGTAAGTAGCTGAACATAGAGAGTTTTAACCCTAGCTTTCTTTGCAGCATTTTGGTTTTGTTTTAAACAAAAAGGAAAAGAGAAAGTAAAAGGAAAGAAGAGCCTTACTGAAAGGTCACTCTTTAAATATAGACTGCTTTTTCAATTCCTTCATTTTCTGCTTTACTGTTTTTAAAAGACAGAGAATCTACACAGAAAGAGGTGCTTTGTACTAATTTGCATTTTGTTGTAAATAAGACATATTTATTTTATTTATTGCTGTCCAGAGCTGATTTAGTACTAGTTATGTCTCCAGATGAGATATAATTCTGAAAGTTTTGGTAAATACCTTGGTTTGTGAGTACTGTTTAGCTTCTGTATTCAGGTGTAAACCCACTACTCTATTTTATTGTTAGGTTTTAATAACATTTTAAATAAAAGTTCTGTAACTGATGTAAAGGCTTTTTTATCCCATATAGCTGCAATGTGATTATAGCACAGAAGCAGCAGGGGAGAGGTGTGGGAAGGTTTGCTCAGAGACATAAAGTGGAGTAAGTACCGCTTTACACACCACAGCACGGACACAAATACCATCTTCTGAAGCCTTTTTGGGGGACCAACTCGAGTCCCATCTCCTGTCGTGTTCTCTTCATAGGGCGGCTGCCCTCTGCTGTCTAAATCTGCCTTTCTGGTGCTGGCATTGCTGTGGTAGTGATAGTGGGGAGATGAGAGAGGGCAGGTTGCAGGGAGAGGTGGTGTCTCTTCTTGGCCCAGATGATAATCCTGGAGGAAGCAGAGAAGCTTTTGGGCACACAGTCTCTTTATGAGGTCGCTATGCTGACAGGCACGAGGGAATCTTACTGCTTGTGCAATTAACAACTGACAAGATGCTTCTAACTTTTCCTTGCCAGCTAAATAAACCAGCCAAAGGCCAGCACTGACTCAATTAGCATGAATGAGATTTAGACCCAAGAAATGGCTTGAGTGGTGCAATTTAGAGAGATTCCATCTATTGGGAAAGCTTCAAATGTAAATTGTGGGAATAACTTTCATATGAAGCAGGTGAGAGCAAACTGCTTAGAAATATGTGCTCTTAATGACCGGATCATGTACCTGATGCACAGCATAACTGTAGTTCAGCTTGTTCTCAGCTTCTAGCTGTGAAACCAGTAAACGTTGCTGCATACAGCCCTTACTGACACAAGTAGAACAGTTAACAGTTGACTTATGCCAGTGTATATTGTTGTGGGGATGAAGTGGTAACGTTTGTCCCTGTTACCTTATTTTTCTATGTTTTCCTAGTCACTGCTATGCAAGTATATTTGATAACAGAGCAGGTGTTCCATGTGCCATCCTTATACTGATGTCAAACTCTCTCATTTCATAACTTGCAAAATGCAACCATATCTAATATTAATCTTTGCTGTGGAAGGAGTCAGAGGAGCTGGTGGTTTTCCTTGAATACCAAGTATTTTTCAATTTTGGGACATCCAAAATTACTCAGTTCTGGTTCATGTTTAAAATGGCTTATATTTTCCAGCATGACTCACTTGTTAGGTATAATGCAACACATTCTATAAAGCTTAACCTAGAAAAAAATACGTTTCTTTAAAATTGTCCTTTTTGTTAATGGAAAAAGTTGCCAAGAGAATGTGTGATCACTTCTGGAAGAGTCAGTATGTGCCTCTGTGGGTATCGATAACATCAGCTTTGTTCATCTGTGTCTGTTTTTTGGAATGAAAATATTTTAGTATACTGCATGAGTCAATTTGTATTTTGGACATTGTGTGCTTTAATGGTAGCCTCTATTCCCAAAGAGGATGCTACCAAAATTCTAAGATTCTAGGCCCACTATTTGAGTTGGACACCTTTGGACTTCAGCAATCTGTAGCTTCTAAAGGTTTTTTTCGATTCAGCTTAGGAATGGAGTACTCCTACAAAAAGCATTGGAGAGAAGGATTTTTCTTTTTTATTCTTAGATAGCTGTGGTTATTTCCTGCATGATTTGCTTTGGTTTACTCATTTGAGGCATTTCAGGAATGATCCTGCAGTTGTGATCAGTGTAACCTCAGCAGGGTTTGAAATATGTGTAAGCTCAACATAATTGTGAAGTTTTGTTTGAATAATCTTTGTGTGAGGGAGATCCTGCCTGCCTTCTTGCCCAGGGCACAATGCCTCCTGCAGCGATTCAGCTGTATGGCTAATTTTCAAATAAACTAACGTTACACATTTTCTTGACACAGTACTGGTGCACGCTGTTCTCTGCAGTCTGAGTCGCTCTGCCTGTGGTTCATAAACACATTCACAGTCCCATTTGCCTCCCTGTGCTCAGAGGGGGTTGGTTTGCATTTCTAATTAATTGAGTTTATAAAGCAATAAGCCAGTATGTTAACTGAAAATTCCCTCAGGAATTGTAATCTTCCTTCATTAGCTGCCCCTGTGTAATTGAATCACCCTTTCTCATGTAAGCCTGGGGGAGAGTGAATGCTATGTGGAGCAGAAACGTTCCTCTAGTGTGAGTTACAAGGGGAAGCGAGTGTCCCGTATGGTCATGTTCTGCAACCCAGCCCCTGTCAGGTCACCTTCTTCGTTCACCCATGTGTCCCTACCTTGATGTCTCTGACTAAGACAGCAAATGGTGTGAAGAGATTTTAGGACCTCTTTCAGCAGAGTCAGAGAGTAGGGGGGAGCTTTCAGTGAATGCGCTAATCTAGCTGAAGGCAGACTCAGTTACTTTTTGCAGGAGCTCTGGTTTCTGAGTGCAGAGATTTGCATGGAGTCTGAATTTTCTTTACACCATGCAAAGACAAATACTGTAACTTCCCCCCAATGTCAGCTGAGAGTTGGTGGCTCAGAGGGTTAAATGCCCTGTCTTTCAGTGTTAACCTGGGCACTTGTTTCAAGGTACAGGTTAAGGCATTAGTTTAACATTGAGAAATCTGAGCTACTTAATGTAAGTTAACTCCATTCAAATCGCTTGACCCTTATTATATTTATTCTCGGTTAGCAAGCCGTTACTTGGCAAGGTAGGTTAATCTTGCAATATGTTTGTGTGAATAACTGTACTTCCTTCTGCTTTCCACAGACCGGCATTCAGAATGGCAGGCTTGTCCACTTTAATCCTCCTTTTGTGTGCTGCTAAAGATGTGATGCCCTCCAGTTCTCCCTGGAAGCCAACTTGGCCGTCTTACAGAGTTCCTGTTATCCTGCCGCAGTCTACCCTGAACTTGGACAAACCACAATTTGATGCTGAAGCCAGACTGGAAGTGGTATCTCCCTGTGGCCCAGCATGCCACAAAAGTTCTCCGCTGCCAACTTATGAAGAAGTGAAGCACTACCTGTCCTATGAAACCTTGTATGCTAATGGTAGCCTCACTGAAACTGAAGTGGGCATATATATTCTGAGCAACAGCGCTGATGGATCTCAAGGCAAATCTCGAACTAAGAGGCAGATCTATGGTTATGACAGCAGGTTTAGCATTTTTGGGAAGGACTTCTTGTTGAATTACCCATTCTCCACATCGGTGAAGCTGTCTACAGGTTGCACGGGGACTCTGGTGGCCGAAAAGCATGTTCTTACTGCTGCTCATTGTATCCATGATGGCAAGAGTTATGTCAAAGGCGCTCAGAAACTGCGGGTGGGGTTCCTAAAGCCCAAACATAAAGATGGCAGCAAAGGGGCCAATATCACCAACTCAGCAATGCCTGAGAAAATGAAATTCCAGTGGATTCGCGTGAAACGGACGCATGTCCCCAAAGGATGGATCAAAGGCAATGCCAATGACATTGGCATGGATTATGACTATGCCCTGCTGGAGCTGAAGAAGCCGCATAAAAGAAAGTTTATGAAGATAGGTGTGAGCCCACCAGCCAGACACTTGCCTGGAGGGAGGATTCACTTCTCTGGCTATGACAATGATCGTCCAGGAAACCTGGTTTACCGTTTCTGTGATGTCAAAGATGAAACATATGACCTGTTGTACCAGCAGTGCGATGCCCAGCCGGGTGCAAGTGGATCTGGGGTGTACGTGAGGATGTGGAAGAGGCAGAATCACAAGTGGGAGCGTAAAATTATTGGTATATTTTCAGGCCATCAGTGGGTGGACATGAATGGCACCCCACAGGATTTCAATGTAGCTGTTCGCATCACACCCCTCAAATACGCACAGATCTGTTACTGGATCAAAGGCAACTACCTTGACTGCAGGGAAGGATAAAGACAATGAAACTCCTTGAAAGCACTTAATGACTGGTTTTAATTACTCATCTGGGGAAAGATTAGACTTGAGCTGCAAATGTGTGTGATGTGATCATGTAACATTGGGAGGTGATATGTAGCTTTTCAAGCCAGCCACCTTGTTCTTAGGACAGGGACTGTGTGGTGCTATCATTACAGCTTGAAACTGGGGAGAAAAGACGTCTGCTGGGTGGGGAAGGAGCAGGTGGACTTGCTGAATTTGCAGCTGAGCAACTGAAGATTAATTAGAGGCGGATCAGTAAACAGTATGAAAACAGAACCGTCTCCAAAGAATCTTGTAAAAGGGACACTGTTGACTATCTCATGCCTACAATGTTTGTTTTAATAAATCCTAGGATTAGTAGAAATGCTTTGATCTGAACTTTTAAAAGAAAATATTTCTATGCTGTTGGGGGCTGAAGAGGGGCATTTAATGGTGTTTCCAACCCAAACATTAAAGCTTTGTGTTCCTGCATGAGAAAAGGGAGTGTGAAAAGGGCAAAGCATGCGCCGTGGGAGATGAATGCCACACAAATAGCGTGAAGGGTAAATAACCACATAACACGTCTAACTTCCTTTTGGTCTGAGTGGTTTGAGACTTTATTAGTAACATAGTTAAGAAAAATGGTTTTTGAGCAAACAGACCTTGATGTTGCAAGGATTTGACTGTGAAGATGATGTTGGTGATATGAACAGTGCCATTGCATCCTGCTTTGGGAAACACAAATTGCACATGGGATTAAATCTACAGGAGCTGGGGCATAGCCTTACACCTAGCAGGATCCCTATGAATATACTATTATTATAGAAGTGTGTGGGGACAGAGGCTTTCTGTTTATGACCTACTTAGATCCTTAAAGGAAAATCTCATGTCAGCAACTCAGATTTTCAGAGGAAGCCTGTCTTTAGTCTTACTGGCTATCTGAATTGTTGCCTGCAGAGCACGTAAAGGAGAAAGCAGGACAAAAGGAGAGAGTTTTCCCCCTATTTGATGAAGATCCTTGCTGTTTTACCTAAAAATACATCAGGTAGAGGGACCATAGATTTTTAAGTGTCTCTCAGCCATATCCCTTTGACATGTAATTTGTACGGCATCTTGATTTACGTTTCTTGTGTTGTTTGGGGTAGGAATCTTCCTCCCCATGAAACTGTTGAGTTACAAATAATTCTTGGCAAATGCACAGTTCAGTAAATCTGCAGCTGGAACAGAGCCACACTGTAGGATGCAGCCGTAGTTTGCTGTGAAGTGATCCTCTGCTGTCTCTTATAGATAGCAATGACTTACATTATTACTGTAGCAGAATTAGAATTTAAAACAAGAACTGTCTTTTATAGGTAAAATCAGTGCAGCCAAATACTGTAGCTCAGCAAACAGCATTGGGAAGTCAATGTGGTCTTTACAAACAGCATTTCTCTGGTGGATTGTGCCACTGTATTGCAGTAACCCAGTTAAGTACGTGCTGCCCTGCCAATATTATTTTTTTAAATAGGAGGATAGACACTGGCTCCAGTTCCAGTTTCGCTTCCACCCATCTCTCACTTGTCTCCTGAAGCTTACCAAGTTGCCCATGGTGCTTAGTGTGGGGCAAATGCAAGTCCTTGGTATGAAATGGCAAAGCTGAGAAGGAAAGAATCTAAGCAGAGCTTCCCTATGCTATACAAATATAAGGAAGGTCTTAATTCAGCAAAGCCTTTTTTACACTCTACTAATTACTATGGCATTTGTAAACATATGCCTGATGGTGCTTTATCTTTGTGGTGGCTTTGGCTCTAGTTTTGAAAAACATTTTTGCTAGAGCTGCCTATGATTATTATTTTTATAGAAGCAGCATAAAAAATGTGGACCCTCATGGGCTTTTGGTGCACTCAGATACAAGCAGTTACTAATGCTTTGAAATATGAATAATCACCATATGTATCTGATGGTCTTTTTCTGCCTTTTTATTTTAATTTCCTTTATTCTATGGCTGTTATCTGGAGCACTTTTGTTTGAATGTATCACAGTGAATAAAGAAAAGTTATGGAATTTCAATGCAGACATTCTTGTATTTGTACTATACTGGGTTGCACTTTCAATATCATTTCAGTGACTTACCTATAAAGACAGATACAGATTTATTAAAATCCTCAATGCTGTTTATTTTCCTTCAATTTTCTTTTGCTCCCATCTGTTAGAGGTTTTCGTTTTGGTGGGGGTTTTTTGTTTTGTTTTTTGGTAGGCTTAATTACTTTGTGCCTTTGGATGGTAATAATCAATCTTAGCAGTTGCAGTTCCAGAGCCAGTCGTGAGCTCTGATTAGTTAGAGCTGAAAATAACGTATTAGACTAAAAAGCCACTGTTTTTATGAACTTTAGGGTAAATAAACTCTGGAGGAATTTGACCCAGTCAGCATAAGGTCATAAGTGAGGTCGGTCCATCTTCTTTTTCTTTTAGTTGATGCAGTATTAAAAAAGTTCCTCTGAGGCTAACAGTGAGACTCACAGTTTTTAGAGAAAAGCAGGATGCAGAAATTTTTTCTTTTTGAAATTGCTACCCATACAACTTTCCTGACATCTGGGTGTGCACACTACACCATTTGGGCTTGAGAGCGTCAGTCCTGACTTATTGGACATATTTTGCACCCACTGATCCTGCTCTGTTAGACTGTAGGCTGAGAACTTTTCATGGAATCATAGAACCATTTACGTTGGAAAAGATCTTAAAGATCATCAAGGCCAACTCTGAACAATGCCTGGTTGACCATGACACAGTGTTCCTAAGTGCCACATCTACATGTCTTTTAAAAACCTCCAGGGGTGGCTGACGACCCTTTCGGTGGAGAAATTTTTCTTCATATCCGATCTAAACCTCCCATGGTACAAATTAAGGCTGTTTCCTCTAGAGTAATGTGACTAAGGTAGTTTTTGGGGGTTTTGTGTGGGTTTTTTTTAAAGTATGCAGCAAGTTTAGTGTAATCAGGAGTGGGAGAGTCCCTTTCCTATGTATGCCCTGTGCAAACATTCCGGATTGTTTTGGAAAGAAAAGGAAATCTCAGATAATATAGTCCGAATTGTGGTGCTGAAGTTCAGTGTAATTTCACATCTACCTACTGGAGTTGGTGATAATTTTGCCAGTGTATTCATTCCAAGTGGGGCTGGGGCTTGCTAGGCAGATTTGGAAATCGCATCCTGAGGATATTTGCTTTCATGCTGCAAAGAGGGCTCCTTTAAAACCAGAATTTCAAACTGTGAGAAAGATAGCCATGCAGTCAAAATAATGCTCATCAAGGAAACACAAGTAGCTAAATTGTGTACAGGCATGACACTTGAAATTTCATTGTCCAACTGGTGACTGCCAATGACCTGCAGAACTGAGTGAAATACCTCATTATTTTGTATCTGAAGGCTAGACAGTAGATGGATATCGAGGGGCTGTTTTGGCTGTGAATGGAAAGGATTAAAATCTGCTCCTGCATCTGTAAGAGGCTGCCATAGGAAAAATTTTACTTAATTGGAGAACAGTGCTGGAAATGGAAGCTGAGGTCTCAAAAAAACACAGACCCTGCTGAGCTCTTCCCTAGCACGCACTGAACTTAACCTACTGAAGAGTGCAGAATATCATCAAGTTTCTTTCTCAGAGGAAAGATATTTGCCTTGCATCTGTAATTGTTTTGCAACTGAATTCCCAGGCCTGCCTGTTTAGACGGCAGCTCTCGTCTTAAAGTTGCACGCTGAACCCCAAGCAAGTATAATACATGCTTGAAATTCTTTTCCGTGTTTCCACTTAATCTGCCATTTGTTAGCAGGCTTTGGTAGCATGCCAATGCAATATGTACAGGCCTTGAGAAGAGAAGCTTTCAATGAGTGGATAAAGTGTGTTGGGTAAAAACTTCTCTGCTTTCCAGGAGTAAAAAGGAAGCATGGACAGAGAAGAGCAGCAGAGAAGAGCAATGTGATTTGTATCAGAGGAGCAGGATTCCTACTCCATTGGTTGCTGTGTATATATATGGACCTGTGTGAATGTGCATGTGTTTAGGGTTTTTATAAAGAATAATGTTAATTTCCATTCCTTGTTCTGCTAGGCACAGAAGAAAAACTTAAGGGGTGAAGTAAATTAAGTCTCTCCAAATGAGTGTGTCAGTGCCAACTCCAAAGCCAGTGTGCAACACAGATGAGAAATTTAGACTGTGGCTTGTCTAATAGGTACACAAGAGAAGAGTGACAGTGAAATAAGCATTAGGAACCTGATCTTGTCCTCCAAGAAGATGATTCTCCCTGTCTCACATGGTGACTATTAGGCTCCACATGCTTTGTGCCTGCTGGCAAAGGTGGTGTGCGCTTTTTTAGGTAAATGATTATACAAGGGAAGAGAAACATCTTAACATGCTCCGGACACTATTATTAACACTGATTATTCCCAGGATAAAATTATCAGTGATGCTTTTGATGTGGATTGATTTTTAACTAAGTGGGCATAGGTTGAGCCATGAAGCAGGCTCATACTGCTTTTTTTTATCTGAAGATCTCTAACAGTAATTAAGTGCTCATGGCTCAAGGGCAGATGGTGTATGTTCATCTGCAAACTTTATGGACAATGTTTTTTTTTTTTTTACAATAAATTCCATTTAAAAGATATATATGCATCAGCAGTTTAACAAGAAGTTAAACACTTCTATTAGTTCACCAAGCAAATAATCATAAAATAAAATACTCCATTTAAATGGCATATGTAATGAAAATATCTGATACATGTTAACTGATGTTTGTTTATTTGCAGTCATTTCAGTTTTTGAAATTCGTGCTGATTTGGTGAGGACCAAATCCAATAAAAGAGTGTGTTCAAGACTTTGGGAGTCTGGAGGTTGTTAGTTCATACAGGAGTGACAGCAGTAATAAGTAGGAGTAGTAAGCAGAAAAGTATAATAATTTTTTTCTGCTTATCCTAAACAACTTCCTCTAACTGTTTTATGTCACATTATCATAGATTTGGTGATTTTCCAGAGGTTTCGTGCATGAAAAAGTTAATCTAATGATGATTTAGATTATTTTTTGCATCCCTTTACCTTTGAAGCCAGATGTGTTTACTGCTATGGACGGGTCAGAAGAGCAGAAAAATGTTCACATTTGCAAAAGTTTGGTCAAGGCTCATCTAACATGAAGTCTGGCTTCTGAGCTGAAGTTGAGGAAGGGCAAAGAGAATTGGGGGTTGTTCATCCTGGAAAAGAGAAGGGTTTCAGGTGGCCTTATTGTGGCCTTCTAGTACCTGAAGGGAGCCTACAAGAAAGATGGAGAGAGACTACAAGAAAATTTAGGGATAGGACAAGGGGGAATGCCTTCAAACTAAAAGAGATTTGGTTTAGATTAGATATTAGGGAAATATTCTTTACTGTGAGGGTGATGAGGCACTGGAACAGGTTGCCCAGAGAAATTGTGGATGCCCCATCCCTGGAAGTGTTCAAGGCCAGGTTGGATGGGGCTCTGGGCAAGCTGATCTAGTGGAAGGTGTTCCTGCCCATGGTGGGAAGTTTGGAACTAGATGATTTTTAAGTTCTTTCCAACCCGAACTATTCTATGATTCTATGATGCTGTATTTGTCATCGTACAGAAAGGAGTAGGTTTAAGTAGGGTGTTTTAGATGAGTTTGAAACTGAGATAGTTAGAAAATGGTTCCTTTTAGCTGTTTTCCCAATTTCTCTATACTTTTTCTGTTCCTGCCCATCCTTGGAAAATAAAGTTTCCTGTGATGAAAAGGAATGGAAATCCTTAAAAATGAGGGGATAAGGTGCACTCAAGAAAACCTGTTCAACTGGTAAGTTTGTGCTTTCCTGCTGCAAAGAGGGAGCCTACCCAACAGCTTGACTGTTCTGATCATTCTGGGACAGGGAGGTCACACTTGCTTTGATCTTGACCAAAAATTTCCACCTGGGTCAAAGAATCCTTTCTGATAAAAACACTTTTGAAATCAGGATGTTTCAACAAAGGTTTGGTTTCTATTAATTGCCATTCATAGAAAAGTCTATTTTTCTGATGAGTTTCCAATCACACCCTGCTTCAGTTAATATTTCCTCCTGTGTTCTGGTCTCCATGGAAATGAGGATGATGTCCCTGCTTGGAAGATGACCTTATATCTTATCAACAGCATTTAACAAAATTCTCTTGTCCAAAAGTCTTGTTTTTCCTGAATTAATTGCAGGTTTGTTTGCTGTGAATGGAGGACAAGGGGACTTGTTTCACTGTTGGTGGGCCAAGGAGGATGTGAGGAGGTTCTCCCCACTGCAGCAAAGGGTCAGACCACCGTGGGACTGGAGCTTACAGAAACAGGTGGAGCCACAGGGGTTTTCTGGCCTCCACTGTCTCACAAAAGCTTCACTCACCAAAGAAGCGTGGGGTGGAAGAAAATGTCACACTGGGCTTCATCCTGCACCCACCAAGGCTGCTATTGTGTTGGGTGGGAGCAGGATTGGTGCGCAAAGGGATTTGCCACATGGCTTAAATGTCACCATTCGTGTGGGAGCACTTCTCTCCAGCCAGCCCTTCTGAGGGATCATTGTGGGCAATGAAAGGGCAGGAAAGACTTTTCCAGAGTGTGTGGGTGGCAGAAAAGCAACCCTTCATGCTGGGAACACATCAGATGTGCAAAAAACTCTGGAAAGTCATTTCCCTGAGGTAAAGAGCTCGATTTATTGAGCTCTACAGGTGGAAGGAGGACAGCTTTGTTCAGCTTGCCCCCTCCACATGCCCAGAGATATCTCTGGCAACAGCCAAGCAGGAGAGGGATTGCCACACTCTCACCTTTATGGATGAACCACTCGATATCTGTCACCTGTCTCCTGCAGGAAGTAATTATTTAATTGGAAGACTGATGGAAACTGAGAGAAAAACTTGAAAGAAGCTGAGAGGTGTTCAGTCCCTGGTACCACTTAAATAACTGATTAAACCAGGTACCTAGAAATACTCATGTTTTTTCTAGGTAGCTGTGGCCTTTGCTGTTCTTGCTAGCGCTAAAAACCTTGACTGCATGGGCTGGACTGAAGCTTGTGGGTAGTGTGGAGACATCCACTTTGGAAATTCCCATTTCCCAGGTCTCACAATAAAAACAGACTTTCTGTCTCCTTGTTTCCACCAGACCTCATTCAGGAAACACAATCCCCTTTTAAGTCCATGATCTTAAGCTCTGTATAATGAAATATCTTTAGGGTATTTCTCAGTAATCAGCTCCCTGAGTGCTTCCTGTGAGACATTATGCTGCTCTTCCCAGCTTTATGTCATCAGCAAATTTCATTAATGTGCTCCTTCTTCTTGGGCAAGTGTTGCTGGTGAAGGTATTTAGTTCAGACAGGCTAAGAGTGATGCTTGAGAAGCTGTGCTTGTAACCTCTCTCTTCCCTGACGCTTCCCCTTTCAACACCTTTTGTCTCTGCTTCAGCCAGAAATTTTTGTTAATAATTCCCTATATGGCACCATTTTAATTGCTTTGCTGAAATCCAGTTAGATGAGGTCCACCAAAACCAATTAGTATAAATTAAATTTTTGCTTGAGCAATGCTAAGAATCTGCAATAAATTATGTGCAAAATAGATGGCCTATTTCATCATGCTCACTCTAATCTTTATTTTAATGTTCACAAGAAAACAACCCACAGCAATTAAGATTACAGTTTCAGGGCATAGCTTTTAGTGTAATGCTATCAAAATAACTGAGGGTCATATCAGACAAAATTTCAAAATTATTTAGGTTTCAAACCTAGGAAAAGATTGTATACATTCATTTTTCTTAAACTCTAATCCAGAGCATAAATACTGTGTTGCTTCTCTTTCTTCATAAAGCTGATCATTTAGAAGCTGAAAAACCACAGATAAAGCCTAAGGACATAAAAGGGATGTTTTTTGTTCTATAGCTGCCTTATTTGCATTGTTACTAATCTGAGCAGACGCAAGATCTTTAGCATCATCATGATGATAAAACAGCTTGTTCTTTTGATGTTAGATAAAACACAATTTTGGTGTGATTCTGAAGCCAAGAAACATAAAATCTGCTGTCATAATATCTTCCTCTACACTTGAAGGGGCTGTGAGACATCTGGAAATGGAAGATTCTTTTCTTTTACCCCATAAAAAGAATAGTGTTGCCCTCTTTTTCTTCCCAGTTTTGACTGTTGCAATCTGGAAAGATTACAAAAACAACCTGTGAAGTCAGTTTATGGAAGGCTTTCTTAGAAATCCTCTGTTTAGGGTGTGAAATATTTTGTTTATCTGAGTGGAAGAGTTGAATCAGAAATCAAATTTAGGATTATCATCAGCACCAGGTCACACAATCCCCTACTCTTTCGAAGTTGTTGCTGATGAGAGGGTCACAGTTTCCTGTATCACCACCTTGCCTCTGCCACAGCCTTGGAGGGGTCTCCAACACACAGGTGTGACCTGGAATGAGCCAGGGGCTGCCAGGACTCCTGTTTCCTCTGCCAAGGGGCAGAAGGAGCAACCTGGATAGTCTTGGCTGCTCAGCACCCAGCTGGGATTTGTGCTTTCCAACACCATCACAATGCAACAACCAGAGTCATGTACCCATCTGACTTGAGAAAATCCTGTTTGATAGCTCTTAGGTTTGACTAAGGTACTTCCATGGCAAATTTTTGGGTTATTTTGGTTTGGGTTTTGTTTTGCTCATCTCTGTTGTTAGTTGCTCCCAAATTTCCATAATGATGTTTTTTCTAATGATACAGTAAGAATTGCAGCATTGGGACTTATGTGCAGGGAAACTTCTTGTTACATTGGTACCAAACACTTGCACCTTCACTTAATCATTTGCTTTGAAGTGCTTTATTTTTTTCCAGAAGTCCTGTTGCTGAGGTACAAGCCACAGGAAACCATATACCCAGTAACACACACTTGCTTTTGTGAAAGATCTGTAATTTGAAGGTGAAATGAAAACAGGCTACAGGATTTAATGAACTATTTCACATGATCAGTCTGAATTTAATACATATGGTGCCTTTGGGTCTCACAACACTTCGCAGGAGACCAAGGGCCATTGCTACTACATTCTTTAATAAACAGGGAAATCAAAGTCTGCAAATGCTGAGTTCTCTGCATATTTTTGCTGCTTAGTGCTTATGTGCACTAAGGCAGAACATGGTATATTACAAGGCATGTCAAAGAGAAAGCATGGCTTGCTTTGATCTTGGGGATTCCTGTGCTACTTGCCACTGAAGGTTTACATTTGTTTTTCATATACTATATGCAGTTTGTTTGGCTTTCAGTAAAAATGACAGGCAGAATTAATAACAGCCCTAATATCTCATCAGGAGATGCATTCCAAAAATATCTGTCTATCTACACAGTGAGTGTTTGAAAGCCTACATAGGATCCTTGTCAATAAAATTCTTCTACTTCACTCAAAGAGGGAAAATGCTTTTCCCATTTGTTTGGGAAAATGCTTTCCTCATTACAATGTCTTACTTTCACGGATACAGAAGGCTATTGAAGGTAACTGATTATTTCTTAATCAGCCTTTCACACTACTACAGCCCAAGTTTGCCTTTTGTTTATTAAAAAAATATTACAAGAATGTTTTGTGTAGCAAAGAATGAAGCTATGTTGTAATTCTCTGGGACACACTGGGGAAAGCACATGGAAGTGTTTAATTAAGATGTTTTATCAATGTATGTGAACCTTGACTTAAAGCTGTATGGCCCAAGAGGATCCTCACATTCCTGAACTCCGAAAGAGTTCAGAGATTCCAAACTTAGACTGCTTTACAGGGATCCATCTGGTACCTACGCTAGTCAGCAGCACACGTGGAGCATGGTTTTATAGCACAGACACTCCATCCCTTGAGCACAAACTGCATCACTAGATGGTTTGGTATTTTGAGGATGGGCCAACTATGTGGCCAGGGACAGGAGTTCTCTTTGTTTTTATACTTCTCAGATATTTCCTGACAACAAAGGAATGGTAAAACTTAGGATTCTCAGATTCCCATCTCTGCCCTAATGAACAGAAATTCCTCTGCATATTTGCATGCCAAGTTTTATCTTGTCTGCTGCGCTCCTCATTCTTCCTCATCACTACCATCTGGTGCTGGAGACATTCCACTTTGTGTTGTCTAAACTGGTTGTCAGAGAGTTAATGAGTACCTGGATAATACAGAAGGGAGATATGCTTCTCCTTCCCGAACATCCTGTTAGTCAGTGGGATTTCCCCTCTCCTCGGCTTTATTTGTGATGCAGTAAAAATAGATCAACAGAGTTCCATGCAGTATTGTGAGCAGAGTTTACTTTTAATCAAGCTATGTGGTCTTTCTACAACATCAGCGACAAAGCTGCTATTAAATACCTTTGAAGTTCTTCATAGCCTCCAACTTCAAATGCTTCAGCAAAACAGATCCATTAAAGCTTTTAGCTAAGAGATAAAGAAGGTGAGTAATAGGAGCTTGGAAACAAAGCTGGCTCTGTTTCCTTTGGAGTGTTGAACAACTCTTCAAATACCAATGGGCATGAGCAAGCCCAGCCAAGGAAGGGAAGGAAGATAAGAATATGTTTGGATACCATCCATTCTCAAGAAGAGGCAAATGATGAGAGAGAAACCTTTTCACAAACAAAATCATAGTTTTGTGTCACGCACAGTGTCAGGCCCGAGGACTGTTTTCATGTAAAAAATGGAATTATCCACCAGCTACTGTGTGGTGTGAACACCAGCAAGTTGAAAACAAGACCCTGATCTCTTAAAATGCATGGGATTTATGTCTTATGGTATCCAACTTCTAGAGCATCACCTTCTATCCACAAAGTGATTGGTGACATTCAGCCCTTTCTCTTGATTGATGACTGTCCAAACAACAAGAGCTTCTCAGAGTAAGGTCAAAGTCAAGAGGTGTCTATAAAAAGTGCTAGACAAGGAGACAGACCAACCTCTACGCTCTCAGCGTTCCCATGTTGAATTAAAATGATGCTTTCTCAGTGCTCTTAGGAGCCCCAGTCACCCAGGGCAGAGCAGATCCTAACCCTTGGTTCCAACATGAGCCACTGCTCTTCATCATTGGGGAAGTCAATGTTTCTCCCTGCTGTCTTCAACTGGAGCAGTCACAGAGGTGTGGTGGATTTGATGCCTTTGCAGTCAGGTTAGCACCAGGCCCTGGTTAGCAGCACACTCTCATGGGTGTAAATTGTTTGAGCAGATGGCATAAAAATGAAAAGTTTGAGCATGTGCAGTAAGGACATTCTTCAAAGACAGTAGTTATTTGCGCATGAGAAACTTCTGTAATGTAAACATAGGTTTGGGGTTTTTTGCTGAGAGCGTAGAGGTTGGTCAGATTTGGGCAGACTTTTAGAAAACTGTAAGAGAGATATAAGGCTGAAAACATGTGGTCTGCTAAAATATGTTTCTCTCCCTAATCCAGCAGCACTGGAACAGTCTTTTTATACCTTTTTTTTTTTTTTTTTTTTTAAAACATGTGCAACAATCTCTTTCATCTCCTTGTTTCAACCCAGGAATGAATGAAGTTTCAGAAATATGTGAACAGAAGGCTGAACATCAGGAAGATTATCATCTTACAGCTTGAGTTTGCCAAGATCTTAGGACTTTTAATAGTATCTTCTAAAGGAAAGTAGCAGGGAACCTCAAAAATAGGCAGTCTGAGACTTGTAGTTGAGAGCTGACAGGAATTAGGGAGCAGAGGATCTAAGACGAGTTCCAGAGTTCTTGAGCTGCTTAAAATGTTTTGAAGGCAATGCCAGGAAGAGCTGTGTGTGTAGTCAGAGGACTGGAGAAGAAGGAATGTTACGGCAGCAAAAAGGATGTGAAAGATGGACTGGACATCTGTTTGTTCATTATGGCAATTGTGTTTCAATTCCATTTAGAAGTGGACAGAAAACCGTTTTCTACTTCCCCAGTGAAGAAGAGTTGCTCTACTCTTCTTCAGGGAGAGAAAATTGGCACGAAGGAAAAGAGACATACATGAAGGGAAGAGAAAGGCAAGATGACATTTTTCCCTGGGAAGTATTATGTTTTAGTTAAGTTAGAAGAGAAATTTACTGAACAAAATTAATAACTGAATGATATCATTACAAATAAATCCTATAAGCCATTTTCATCCCATTGTACAATTTCATCCAACTTACAGTAGACGATGACAACTCAAGCAGCTGTAGAGATTTCTGACAAGATTCAAATGTAAATAACTGAAGCAAAATAATCAGGACAGATGTGATTTTAGACAGATTTAGTGTGGTGAAAATTTGAGACAGAGTTAGGATTAAGTTTTAAATGAGAGACAATTTAGTTCTTAGCAAGAATTCTAACACAGAGGAAACAGTGAGATTCGATCTTCTGGGGGATATTTATGTTCTGTTGAACAGAAGAACTCAAACCATATTGGTCTGTTTGGAGAATTTAGTTGTAACTGAAAGAGAAGCTATAACCAAATCATTCCCGTTTTATACCAGACCCAGAAGGAAGATAATGCCTGGAATTCAGACCTGGATTTACTTCCCCTGCCTGTGTAACCACACACAGATTTGGAAAACATTTAAACATCAAACTCCAATGAAATAAAGAGAATTAGTCTGGGGTTTAGTTTCTCTGGATGCAATGTGGGCTGAGTAAATGCAGATGTCTATAATGTGATAAACACTTCTTCACAGTCAATGGAGAGGAGAAGCCATTTTGTAGGTCACAATTCAAGTTTCCTTAAAGTTGATGTTTAAAATAGGTCAGATGAATCACTGAATAAAATTGTTTCTCTCTTTTGTCTCTAAAAGTAGCCAAGGGCTCTTAGCTCAGTTACGGGAGAATGGAACTTTCCTGTTTTGGAAAGGTAGTTTACAGCTAAAACTGTTAAATTTGGAAGGTGTTCAGATGCTGGTCTAGCAACATCAAAGTACTATAGATTTAAAAGGTCAGCCTGGAACACACTTTGTTTCCTCTTAAAATTCAAAGGGATTTGAGTCAGATGTGATCTCCACAGCATGTCATTAGGGCTTCTACTCATCTCTGAGAATTGTTCTGATTTTCTGGGATCCAGTGAAGCACTAGTCAACAGGCAGACCTGTGATGGGCCCCAGCACAGTCACTCCTATCCTTTTGACACTTGACTTAGTGTGCCACAAGCCAAATAAATTAAGAAAACTCTAACTGGATGCAGTACGGAAAAAAAATTAAAATTGAAATTGTGCCCAGTTGACCATGACTAATTCTGCACATTTACAGGGTTTTGTATCTATTAGTTGTATTTTATAAGGTTACTTTTCATTCCCCCTTTCAATACTTTCTCCCTTTCTTCTTTTCAAGGAGTGTTTGTTTTATGCTGCATACATCCTGCTGGGCACATGGTTCAGCATCACATCACCTGGTCTGGAAACCATCTAGAAGTCAGGAAACCTGTGCTTCAAATCTTATTCCATATTTAGTATTGATCTGATCCTCTGACCACATCAAATGCAAGCAAAAACCACCACATTCACAAGATGCCTACTTCTACCAAATCTCTTCTGTATTGCTTCAGGAACAGGAAAATTGAGTCAACCTTCACTATTTGTAGGTTCCCCGCCCCTGTCCCCAATCCCTGTGACCTTTATAAGGGCATCTCTCCCTTCCTGTCTACTCATTTCCTCTCAAACGCTTTCTGCAGCATTTAGCTACTAAACACCTTTTCCCTTTATGTTTGACCTTTCCAAAGCCATGCAAGATTTTATAGCACAAATCTCAAAGCCATAGTATATTCTACCATGTCAGCTCACAGCACTAAGTTCTCCCTCTGTGGCTTCTTCTCCTTTACCTTACACAGTTCAGTTTGCTTTTTGTCATACAGGCTCATCTAGTGCTGATGCAGTGTGCTGTTTGAACATGCTGTGAAGTCCCAGGTTCCACAGGGAAGTGGTCATAGTACTAAGCCAGTCTGAGTTCAAGAAGTTTCTGGTCAATGCTTTCAGGCATACAGTGTGATTCTTGGGGCATCCTGCATAGGGCCAGGAGTTGGACATTATCATTCTGGTAGGTCCCTTCCAACTCAGCATATTGTATGATTCCATGATTACAAGTGTGGATTCAGGATAGCACTGTAGCACCAAGCAAGATCTGATTCTGTGTTTGTGGGTGGAGAAATTTCCCCACCACTACCTTCAACAAAACCAAATCATGGTTGTTCATGGTACTTCTCACAGTGTTGCAAGATCATTGAGGGGAAATGCAGAGCTGTTTTTTTTTTTTACAACTCTTCAACTTTCTTGAGGATCCTCATGTGCAGAAAATCGGTGATACCTGGGTGACTCTTGTTCCAGGAATTTGGGCAATAGGATCCTGTTTGCCTCCACAGACACCACCTTCCCATCCAAGACTTTCGAAAGTCACTTATCTATTTTCACTGCTTTCTACAGATTTGCGCCTCTTGAGGTCTGAGGACAGCTCCTCTCCCTCTCTTCCACTGTTTTCTCCATGTTTACACATCTCCCTTTGCCAAAAATTTCTTCTTGAAAGTTTCCTTCACACTCATTGAGCACTGTTGGCTGTAATTCACCTCTTCTTACCTGTGAAAAATCAAGACTTATCTCATCTTTTTGATTACCTCACTTATCGTAAGGAAGAAAGATGACAGTAAGATGCTCTGGTACATGCTGAATGGAAATTCCTACGAGCCAGAGAGAGAGCATAGAGCTTCAGAGGAGCCACAGACTGTTTTTCTGTAATAAACTCACCAAAATGATCCGAAAGTCTTTTGAATGTAAGTTTTGTTAGAGTATGAACACCAGGCCATGAGAAAAGGCTCGTGTCCCTGCTGGCACCTCGTGGCATATCTGGAAGAAAGGTGTCAGCTCACTCAGGGACTTTCTGAGCTGCAGCAAATGATACAGAGCCCTTGGTCATGCTTTCTTTTTCCTTCCTACTTCTGCCCCTCCCACCTGCCTCACAGTTTCTCTGTGGTTCTGCAGGACTTCTGTTCTGGGCTGGGACACTCTCCTTGTCCTACATCTCCTCCCCTTGCCATCTGGAGACACTCAGTTCCCTTCAGGCAATGGATAATTTTCCATCTACCTGCCCTGGTCACTGAAAATATGACATGAACAGGAGCAAGCAGACCAGAGCTATGATTTTGTCCTCTAAGTGGGAGATTTACCTTTCCAGCACCTTGGTTGCTCCTGGTTCCTACTTGTGAATGGCAGCTCCCAAGCATTTTCTCCCTTTGCAGGCTGTCACTTGGTTATTCTGTCCTTTTTGGGGTGGTTTGGGGAATTCTAAAAATTCATGGAATTGCTATATTGTGTGAACTACACAGCGTGTGCCAGCAGGCCTGGCAGTGCCTTTGGCTTTTACAATTAGTGGATTTTTTTGGTGGTTTTCTTCAACACAAGTCTTATAAGAGTCTGATAAGTCTCTCATGCTATCAAGTCCTTAGTAGCACTCGGATATCAGAGACAGTAATGGCAAAAAAGGTTTATTCCACCATCTAGTTCATCCCTCTGCTGTTGCACAATTATTCCCCGGAGAGCACTTCAGGCTCCCATCCCAGAAGTTTTTATGTTTAGCTTCAATCTCAAAAGCAGCTCTGCGAGCATGATAGTGCAAGGCTCATTGTCTGCCTTTCAGCCATTTCAAAAATTAATTTGCCCAATGTACAAATAAAAGGTTATTTTTTCCCCTTCCAGCAATCAGACCCAAAAACTGTTTGAAAGATCAAAGCCAAACTGCATTTCTTCTGGCTCTAACTTCATTAGCCAGAAAGCATCTGCAACTGGAAATGAATCTGCAGCTGTGTTGATAGTTTGCAATCCAGAGTTGAAAATCACTTCACTTTCCTATGGCTCTGTTAGCACTTTATTGCAGGCAGAAGGGGAAAGGAAAGAAATATTGTAATTAATATGGGTAATAATTTTAGAAGAGTGCTCTTTATTGAGTGATGTTTGTATGTATCAGTATTTCAAGGAACTCCATTTTTAAAAGGCTACTTGACTCTGACAGTCACTTTAGGTAAGATATGAATCATAATTCACTAAGATCTAGTTTGATTAGAGGCACTGACTTCATTAGCGGTAGGAGGGAACAGGGACAGGTGATTAACACAGCTCTGTGAGGCAGCAGAGAGATTTCTTCTCTTGAGCTACCATGGGGGAAGAACCTACTTTTTCTTGTCTGTGCCTCTGTGACCCTTCTCTGGGGAAATACCATTTACTGATTTTTGTCTTTTGCCTTATAAAGGACACAGGTGTTATGAGGCACCCACGGGGGCATAGGTAGCCCCCAAATCCTCATTTTGTTGAATGCACAGAAAATGCACAGCACTGCCTGCATGCCAGGGACCCACCCTGTTCCTGAAATATGAGACATTTTATGGGATAGTCACCCACACTCAGTCACCGGGCTACTATGAGGATTAGTTCATCCATATTGAATGTGTTTTTGAGAGCTCCAGCCGTGTAGTGACAAAGCTCACATGGCCAGAAATAGTAAAAACTACTGCAGATGCAATGTGTTTTTCAGACCCTTAAGACAGATTAACCTACAGATAAATAAATGCCATGTGGAGTCTTTCCCATTGCTTTGATCAAAGAACAGTTTTTTTTATTGCTTAATTAAAACCCACAGGTCTGTTATTCCCCTCATCCACCCATCATCACACACAGTTCAGCTAAAAAGGCGCTGAGCCTTGAAGGTCAGATTTCCCACTTTCCCTCTTTCCATTGCTTGCACCAAGCTTGTTGCTATGGGGGTGACCCTGCTCAGAGTGTTTTAAGCTGGGAAAGTCCCTTGTTAAGGTTCAGCTTTTGGATCATAGCTGGCATGGCAGGGCTGGGCATTTGTACCAAGGTTGGAAGATTTGGCTTGCATGGTGGGATTGCACAGAGAGGTTCACAATCCTGTGGTCCTGTTTGCTGTTAGACACGTGATGTGGGCAGTTTGGGAGGCCTGGCTGCATCCTTGGGATACCTGTGTAGAATTTCTGTTGCAGAGGGAGAGGAGGAGAACCCAGATGGGGTCTGGGACTGCTCTGTCAAGGCTGATACCCAAGCTGTGGGCTGCAGGCAGCTGCTGTTCACCTGGAAGCAGCTCTCAGTTCTGCTCAGGTCCTGTCGATGCAGAAGATGGGAACCTAAGACTTAAAAACCAATTTTGTTCTAAAAGAGTCTGTGCCCCTAGGTATGTACTCTCTCCTTCTGGGCTGAGCATTTGCAAAATGTTACTTAATAGAGATATAATGTAAAATCCCAGCTCCAGATGCACATGGCTTTTGGTCCAAAAATAATCAAAATCTGAGGCTGGAACCATATGCCGTTTTGCAACTGGCTCTGTGACAGCAGTTGAACTATAACCACAGAATCAATCAGCCTAGCTCTTTGGGAGGTTGAAATTCAGGCTAGGTTTTGAAATCTGGGACATCTCTTTAGCAATTTACAGCACACAAAAAGAAATTCAATAATAAGCCTGGTTTAGCTTCCCTAAAACCTTTGGATTGACAAAGAAGCACTTCCACATGTTCAGATCTATTGGGTCCCTCTGCTCTCTTTACAGTGAAACCTTTGCTCAGCATGAATTGACACAAGTTAGTATTTTCCAAACTTTTTGCATGGATTTTAAGCTAGTTCCCCTCCTTCTCTCTAAGTAGGAGGGGTTTGATGGGCAAAGAGGCAGCTCTATACACTAACTGCAGTGACACAGTGGAGTGAGTGACATTTCTTTGCTGATCTCATTGACGAGCTGTTTCATTCTGGGTTTGTTTCTGCAGCAGTGGATCTCTCTCCTAGCCTGGGATTTCTGGGACCTTTGTTCTGCAAATATCTCAGAACTGTAAAAAGTTTGAAAAACAAGAGGGACTGCAGGATATTAAATGCTTGTTGCTTTTGAATAAGCAGATTATACTTTTACCAAATGCTATCATTTTGGCCATATTTTTCTTCCGTTGTCATTTTTTGATGGCTTGTTTTTACTATAGAAAAAGTCTGTGAAGCAGCTGCCAGCAAAGTGATTGTAACTGGATAGCATCTGTACATTTGAAAATCCTGTTAAATGATATGTGAGGGAAGTCTATTAAAGCACGTTTGTCCAGAGTTCAAAGTTATTTCACGCAGGGCATTGTTCTGTTGCAGCCTACATCTGCCTTTTTTTATTAAAACACAAAACTAAGTTATTGTTAAGAGGAGTACTTGAAATGTTGTTGGAACAACTACCATGAGATATCCTGAGTGATGTGGTAGCTGTGCAGTATGGCACAGACCTGCATGCTCTACACATCTCAGACTGTGGAGAACAGGCTGCCTTGAAGCTGCATCTCACTGTATATGCTCATGAAATGGAGATGAACATTTATATCTGCATGGGATAAAAGTGATAACAAGGACTAGCTTTTTGAGGTCAAAAAGGCTCCATGTGGAAACACAAAGGATGCCATGTGGAATACTTAATTTCAGATATTCTCAGCAACTACCACTTTTCAGCACCATGTGTTTCGCTGCCTGGATGTAAGAGCTAGGAAGTCCCTCTGAAACTCCTTTGAGAGGTCATAAATCTTCCTGTTGGGAAGAACAGCTACCAAGAGTTTCCCACACATCTTTTGATTGCCACTAGTACTTTCTCATTTTTTTTTTCAGCCTTATCAAAACAAAGTAATATTTAATAATGTTTTGCTATTCGGACACACTTTCAGGTGATCATACCAAGTGAGTATCAATCTGAGTTGTACACATATTTTGTAAACAACAATGTGCTAAAACTGGCAGCAGGTCTGAGAAATGGGCCATTACAACCTTACCTAATTGCTGGATACCTTAGGCCTTAAATGATATATCCAGATTTCCCAAATCTGAATTTGAGATCAAATGATAAGAATGCCCATGTCCTTTAGTCTGAGCTGAGCTAGAAAACAACCTGGAAGTGTATGGATGTGTGTAATGGAGCTGATTTTTTTGTTTTGTTTTGTGTTTGTTGTTGTTGTTTTTGTTTGTTTGTTTGTTTTGCTAGGTTTTTTTTTTTAGTTTGTTCTGTTTAGTTTTTTTTTTTTTTTAGTTTTTATACAACATACAATTTACTGTGACATAACACTTTATTTTTAACTTAATTATATCTGTATGCAAACCCAACCTTTCACTTAACCCCTTTCTTCAGAGCTTAAAATTGGATGGAGTATTGAGTTGGCTGACCTGGAAACTAAATCTCTCTTTGTCCAGAGAACAGCCAATGTCTTCAAGGTGCCCTTGAAGGTCAGCTGTCTAGATTTGACTTGCAAGTGAGGAGACTTGTGCCTTCTGCCTTGCTCATAGGAAAGCTGTTCACTTGCCAAAGCTGGAAAGGTCAGTGAAGCAGAGTATGGAAAGCACTTTTGGGTGACTGCAAGAGCTACTCCTGGGGTCCTCATTCATGGGCTGGGTGCATGGTATTGAAGTGCCTGCTCAGCTGCAGTAAGAGTGGGGCTGCTCCTTGAGAGAGGACAAGTTGGAAGCTGAGGATGATCTCAGCACAGGCAGTGCCATCCCTAACAGGGCACAGTCACAGGTGGGCCAGGAGCAGTGACTAGCTCTGCTGACCATCAAGTGGCCATTGGACAAGGCAAAATCTGGGATCTATTCAGGCAGCCTGCTCAGGAGCATCTGGACATGGAACCAGAAACAGGACTGGAGGCGAGGCTACTTACAGCATGAGTGCAGAGAGGGCAGGTTGGTCAGGTCAGTTAATTCAGGGCTATGACTGGTCTCAGGGTCCTGGCACTGCTTAGCAACAGCTCACTTGTTATCAAGATGGTGTGGCGGAGGCAGACCCTGCTCTGCAGGAGGGCTGTGCAGTGGGTGCTCTCTCTCCCTGACCTTCACACCTGCTCTGCTCCTATGACTTCTAGTCCTGTCATCTTGGCCCAAAATCTCAAAAGCCCAGAGCCAGTGTCCTAGAAAGTCATTTGGATTCTTTCCGCTGGCTTCAGTTTTGTTTGAGCCAGCCAGTTACTGTGACAGGCTCTTCCTGGTCTCCCAGCACTGCTGCCGAGCATGCTGCTTTTCCCATCCATGAGAAAGACAGTCATCAGTGGAGAGGTTTAGGTCGGGTGACAGCCAGGAAAGTTTGCTTGCAAATGGCTGGAGGGACCTCAATTATTAGAAATTAAAACCACACCACGGAGAGATGAAAACCATTCTATCTGCAAGTGCAATAGGGTCTGTTAGCCAGAAAGTACTGCTCTGCTTTTGATTAATTCTTGCTCTTTAATTAATCCTTTCAGTTTATTATCCTTCTTGGAACTTTTCTGGAATAACAAAATGACAAATCTAGGCAATCAAATATGTTTTCACAGGGATTAACCTGCATCTGATTGCACTTGGCTTTGCGTGACTCCAGGGAGAGCAGTAGCAGCTGTGCCCGGAGCCATTGGAGCACTGCCTGCATGCCAGGGACTGCCCAGGGCGGCCCATGCCCCAAGGGAAATGCCATGCCCTGTGGAAATAATTAATATTCTCTCTTTCAAGTTTCCCATGGGGAGAAGGCTTACCTGTGGCTGGACTGGAGCTTCACCCCATGTTTGTAAGGGAGAGGGTTTGGGTCTCTATGGTGCCTGTTGACTTTGCTGCTGGGGCTCCTTTGCTCAGGAAAGTCCCCTCTCTGTCCTTGAGCCTGATAAGTAGAAGGGACGGGTTTTCTTTAACAGGAAAAAGCCACTTGGCTCTATTTGTCATTCTTCATTAACCTTATCTTAGTCCCTCTTTATCCTCCTCTCTCCCATGTTGCCTGGTCACTGTAGCTCTTAAAACTTCCTCTCTTGATAAAGATGTCTTGTTCAAAGTGTATTTATATCATTAGTTACAACTGCCTTACTTGGCGGTGCGACCCTTTGTCCCTTTGTCATTGGCTTGGTTGTTGTTTTCTCAGTCTCAGTCCGAGGGGCAGGGTTATAAAAGTGCCCTGTACATATGGTGAGGCCCATCTCTTCCCTGGAAACATCTCCAGGCTTCAGTCTGTGCTTCTGCAGATTGTCCTTTCAGGATCACAGGAAGTTGATGAGGCTGGGCTGCATGAGGGACACAACACCTAGTGCTCAGCTCTTCAGTCCTGGCTCCCAAGGAAGCTGGACCCCAGAAATGGCAGCACAAAAAGCAGAACTAAGGAGCCCTGAGCATCAGTTGTTCCCCCCAATACCTTTATGTAGTTTCATTTTTCAGCACATTGCCTGTGTGTGCTCTGTTGAACACATTTGTCATAGTCTTTAATGTCCTTTGCAGTCATGGTGACACAGAGTGCTCTGGCTGTTTCCAATTACCAGGACAGCCTTGCTTAAGCATTGCACTTGCAGCACCACTGCAGTCTCTTGCTGGGCTGCAGCACATACCTCCCCTCTGTCAGCATTCCTCACCCTTTTGGACCTTTAACTCTGAGGACTTTGAGGCTGATTTTCCTTCTCTTCCTGTCCTTTGTTATATAGATTAGATACGGCATGAAGCTTTATGAACATAAGAAGCCCTTGGTTTCCAGTGTCGCCCTGAAGAGATTTAAAGGTCCATGAAACAAGAGCCCGTGATAAGGCTTCTGTTACCATTTTCTATAGAAAAAAAGGTTGTTAATATTTATAAATAAAAATCAAGGAAAAAAAAATAAAGAAAAATGAACAAAACCTGAAGAATTCTTAAAAATATTTGGAAATTCAGGTCAGTTCTGAGATGTGCCAGGGCAGTCTGCAAAGACCGGTACAACAATGTTTATGTATGTTTGGTTTCCAAGACTGGCATGGAAACAGCATGATACAAAGTGGTTTTGGTCAGCAATCTCAATACCTTTCACACCAGCACAGTGCAAAATAGACAGCTTAGGCTGTCAGTGTTAGTGTCAACTCTGTATTCCTGTGGTTGAAGTTCAAACTTGACACTCAGGTTTCAAGCCTGTTACCTACAGACAGAAGGCATGGCAAGGTAAGTTTTGCAGCTTGAGAATAGGTTGTGTTGTCCATGGGGGCAGAACTAGAATCTCTTCTGGCATTTTGCTTTGGGCCAGGGTGCTCATCTCTGGGGGTTTGGCTCAGGGGTTCTTTGAGAACCTCAGTGTTCTTGTCGTGAAGAGACAGATGTGCAAGGGTAAGAGTGTGGTGTGCACCAGGGAGTAAGCTCTGTATGGAGTGGGTGTACTTGAGCCAAACTGGTTTAGACATAGCTTGAGACATCTGGACTGCAGTTACACAGATGGTCCATATTTTAACATCTGGTATGGGATTAAGTTGCATGCTAAAACATGTACATACCAGTGTGTAGATGAGTTCCGAGTGTCTATAGCCCCTTTCTAGTCAATAGAGATACAGTTAACCACCATGGAGCCTTCAGTATAATTTAGTGTGCCCTGAGTCACCTGGTAGTTAGTCAGGTGAGTAATTTCCAGACTCCATTCACTATATCTTTTTTTGAGGCACCATCCACATTTACTGTGAGAGCATAGTCCCTAGTTCACACGCAGACACCTACAAGTAGGTGCTTGAGCCTCACCCCAGTTTCCTTTGCAATGCACACCTCCAGTGCCTGGAAGATTTTAGGAAATTTTGTAGATGTCAAAATTGACTAATGACATTGTCTTTTACCAAAGGCCCCCAGAACAGAATTATCTCTTAGGCACCTGAGTTCAAAAATCTCGACCACTGTTGTTATTCTCAGATTTCACCCTCTAGTCAGTTACGTTTGTCTGGTTCTGGATATGGAACAGAAACCTAACACCAAAATATTTCTTCAAGCTTTGCTGGCTTCTCCATGAATACTATAATGTGTGACTCATGCTCTTTGGCAAGGATAAGAAGCTGGATTTAAAATATGGTTTTGTACTTATTTTGATTTCCAAATAAAGCCTAATGGAAAAATATTATTTATCCCTGCACTTTATACACTAAACAATGCAGTGACTTGACTGCAATAAAAAAACCGTTTAATTTGCCATATCAAAAAAAACCTCCCACAACGTTTTTACCAAGGATTTTTGAGTCTGAAAAATCTGATTGTTTGTCATTACAGCAACCTTTTCTGATTAGTCCCTGGCAGGAGAATACTTTTCTGCTGTCCTGGTGTCTTAAAAGAAGGCTTGTGCTACCTGACAGGGTGTTTGGGATGCATCTCACTGGAGATTAGCAGGAGCTGCAAAGCTTCTGACCTTTTAAACAGAAAGGCAAAATCCAAAATCTCCACTTCCAAGTATTCACAGCTTTAAATCTCAGGCTGTGTCTTTAACCTTGTCTTTAATTAGACACCCGGATAATATCACAGCAGAAATAACCCGGTGTGTCAGCACCAGTGTAGCCTCCAGCAGCAGACGCAGATGCTGTTTGGCAGCCTGGCTTCCTCCGACACTCGCATTCCTTCTGTGTGCACTCACCTTCCCCGTTGGTATCCAGCACTTCACCCGGGGCTCCATGGTGGAATAGAGAAAATCCTAAAGAAAGTCATGAAGAAAAATGCAGCTTGGTTCAGCTGCAGCCAGCACAGTCAGAAAGAAAAGGAGATGAATGCTTTGTCTGTACAACATGTTTTCCAAACCCAGGTCAGACAATGTTGGGTTGCTCATGCTCCAGAAAACAAGATTTGTCTTGTTCTTCACTCCTGTGCCCAGTTTCCAGCCCAGTCAGTGCCTCTAAGTGACCTCAGGGATGTCACTTAAACACTCTATTCTCAGTTCTTTCTAACTACAGATTCATCCTTCCCCTCGCTCTTTTCTCTTCCCACTGTGTTACACCAGCCAGGCAGAGGGACATAACCTCAGCACCATGGTGACACAGCCTTTGGCTCAAAGATGGCTTACATCTCATCTGCCCTTGAGCCCTGGCAAGTGAGTTCACACCTGCCCAAGGTCTCCCAGGCAGATTTTTCCACAGCGACCTTGCCTGAAGACTGCAAGTCATAAGTGCAGTGCACCGTGTAGACTAATTTATCCTCCTTTGCTGGAGGCAAATGGAGTGTGAAAAAAAAGCTTATTGTCCAACTTTACTGAACAGGACATTCACCTACGAAATACTTCAATCTCTTCAACATTAATCTCCTTGCTATTATGGGGATTGCCTCCTACTATAAGGACTTTGCACAAAGCTTATCTCAGGGAAATTCTAATCTGAAATTCTCTGTATAGGTGCTACTGTAAGAGTGACAATTCCAATACAAAACTTTGGAAAGAATAGCAACCTGAAAGCCCTTGTTTTCCATACATAAGGGTATTTCCCTCATTTTCTAGTGCTTGGGGAAGTTCAGGTTTTTTCCTAATAGCTAATTTTAGCTTTACTTAGGAAGTTCAGTTTGTGACAGTGTCCCAGAGGAAGGACTATTTAGATCTGTGCAAACTGTGAATGTTCTAAAGAAAAATAAAGAGCCTTTCTCATTTGCCTTCAGATGGTGCATATTCATCAGAAGTAAACTGGAAATATTTTAATCCAGATATGACCTTGCAGCTGAAACAGAAACAACAATTACTTGCAGTGATGTGGGGCTGAGTCACATTTTGACAGAGCTGATCCAGACAGGAAGGGTTTACCTAATTTCCTAAAAGTGTTCAGGGAATCAGTTTGTCCAGGATCCTCTAATAGCCGGAATCCAGTGAGGAGAAAAAAATACTTCTTTTATTGTCGTGAGCTTTATCCTAGTTTTTTTTTATTCCCGAGCTAGCACCACTATCTTAGGAAGCAAAAATGGGCTTGATCACTGCTACCAGCAGCTACCTGGGAGCTGGTGGAGACTTCGTTGTTCATGGAGACCCAAAGCATAGAAAAAGCAAGTTGAGCTGGACTTGTCTTGTCTTTACTTTCAGATTCAAAGAGAGGATCACAGCAAGTCAATGGAAGATCACGAAGGTATGGGGCACTGAGACCTCATCCAGGGGAAAATAAGGGAATTTCTTAGCTTACCAGAGATTATATAATCATAGAATCATAGAAAGACTATCTAGTTCCCACTCCCCTGCAATGGGCAGGGACACCTTCCACTAGACCAGGTTAGATCAAAGCCCTATCCAACCTGGCCTTGAACACTTGCAGAGATGGGGTATCCAAAACTTTTATGGGCTACATGCTCCAATGTCTTAGAATTTCTAACTATCACCTAAAGATGAAAGAACATGCTTTGAGACAGTGTTGTTGTGCAAGTTCTGAGGACTCCACGTTTCTTCAGCATGGGAATAGCAGGCAGACGTGTGCTATGGATTGATGCAAGATCAGTGTCCAAGTGAGCTCTCTAAAACATTTCACCTTTTTGACCAGCTTTAGTTTTGCTTGGGTTTATTTAAGCCATTGTTGCCTTCAAGGTGATTTGCAACCATGCTTGGAGGTGCTTGCTAACGAATCACCACTTCTTGTCTCTGGACCTGCTGTCTCAAATGTTGTAACACTGATATGAAGGTGATGTACAACCAGTGTGAATATTTCCCAGACACCCTCCAGGCAGAAGCCATGGTTTCAGGTGTCACCTCACTGAGGCATCCCAGAAGGGCAGAGGAAGGCCCTTGGAAAGGGCATGCAGGTCTTAGAAGAGGCCACAGCCATACAAAGATGTTTTTTCTTATGGCAACAGCGAAGTCCCCGTGTTCCTGATGAAGTATTACATGTTTCCAGTTCGTTTTGCTACTCTTACTCTCTGACAAATCAGCTTCCACACCCAGCAAAAGAAGTAATAAAACTAAAAACCATAGCCTGTAAAGTGTCTCAAGATGTCTGAATATGTTATTTGCTGATCCTGGAAGAGACACTGCAGTCACAGCTGCAGAAAGAAAAGAAGCACAGCAAAAAGCCACATTGCAATTCGTAAACAGGAATTTGCCACACACAGGGCAAGGCAAGGAAAAGAAGAACCCACCACTTTGAAGATGGGAATGGGCTATCTTACAATGTTTGTGAGAATTAGAGGTTCAGATAGAAGCTGAACCAGCCAAACAAAGAGCCAGGACTGAGCAAACATTTACTATTGCATACCCAGGAAAATTTTGCATAGCTACTATTCTTTTGAGACCAAGATATCAGCTAAAGCTAGGAAAGCCTTAGTGGGAGAAGGATGAAGACTAGGATCCAGGTGGAGTTTTGTTCATCTGAAAGCATGCAGAACTTAGGGAGTTTGTATATGGTGGCTATTAAGTGACTATGGAAACATGTAAACGTCTGGCCCTTGCTTATGCAGCCGACTGAATTCCTGCATGTACTCAGGACCTCACCATCTGACTTAGGTGTCTAAAATAGACTTACCCTGCTTCTTCTCCTGGAGAACTATGCAGGGACATGTGCAGAAGTGGGTTTCTGGTTTATGGGTTATAAACACAATTTTCCTCCCTCCCCTCCCCTCCCCTCCCCACTCCCCTCCCCTCCCCTCCCCTCCCCCTGCCCCTCTCCCTCCTCCCCTCCCCTCCTCCCCTCCCTCCCCTCCCCTCCCTCCCTCCCCCTCCCCTCCCCCCCTCCCCTCGCCCTCCCCTCCCCTCCCCTCCCCCTTCCCCTCCCCTCGATTTTCCTTTCTTCTTGTAAGGAGCATATATGGGAATAACCATATCCGGAGGGGCTGCCTGATGCCAATACCTCATTCTGTAAGACAGGCCAAAATTATTTTCTTCAAAATGTTGGCTTTGAGTTTTTCTGAAACTCGATGTTATGATGCCTTCTGAAACTAATAAATTTCCCTTTATTTACAGCAATCTCATCTTGGATTGTATTTTGAATTTGATTATGTTAGAAATGACTCTTTGTAAGGACTCATCTCCATGTGACTCCTGGCCCTGCTTCCATCAAGCCTTCAGCAATCTCGTGGCTTTCCTGGGATGCTTCTACATAAAGTGCTTTGACTTACCCTGTTCTGTATGGCTTTAATTCAGTCCAATGGTGTTTCACACTGATTTCACTGTAAGAATTAAATATGCCTTGTGTCATTTGTGGCTTCATCAGAATTATTATTTTTTCCAGTGCCAGTGAAAAAGGAGACAAGGGAGTGGTAGGGAATAAAGGGGAGGCAGTGTTTACTGACAGTTGAATGCCTTCTTGGCCTTGTCTTGACTTTTCCTCACACACTGCTTTTGTTAATATTGTCTCTCCAGAAACATGTTGCTTTTTGGAAGTTGATTTGCCTGTATAGAGCAATACAGACCTTTGTCAGAATGACTGTGGAGCTGAGAGATATCTCTTTTTTGGGATTATTGTTTCACACTCTTGTACCATATGTAATTTACTGAATGAGGATCAGGATATGTAGAGTAGAAGGAACTGCTATAAAACATATGGTTATTGTCAGAGTCCCACAGAACTACATGAAAAATACTCTAGACTGGATTTAGGGGCATTTTTCCCCAAGTCCTGTTAGTGCTGACACTGGCCCAATCTTGGTATTTTGTTTTGTGCTTTTTGACTGTTGGAGAGGGAATGAAAACTTGTCTGAAGAGTGAGTGCACGCACTGGGAAGAGGAGGGAAGGGCAGCAGGGCTGTGTCACTACAAGAAAGAGCAGTCCCTGCTTTCACCACCACGACCTGAGTATCCATTTAACTGCAACACTTTACGCTACAGGGCAGGAAAGAAGAAAAGTGGCTTGGATCCATATTCTCTCCCCACCTCTTTCCAGATTCCTGGTGAACACAGTATGGCTGGCATCAAGAACTACAACTTTCACAATTGCTAATAGAAAAGTTAGTGTCTTATCTGATGGAGACATGGAGAGGCAGTGCTAATATTTAGATTTCTAATAATATTAGTAGTGCTTCAAAAGACTTGCCCTTCACCTTGACTACAAGTGACAGCAGACTAGAGGTGACTGGCAGACAGTATTGAGAACCTACTTGACATTTTCTTTTTCATTCTTAATGTTTACCTTTCTATGGAGAAAATATTTTTAAAATAAATACGTTAGATTTGCAAAGGACCTTTTTGATATGAAAAAAACAAGCCTCATAGATCTGACCTGCTCGTCTCCTGTCACAGGACCGAAGTTACCTGCTGTCATCCCAGATGTTTTCTCCAACCCAATAATGAAAGGTGAACTCACCAGCAGCCACTCATTGCACAGAGCAGCAGAGAAGGATGCCTGACAGCTGGGGCCCAGTTATTTTGCTCCAAAAGGGAAAGCACAGTGGGCAGAGGGCATTGCACAGAAGCTCATCAGCCGTGCTTATGACAGGGCTTGTCGGTTAAGAAATCACACTGATGCCAAGGTAGTGTTCTGTGCTGCTCTGCACCCTGTGGATGTAGGGGCTCAGTGGGTGTTAAATCATGGTCTTCCTGCAGGAATTCGTTGCACCAAAAACCTTCACCTTGGGATAAGACTAACAAGACCTCCATGGTGAGGTAACCACCACTGAAAATGGCCTGACAGCAGATACTCCCTGGATATGCTTGAAAGAAATGAAAAAAAGGAAAGGGATATAAGAACATTACCTTACACATCATAGAATCATTGAATCATCAAATCAAAGAATCATAGAATAATAGAATGGTTTGGGTTGCAAGGGGACCTTGAAGATCATTTAATTCCAACCCCCCTGCCATGGACAGTGACATCTTCCACTAGACCAGGTTGCCCAGAGCCCCATCCAACCAGACCTTGAACACTAGGGATATCTACAGATCGGTAGCACCCCATTAAAAAACTGGGGATATTTACATTTCTCTGATAGTTTTAAATCAGTACTAACAGCCCAGAAAGTCAAGACTGGCAAAGCAAATGTACGTTGAAAGTAACAGTCCTGCTTTCACCCCTGCTAGTGCACTGAACAGCCATCTCCTGCAGTAGCTGAAGTGATTTTCAAGGATAACCTAGGCAGGGCATTTCATGCTAATCTAATCTTCGAGTGAGGGTTATCAGACACCCCCATTTGCCAAATTCAGACTGACTAATGCTTCCCTGACCTTGGCTCCTGTTACCATATGAATCTGCACAGTACAGGAGTATTGGCAGCGTGACAGCAACACAGGCACTTCATCTTCAAGGCATTTTATTTAGCATTCCTGTGAAAAGTGGGGGTATTAAGATGCCTGGTTTACAGAGAGGGGAGAGGTGACAAAGGACTGTGCCCTGGGCTGGGGGCCGCTTGCTTTTGGGGCTGGAATTCCAGCTCAGGAATGTCCTAAGGCAAAACTCTCTCTGCACCTCCTTCTTGCAATCACAGAAACAACAACCTTGTCCTTTTCTAATATTGCAATGCCTTTTTTTTTTAACTGGAAAATAATCTCATCAAGGCAGGAATCACCTTCATTTAATGTCTTCTCACAGCCTCTTCGTGCCTTTAGCCAGGAATTGTGTCAAAGCACATAGCTCGGATTAACTCCTTGTGCTCCTTTATCCTAATATAACTCAGAATTTGGATTGAGGTTTCCAGCAGGGTGGAGTGTTTTTTCTTGAATTTCTATTAGGAACTGTTCAAGACTCTGGGACACCCAGGAGATGCAACTAAAAGAAAAAATTCAAAAGGTCTAAAATGGCATTCTTAATCTGGGATATTTCCACAATGGCTTGATATCTCCGTGATCCTTTGCCTGCTTTCTGTGGCAGATGGAGGCAAGAATTTGACTTTTTTTTTTTTCCTTTGTAAAGGGTTAGTACACACTGTTTTCCTCTGCTTAAAATAGTTTTAATGTGAATTGGACAAAAGATCTCAGAGGTAGAACTTCATGTTGAATCAGAGATTTATTCTGTATTCTGGATAGAGAAATGTCATCATGTTTTTGTTTTCTCTTTTGGAGGCAGAGCCAGGATCCATCCAGAGCAGCTGCCATTGCTGTGTGTCAGAGGCAGCCTCATCAAAAACTCTTCCTGAGTGGAAGCAATAGGGTTTGCTTCCAAGGCTTCCTCCCTGGGCCTCCCAGAAATGGGGCTGACCCTGGCTTAGCTTTTTTTCTGACAAGTGAACCAGTGAGGGAAAAATAAAAGCCGAGGTGTAAACAGAGTCTTTTCTTTTCCTCATATGATCCTGCAAAGCACTGAGTATTTTGACCCCGTTCTAATAAAACATTTGCTTAATGCTGTGCACAGAGCAATTCCTTAGAGTTCACTGAGTATTCACTTAAGATTATGCAGATTTGGGTCAGTACTTTGCTGAATTCAGCCAAGGATCTTGATCAGAAGCTGCGGGGAGCAGCCTGTCTGTCCTAGGGAGCCCACAGGCAGCTCTTCTCAGCTGCTGTATAACCATTTATATCTCAGGCTGGGCTTGATGCATTCATGGAACTCCCTCTGGTGGATACCTTCTCGGGATTTTTTTGTTGATGCAGCAACTTTGCTGGGGCCTTTTTTCTAAGGGTAGCTTGTTAGCGGGGAAAGAAGAGTCATGTTTTGCAAGATGGTTTTAAAAAATTAGGATTAAGGGGTTAGATTTCCCTGTAAACCACTGAGGCTTTTCAGCTCTGAAATCCAAGTCTTTTTTGCTAACTTCTCCCAATTTTCTTCCAACTTTTGTCATGCTCGGCACTGCTGTCACATACTGTATAAAAGTATTAACAATTAATCAGGCCCATATTTTTCTGGCTGAGCAGGCTGTCCTGGTGTGCTCCCAGTTATGGCTTCTTTTCTGAAGGTTAATGGCAAATACAGATGTAAATCCCAGGGAAAGAGAGCAGTGCCCATGTCTCCTGATGCCCGGGGCAGTACCCTAATCACTAAGCTGTTTCTTGTTCTCCTCTGGTTAACTCATGTTAAATTACTAGTTAGGTAGAAGAAAGGATGAAAACTGAAGCCAGAGGTGCAGTAGTGGTGGATTCAGCAGGAATTGCTGGTGTGGCTTCCTCCAAGCTGCGCTGATGCTGGGCAGATATGGAGGTCCTTGAAGGTGTTAGACCTGCTTTGAGGTATTCATATAGAAGATCTCTGGTAGGAAAGAAATCCAAGTGTCGCAAGCCTGTGAGGATGGTGAGACATTGGAACTCGTAGCCCATAGAAGTTGTAGATGCTCTATCCCTGGAAGTGTTCAAAGCCAGATTGGTTGGGGCTCTGAGCTACCTGGTCTAGTGGAAGGTGTTCCTGCCCATGGCAGGGGGGCTGGAACTAGATGATCTTTAAGATCTTTTCCGACCCAAACCATTCTTGATTTCTATGAATCTATGAATTCCAGCCTATGCAGAGGGACTTCCTTGTTCCCAGACAGAAGAGCCCCAGCAGCAGGCTGATTATGTGTTGAAACAAACCTTCCTTTTTGTAAAACCAGAATACCAGAGATACCTAGAATGGAAATAACCAAACCAAACAGGTCAATGATGAAGAGGAATCAGAGTTATGCATTTTCTGTCTTTATTAAGGGTTATCAATTAGAAACAGTTAAGGTGTGAGAAAAGGTTTTAGTGAAAACAAAATACAAAACACAAAACATAAAATATCATAGATATTTCTCCTCAAAACTTTTCTGTTGTTTTCACTATTACAGTAGCTCACTTCATTGATCTACAGACTAAGGTGATGACATACTATTTAGACACCAGACCTAAAATTAAGCTGTATTCATCTAAGAGTGGCATTAGTCTATATTTCAGCAATTTTAAAATACAAAAAAACAGCACATGAAGGAGAAAATGAAATATGTTTTTCCAGACAAACTCTGGAAAAAAATGCAAAACTGATCATGAGGACAAAAACAGGGAAGAGATCCTAAATGACAAACATAGATGGAAAGAAGGCTTATACAAATAAACATTAAGAATTTTACAATGAACAGGCAGGAGACAAAATGTAGGTAAATTTCTCTATAGCAATATTATAAGTGGAATTCTTCCTTTCAGGGGTCTCATCTTTCTTTGGTTTCTTTCTGGTACAAGATGACTTCTTAGAGAACTGAGCTGCATAGTTGCAGGTAGCAGAGTTCTAAGGACCTTCATCAGGTGTATTTAAGTGAGAATTCTTCTTTAATGTAGGAAGAATTGCTTTATATTTTACAAGAAAAGATGAAGAACACTGTATAAATGCCCTTTGAAGCCTTTTTTATATGGTTATATAGTTTGTGTTTCGTTTCTATAATGTTCCCTACAACATTTAGTGAACAATTACAGGAACAATAATTTCTGGCAGATAGAATTGAAATAACCCAGAAGTGGCAACAGTAATAAGGGTTGTGCACTGGGGCATGAGTAATGGGAATGTCACAGGAAATATGGAGTGGATGAGAGGAGAAATATTAAAAAAACAATATTTAGGCAGGTAAATAAGGAGAATGAATGGGCTACATTAATAGTCTTGGCTGTGATGGGGACTTAGGACCATGGAAGAGATTGAAGATACCTTTGGAAATGGCTGGAGGAGTCAAGATCTGCAGAAGAAAGATGAGGAAATGGTAACACAAGTTAGAGAGCAGTTGGGGTTACCTCTGCACCCACCTCTGAATGAATGATAATACACTGTGGGAAGGATCTTCGGTCACCCACATATTTTCTTGACTTCTGTTCCAATTCTTTTCTCTACACTTTATCCCTTTTGCTATCACTAATATTGGTACACTTTATAACATTATTATCTGATTCTGCAGCTGTCATTGGTTTAAGAGACAACAATCATCCTATAATTGCAAAGAAAAGATATTCGGGAACAAGTTTGGGGTGCCAACTCTCCCAGAGCTAGCATGGAAGCCACTGGCCTGTAATATGCTAGACCTGTTCAGTGAAATGCTAGGAACTACAATTTAAATGAAAGTAATATATTAAAAGAAATGCTGTCACATATGGCTGTAATGAATGTGATCGTTTCTCTCCTGATTTAGGTCTGAAGATTTTCTAGATGGCTCAATTCTGAAACAAATTACCTAAGCGGCTATCGAATACACTGCTGTTTTATTACATGGTTGATTTGCCAAGGGCAGTCTTTCATCTGATGGAAATCAGCTCTTCAGTTAGTTTACTTGTGACACAGATACACAGAGATACTGAAATACATATTTAAGAGGAAAAACATCGTATACAGCTTTGAATTGGCAAAATAAACATATCAGGTTTTAGCGCAAGTACTGTTGATCCATTGCAGGGAAATTTGGCTAAGAATAATGGATTTTATTTGCTCAGTGACATCCGGGTCTTCATATAGAGCTGAACTGCTTTTTGTTGGCCCTCTCCCAGAATAGAAGTGGTCCTGGGTCTTGTATTTCTTCTTTGTTGTTGGATTAGGAGCACTAGATGCCCAAGGGACACAGATGAGATCCAAAACCTGCCTAGCATGAACTGCTGGCAACACAGCTCTTCAAAATAATGTGAGTTGGCTCTTCCCACACAGACAAATTTGTAAAAATAAGAGTTTCTCTTTCAAATTTTCCTCACAGGCATTTCAAATATTCCATCTCCAAGCTTTTTTGCTGTAAAAACATAGATCAGAACTGTTTGGGTTTTGTTTTAAAGCACAAGAGAAGAGGTTGATGTAAACCAATGTCTAGAGGAGAGATATGTTTGTAAGAGCACAAATACAGCTGGAGTTTGTTGCCTCAGCCAATGTGCCACTGGTAAACAAGACACATCTCAAAGACTTGGCGCAGGTAGGTCTCAAACAGGCTGTCTCTGGATGTTTGCCTTTGTTTATCTGTACTTTGTTTGCTTTGGGACCTGCAGACCAAACCCCAAAATCAGCCGTTCCAAAAAAGCCTTTTCGGCTCTTCCCAGTCTATCTTAAGCCAAAACGACCCAAGAAGAGCCATTCCATGACATTTCTTCTGAACTTCATTTTCTCAGCTGATCCCTCAAAAATATCTGCTGTTGGAAATCTTCAGAATAATTTTTTTTAATTTCATCCAGATGGTGGGTGGGGGTGGTGGTCCACACAGCTAACGTGGCTTTAACATGGTACACTCACTGTCTAGGACATATAACTGGAAGAATATCACTTGCATAGCCAGAATTATAAGAGCTGAGTGGTTTTTTTAAACAGTTAATATAATTTTGGTTCTGATAGATGCCAAATAGCAGCTTGGTTATATGGCAAAACCCAAATGTTTCAACAGCAAAGAAAAAGTGACACATGAACTTGAAAGATCCATCAGTAACAGAAATGTGAGTACTTGTTGGTATTAAGATCCGAAGATCAGTTCAAGATTAGAAGGTCAGAAGATTGCTAGGTCACTTATTTTGACCTCTGATATGATGCAAGATGTAATGTATCATTTAGATTTCTGTGTATGGAGAGCAAAGGCTTGCCTTTGGAGTTCCAAAAGTGTGTCCAGTTTGTCTTTACAATTTCAAAAGATGACAAATTCAGACAATTCCCAAGGTCCTGGGTTCTTTCTGTCTCACCAAGAGAGAACACTTGGGAACAATGGCAGAACTCCAAATCCATTATTAACTGTGAATGCAGGGAAGTGTCAACAAAAATGCAGTAGATCAAATGTTAACAGACAAAATGAAAAATATTTCAAGGAGAGCCAAATGCTACTAGAAACTGATGCCTATAGTAGCATTTCATCAGAAAACTTCAGAAGACAATCAGTTAAAGATACAGAATGTACAGTAACGCAAAACCCTGATATTGAATAGGGGTCTGCTGCTAAATATTATTTGCTGAATAGCATGTCTCTATGGTCTGGTATTTCTTCTTACAGATATTTCTTAACAGAGCTCAGTAAATCACCTCATGAGCTGAGATTAGACTTGTTCTTCAAACCTGATGGGATCACGTCTTCTGCCTGGCTCTACTTGGGTTACTTTGCAGCATCCAGAGCAGATGTACTTCAGGAAACACAAGTAAGCACTCACCGATATGACAATGGTGGCAATGATAATGACTGTAGCACTAAGAGCTGGCGGCACCATGTCTTCCAAAATGGAGTAGTGTCCTCCTGTTGTGGAGAAGGGAGGCAACTCTGTGTTCTCACCTAGTGATGATAGTCACAAATCAGGAATTGCATCGAGAGTTGAACTAAGTGCACAACACTGGTGGCACTTAAAAAGAAAAAAAAAAAAACAACAAAAAAAAGCACACAAAATTATCTCAGTTAACTTTAGACGTTTTCAGTGTACATGGGAACATCTGAACTAGTGTCTCTCAGGTTGCTTGCAAGACAAAGGAAGAAATATGCTTTTTTAGGGCACAGTTCAGCTAATTTTAACTGTCTCCAACATGAGACACAGTGCTCAGAATGTTTTTTTTCTCCGTAGACCATCTAAAGGAAGTTAGAGGGTGACTAGCTTGAAAACAGATGGTTGTATTTGGTCAAACGATTCTCACACATTATGTTTTTCATTCTTGGAAAAAAGTAAACATAAACCAGACATTTAACTTGGTTCTCTGGAAAAGTCTTTATGGGTGACAGAGGAATTAAAAAAAAATTTAAATTATTGCAGTGAATATGAGCATACACAGTCATAATATTTGAGCCATGAGGGCCTGAAAATTATTTTGGAGTAATTAAATTCCTGACAGATATGATGTTTGACACACTTTGACCTTGATTTAGTTTAATCAATTGGTTTGGACTCTATTCTTGACAGTGATGCTTACCCTGGGGTTAGATACTTGTTACATGCGTGCAGACTTCTCTAGAACTATGGACACCCAAGATCTGTCACTTGGCAAATTCACTCCTGACAAAAGATATTATTTAACTGGTGGTTTTGTTATGTTCAATTTACAAGGTTTTTTTCTGAAAAAAATACTTGTCCAGCAGCACTGACTACATCACTCTTTTCCACTGAGTTGGAAAACCCGTGTCTGGTACCCTCTGCTTCAGAGTTCTACAGTACTGTCCCCCACCGTGGGCCACAGTCAGGAGTATGCTGAGCATGTTAAACACATATGTGCTTAACATGAAGTTCTGTGCTTGGGTTAAGAATATGACCAGATTACTTTAAAATCTATGCCTGACCCTACTTTCTGTTTACCTTCCCAGATCCTGGCTTATCGACATTCTTGAGTAATTCACCCTTACTTTCTAGGCATATCTCACACTGGAGTTATTTTCTAAGTTATTTGATCACCATCAAAGAAAGCTCATGTTCGATGCAGTATGTTTACCCCTCTGCCTTTTTTGCATAGAAAGTCATATTGTCTCCACAGAGGTGGGATGATTTTGCTGGACCTGACATTGCAGAATCATACTCTCAAAGTAAGAGCAGAAACAAGACACACTCCATTTTTCCTCATCATCTTTTACCCTGAGCTTGTTTCCTATCCTTCGGCACAGATGACTATTTACATATATATATATCTATAAATATATGTGTATTGTGTTCTGCATAGGTATAACTCTCTGTTGACCCTGTCAGCAAAAAAAATACCAAGCTGTTATATTTTCCATGCCGAATTTCATCTAAGTTCAAAGGACAGCACACTGTGTTTTCTAAAGGAGATGTGCATTTCCCAGGGGAATCTATTAAAACGAGGAAACAGAAGCTTTAAATAGGATTTTCCTTTGGAAGCTGCACAAAAATCACCATTTTAATCCAGACCTTTTTTTTTTTAATAGGGGCTAGATTTTTCCATTCTTGTTCTTGTGAGTAGAACAGTGATTCTGATTAAAGTTTTTAGAACTCTGAAATATGCTGTGGGTTTTATTAGTGTTTCTCTTCTAAGACTTCTTTCTTCAGGTCTCAGGCTACTTTAAATGGGAGGTCTTGAACTGTAACCACTACTCCTACTGTGCCAATATCCCACTGATTTCAAGATCATACTAATTAGAGATTCACCTCTGTTATGATGCCAGACAAAACACTCCCTAGCAAAGCCAGGCTATGAGAATGCTGGCCTTGATTCTTGCTACATTTAGTATGCTTGTAACTAGCCAGATTTATGATAATTTTACTGTTACTTTGTCCTTTTCACCTATTTGATTTTTCCTTGCCCTTTTGTCTTGCCTCGTGAACGGGCTGTGGGCTCTGCCATACAGGCACTCATTCAGTGGGTGCCCAGTGCCTCAGAGAGGGGAGGGTGGATGGTGAACGGGGCTACTTGCTGCTCCTCAATACAAACAAGCAGCAGCACAATCATGGAGATCAGCCCTCATATTCAACTCACTGGGAAAGCAAGGTCAGTGCAAGACAAAGCGCTGCCAAGGAACCTGGACAGTAACACAAGAGTGAGTGGCACCTCTGAGTGCCACTGAGAGGTCTTTGGTCCCCTTTGTACCATTCTCAGTGGACCCCAATACAAGTTCATTTTTCTTCTAACTTATCTGTTTGCTTCTGCATCTCAGCAACTGTAGAAACGAGTGCATGGCAACACCTCTGAAAGAGGGGATGCAACTGCCCTGTGATCATGTCCCTCTGAGCTGCTGCTGGCATATAAACCCTCTTTTAAGGTGAATAAATGACATGTTAATAGCACACTAGCCCTCTCCACACAGAGGTGAGAAGTGGCAGGACCAATCCCTGTGCAAAAGCAGAAGAGAGAGCTGTGCAAGCTTCTTTCTCTGCTAGACTGACTCTTCCCATTAAGTTACGCTGTCTCAAATTTTAATGGCAGAGGGATTGCCAGCACAGATAGCCAAAGTGCTGGTTCTGCCCTTCTTTGTCAGCAAACGGATGGGGAGCAAGGCCGTGCAGGAGAGGGAACAAGGCTGACATCTCTGCATTCAGGCTTCACTTCACATCAAGCTCCAGCTATATGTCCCCACATTCAAAGACCTTCGTATCTCTGCTCTGTCTGTCCAGCTCTTGTCCTTCTTCAAGCTGCTTCTGATAAAGCCAACTTTATCCTGTATTTGTTTATATTTCCCATGTTCCTATTTACACTTTATATCTCAGTCTTAAACTTACAATCTTTCTCTGAAATTCCTCTTGAAGACTTAATTCTCTCTTCTTTTGTAAGACATCACAGAATCACAGAATATGCTGCTTTGGAAGGGACCCACAAGGATCATCGAGTCCAACCCCTAGCCCTGCACAGGACCATCCCCAAGAGTCACACCATGTGCCTGACAGTATCATTCAAATGCTTCTTGAACTCTGTCAGGCTTGGTGCTGTGACCACTTCCCTGGGGAGCCTGTTCCAGTGCCCAACCTCACTCTGGGTGAAGAACCTTTTTCTAATATCCAATGTAAACCTCCCCTGACACAGCTTCAGGCCATTCCCTCAGGTCCTGTCATTGGTCACCAAAGAGAAGAGATCAGTGCCTGGCCCTCCTCTTCCCCTCACGAAGAAGTTGTACCAGCCAGCACATCCTGGATGCAGTGAAGGGCAGTTCTGTTTTGTTTACAGCATTTAAAATGAAGGAGTCCACGAATGTCCTGATTTACCCACCTTTTCACATAGCTGAATAAAACCAGCCAGCTCTCACACCTTTGAAAAAACAGATCGTTTCACAGAACACAGAATTGTGTGTTCTTTGACTGTCTCCTTCTCACCTACTCAAAATATGCCGTAAAAATTTTCAGGAGAAAACTGTCTTAGTGTATTTGATGTGTTACCATCACGCAAGAGTACATGTATGCAGAATTGCTTATGGGATTTTTGCTATTTTTTTTCATTTATACAAGCAGTGCATTAAAACTAATCTTCCCCATGAGTATGTGGAGTGATTTGGAAAGAAGCTGAAATCAGCATTTGAAGGCATTTCTGTAGCAAGTCACTGAGAGTACTGTCTACAATGGGCAGGATCAAAATGTCATTTTCAGGTCTGAATGCAGGAGAGTCTTGCTCAGATTGAGGTTATGTGCTTGTCCTCTTAAAAGATGTCACTTCTGTCAGGACAAATTGTCTTGAATGACCCAAGTCCAGAAAAGTTCAGTACTTGGCACTTCACAAAGCAGAATAAACAATGATCATCCCATGCAAGCGTGCTGCTGGAACACAGCTACAGTGTGTGCAAACAATCTGGGCACCTCAGGATTTTTCTCTTCTCTAGTGGCTTAAAGTACCAGTCTGACCTGATACTTAGATCTTCCTGACCACAGACTTGTAGAAGTGAAAGCCTGCTTGTTGTCTCTATGAGAACTGGATCTTGTTGCTCGGACTTCACTGAAATAGCCATGGGGTAACAAACACAGAGTTCATACCCTAGCCCTAGGGAAAAGATTCTGGGATGTTGTCTTGAAAATAAACTAGTGATGAATCACTGCTTAAATTCTGATCGGGAATTATATTAGACTCACTGACTCGGGTAACATGCTTTTTCTGGGATATAAAAAATACTGGTGGTCCCCATTAAATAACATTCAGTAATCATGAAGGACAGAGCACATGGTCCAGACCTCACCAGCCCAGTTCCTTTCACTCCCTGTAGGTGTCAGAGAGTGTGAAGAGGAGGTGGAGTCCAGGAAAAGGCTGTGCAAATTCATCATTCATCTTGCAGCATAAAATATAGTATTGGCCCTACACCATGGAAATGCCAGCTGCTCCTTATTTACTAGATATAATGAGATGTAGACCCTAACTTTGCAAGTATCTACAACAGTCTGTCAGATAATTCAGTTGTATTAAGCAGTTCAGAATTTTGTTTCTTCAACAGTTTTTATGGTTCTTCACATTGTTAAGATGGGAAAGGATAAGACAAGGAGAAATGGGGCTAAAGACTAAGAAAACAGGTCTGGAAAACTCACTAGACTCATTTTGGAGGTGTATGTCTTTCAGTTGGGAATCATTTCACACATTGAATAAACCAAGGAGGAATGGTAATTCGTATATAACAGATTGGCTGAATATACACACAAAGATACTGCTGTATTTGTATACACCTTTATATGTGTACTTAGCTGAGGATTGCAGATTTTCTAGCTTTTTTTTCTGTGTGAGGACAAATGTGCCATATTTATTGAACATTTTTTTTGGAAACCTTTCTGAGCACAAAGACTGTACACAAAGTGCTTCACTGTAGAAGCAGAAACAAAGACAAACTATTAGCCATTGTTCAAAGACAATTAAACCCATTTGTTCAAAAAATCAAGTACTCAGCCCACAAGAAGTTTGGCTTTCAGCTGCATGCTAAGGTCAGGTTCTTTGCTGCTCCCTTCTTCTTGGCTTTATTTTTCCTTTGGGACTGCAGCTTTCCAAGGCAAAGCCAAACACACCAGTTGCTTTCATGCCAACCCTTTCCTTGTGCTGATACTGATATGGTGCTGGCACAGACTGGAGCTTTGGAGTGGGATGAGTACCAAGGAATGTACAAGTGACATACATTATCCAACTGCATGCTGTGCCAGGCTCAGGGGTCATTCTTTGAGGACAGGCAGATGTCTCTAGACCTGGACTGTCACTTTCTTGAGTCTTACCATTAAACAAAGATCCAGCTTATCTTCCAGATCAGAGATGGCTATTGCAGCTCTCTGCTCTCCCTTAGACTGGAAGAGGGAAAAGAAACAAAACTCTGGGTGTTGGTAAATATCTGCAAGGTCTTGAAGGACTGAATTCGCAGACTTGCATGCCCAGAGGACAGGGTTATGTGTCAAGTGAAATCTGACAACCACATTTACTACAAATTATGTAATTTTTCATTATTAAGAAATGAGCTTCAGGAGATCTCTTAAGAATACACAAAGTCTTTTCAAAATTCCTTTAGTGCTCAGTGGAAACACACAGGCTACAGTATGTTCTTTACTCAGATGTGATAATGCAAAGACCAGGAATTACCTCCTTCCTTGAATGCAGGAAAGATATATGGCCCTGGAGAGCACGTACTGAGATCATGTGGCCCCCTGTAAACAATTCTGTGTGCCTCCTAGCCCTGTTCCCACACAGATGGCCTACAAGTCTCCCATTTCCTCAGACAAGGTGGATTTTATCCTTTGGCATTTCTGGCTGGTAATCAGGCACTGTAATTCCTTCTGTCATGAAGCTGTGTGCCAAGAACATCTCACTAGATTGGGCAATTAGCGGTAAAGTCTCCAGCTGTTCTCAAAGGTCTCTGCCTGCAACTTGCTTTCTCCAGCCCTGAAATTCACCCTGCAAATCGTCAGCGCCAAACACAGCCATCTGTTCATCGAGTCCTACACAGCAGCATGGAACCATTTCTTGGCCTGGGGAGATGATCGTCCCCAGTCATTGATAATTTCACAGTGCCTGTGGTCTGTGAGAATGTACTAGAGGAAAAAAATACAGTAACCTCAAGGTAGCAGTGCCCAGAACTTCTCCATCCCTCGCTGCTATAAGAATAAAGCTCTCTATGGGTGTGAGGCGTTCCATACGTGTAAAGGCAGAAAAATAAAGGGCTTTGTCTCAGATGGGATTCAGCTGGATCTGGGAGAATGAACTCAGCAAGCTGGAAATCAAGACATGTCATTAAGTGACAGTGGAAATAAAGAAGGGAGAGAAAATTCTGGACATACTTGAAGAAGTACCAAGTACTGTTTGTGAAACCAAAATGTAACCTTAGGGCCCATGTACCATCAGGCTGATGGTACTAATACTAAAGAAATGCAAAGGTGTTTAGCTGCACTGAGCCACAGTCAGTGATTGATGTCTAAGCATGTTACTGCAGAAGTAGGACCTGTGTTCATTACTCTAGTTAGCACTGAAATGCAAATGTAGAGCACTCACACAGAACTCCTCACAAATCTTTTGCATTTTACTTAGGAGGGTAAAGTCTATATTTTTCATGAAAGACATTAAACATCTTATCCCAACTGATTATTTCTGTTGGTGCTAGTGTTGTGCTAGAAGATCTGTGAAGAACTTTTACATTGAAGCCTGGTACCACGATGGTTCGCAGAAGGTATTCTATAAGACTGACTCTCCACAGCTGTTATAGAAGTAACGGGAAGAACAGAAGCCCCTCCACATACCTGGCTGAAGTGGAATTTACCCATAACACTGAGTAAGTCGCCACAGCTTTATACCTGTGAGAAGCACTATTGTGTTTTAATGGCTGGTAGGTAAACAGCAGAGATGCCAGAACAAATACTGGATAGCAATAGATTTTCCATCTCTTTCTTTGCAGCCATCTGTGACACAAGAGCTCTCAATCCCATGGACCTAGTTCAGAAAGTCAGAAATACAGCTTAATACTTTATTTTTCAAATCTGAACCAAAGAGAATGTCAAAATCTCAGAAAGTGACTTTGAATAAATTCCATAGATTTCCTGTCATGAGTGACAGCCTTCAGTAACTGAAGAAAATAACTCGATGTATCTTCGAACCAACTCTAACTTCCATGAAATATCTCTTTAACTCCCTACTATTAACTGGAAGAGTGAATCTGCCTTTAAAGCAAAAACAAACAAAAAATTTCCTTCCAAGGGAGAACTGGATACAAAAGAAATTTACTGTCCAAATGTATATTATTTACTTTAGATGTTAGCCTAAGAATTCAAATAAGAACATGGATTTCTGTAAATTAAATGAGAATTCAATGTACAGGATTGTTGCAGCCAAGCAGTTGTCTTTGAAGGGTGTGATTTTGCTGCTTTTTGCCTTTTGACTTCATCTTTAAGGCCAAATTTACTTGTGATAGGATTACTCATGCTCAGACAAGCTGCACTTGTAGAATAATCATTTAGAAACATAAGTACCAGGTAGATTTGCCAGCTTCAAAAGACCAAGTAGCACCAGGAAAGCCTAAGCTCTGTACAGTCCTTCACGAGCCTGTGTATAAGGAGAAACCTGTGGACATAGCAAGTCAGGACTGTTTTTCCAGCTTGTATGACCCCTCATGCCAACTAAGAGTACTGAAGAAGAGCAGAGGAATCCTAATCCAAGCTCCAGCAGTATCTTACTTCATCCTTGGGTAAGAGAGCGAAAGGTATGGCTGTGTAGATGCCACATTAGGTTATTAATAGCTACTTTCCAGGCCTTTGAGCACTTTTCAGCACCTAAAGGGAATAAAAAAGAGCTGGAGAAGGACTTTTTGCAAGGGCATGTAGTGACAGGACAAGGGGGAATGGCTTCAAACTGAAGGAAAGTAGGTTTACATTAGATATTAGGAAAAAATTCTTTACTGTGAGTGCTGCGTGGTGAGGCACTGGAAAAGGCTGCACAGAGAAGTTGTGGATGCCTCATTCCTCGAAGTGTTCAAGGGTGGATTGGATGGGACTTCAAGCAACCTGGTCTAGTGGAAGGTGGCCATGGCCATGGCCAAGTCCTGCCCACGAAGCTGAAACTTTAAGGTCCTTTTTAACCCAAAGCGTTCTATGGTTTCATGATTTTTTGGTAGTCTGTTCCTGGTGCAGTTTGAATAATCAATGTTATATACTAGTAAGCTGTGTAGTCAACTGGATTCAAGCTTCATTAAAATATAGCTAATTTGCAATTTTTGAAATCCATTACATTAGCCAAGAATTTTATGGTTGGTGTTTTAAAGTAAAAAATACATTTCAAGTTAGGTTTGTTGAGTTCTTTTGCTTTATGGGTTGCTTTTACTTGTCCATGAAACCCAAGATTCAGTGTTTTTAAGCTTTTGTTCTCAAACCCATGGACCCAGATATGAAACAGGAAAACTCAGATTGTCGTGTATTATCGCTCCAGCACTTGGGGCTTCAAAACGATACCATATTTCACAAGGCACATAGAACAAATCTGACTGCCATCCTTCTCTGACTCTTGCCTTACATTTTTGTTTTGCCACCAAAGCAAACACAAGGTGTCTGGAGAATCTTGTTTCTCATCAGCTGCCATCTGAGCACGATACATTGATAGGTTTGCATTTTATGAAAAAAAGGTTATTTAAACTGCTGAAATCCTAATATTAAAATTGATAAGCTATCTAGCGACAAGGTTTTTTTTTATTTGGTCCTTCCTCAGTGCCTGTTTGAAATCCTATAATTCAGCATTATCAGTGCTGATGAATAAAATATGTATTTTTACAGTGTAGTGAAGTAGTTGCAGTCACTTATCCATGGGGCATTTTTCAGGGAAGTTAGCCACACTTACAGCAAAAAGGCACACTGTATTCTCCTCCAGGCTGATCTGGCTCACTCCTTCACCCCCTATGTCAAATGCTACAATCTGTAGTAGATGTACAGATGCACAAGGCCGATGTCTTGCACTGTGTGGTAGGGCTCACCAATGCAGATGGCAACCAGAAGGCATTTGATTGCTACTAGATTTGACATTATTTTCCTTCCAACACAAAGATATCCATTTTTGACTCCTATCTCTGGGAATGAAAAATCACCTAAAGAAGAAATTTTGCAGGTCATGAACCTCCCATAGGTGTTTTAGAACCCTTTTCTTTCTTTCCAGTGTTATTTTTTTCCTGACCCTATAGACAAGTTGCTATTAATTTTACAAAGCCACACCCCATATACTGAAAAATGAGCAGATGTCAGAACATAAATTTCCACATAACTATTCAAACCTCAGGACTGCTTTCAGCTGTTCAGTCTCGTGTCAAAATACCAAACCTTTCCAGTTATCCACTCCATATAATAATCATTCTGCTTAGCCTAGCACATAAAATAGTTCACTAATAAACTTTCTTGTCCTTTTTCTACCATTCTAAGCTTGCAAACATATGGCCCAAAACATTTAATACAAGCAAGGAAGAAACTCTGTGTTTCATTTTGTGTGGGCAAGCCGTGTCCCCCAGATGCGACCCTCTGTCACACACTATCTCTACTCCAGAACCATTGGAAATGGGTTCTCCAGCACCTGGGTGGGACTGACTCATCTCCTTCATTTTAGCAACTAAAAAGGGTGTTACACAGTTACTGAGCAGCCTAGATTAGCACACAATTTTTAGATTAGTAAGGTCAGGTGAGACAAATACCAGTTTTAAGACAACATTTAAAAAGATAAACCAAAGGATTACCAAGCAATGGCATTAAAAAGTGCAGAGACTCTTAGGAAATTTAAGCCTGAAGTGAGTTACTCACTCCACATTTGTATGTGATTCATGTTTCTAGCTGTGCAGGCTTGCAAGCTCCCTCTGCCCTACACCTCAGGTTCAGAGCCGCAGAACTCTCAAAATGTATTCCTAATACCAGAAAGCCAGGACCACACATTGCTCATCCCCATAAGAACCCACACTCTGTGTGGCTTTACAAAAATTATCTAGCTCTTTCTATAGTGTAAAAGGGAAGCATTATTTTTCCTTACATGTTTTTCTATCACATAAGCTCAAGAGAAAGACATCAGATCATATCTTAGTGAAAATAAAACAAGGTGCAAGCAGTGGAGAATCAGGGCCAACACAATGACAGACTTTTATGGCATGTGAATACGTTTCAGCACCAAGAATATAAATGAACTCCAGTAGAAACATTCATCAGTGAAATGAAGGTCGTGTCTCTTCAACTTGTTTTTGGATGCAATTATGATGAAAAGGGGTGAGGTTGCACGGCCACTGTCATGGGGTTCACTGTGTCATAATATCAAAACAGAATAATCATTATAGGGTCCAAGAATAAGCAAAGCAATGAGTTCATGTGGAGCTCAGCCTTCCTAAGAGATGAGGCAGGTGTCCTCTAGTGCACCTCCAGTGTCCTCCAGCAGTGGACCAAATTAATTTAGCTGGAGAAAATCGCTAATTTTGGACATCGGTTCTTTTAAAGCAGCAACAGCAGCCAAAGAAACAAACAGGCTTTATCTGACCCTCTTTAGACTTCATCTGTCCCCGTTCAGATTTCTGCAACATAAGATACAGAACTGAACACTGCAAGTGGGAAGCAGGTGATGTGGTGGCCTTATCCTGCATGGATTCTGTTCCAGTTCCTCCTCTAGCATATACACTGTACTACTCCACAGTCTCACTAAGTAAGCAGCACAACCTGTGTCATGATAACTGTGCTCTCTGAGGAAATTCTTGAAACCTAGTGAAGGAAAAGATGCTGCAGTGGCTTTCATCTCCTGCCATTACAGAACTGGGAGGAAATGCTGTGCTCTAGCTGTGGGAGTTTACTGGCTTTGAGAGAGGTCCAGAGGTACCTGAATTAGCCCTCCTATACGGTTCCAAGAGTGCCAGATATGTGCAAAATAAACTTGTCAAATCCTTCACAAGTTAAACTTAACTCACTTTTCTACTTGTCCTGTCTGTAGAGTGGCTCAGAGCACGTATTTATTGCATATTATCTCCTCTGCCCTCTTTGCTGAAATGGACATTCTACTATTATATCTGTGTGTCCCTCAATATCAAAATAGAGGGTTTGAAGCACTGATAGCTGTTTTCTGTTATTTTTCACTTTCCTTTTAAATGTAAAATTCTGCAGAACCTGTTCACTCAATTTGAATGAAGATTTTGCTTCTATTTCACATTTAATACAGATGTGAAGGAAAGAAATGACATGCAAAAGGAAAGGTAATGACCCCATGTTAGAAGACTCAGATAGATGGAGTCTAGGAAGGGGTATAGGTTGATTTGCCCCTTTTAACCCAAATATAGACCAACAATATGTTTGTTTAGAATTGTATGGATTTATATTGCAGCTTTGTTGCAGCACTGATTTAGTGAGCAGTCCAGGTTAATTCACTGTTTGAGTGGGTTGTAACTGAGCAACATGAAGGTATTAATGAAATATAAACAAGTAATTAATTAAACCTAAATGACACAATAGTGGTTATGTTAAAAATATTTTTGAAATTTAGCCAAGTATAATGTAAACTAATGACAGTGCTAGGGGACATAGAAAGTATCTATGTGTGTATTACATACACAGCATATGTAATTTTAAATTTCAGAGGGACCACAGGCCATGAGGTAAGACTATGAGTAATAGGATGAAGTTATTTAAGGGAAATTTTACAATGAATTACAGGAAAAATTAATTAACTCTGCTAAGGTGGTTTAGACTCATGGGTTCCCAAAGGAAGCAGGAAAATCCCAATTTACTTATCTCCTAAAACCAATGTGTTATATATTCTAGATAGTAGATGTTTGAGACCAGCCCCTTACTGGCCTCTGTGGATTACAGTAGATATCTAAGAGCACGTTTTATTTAACTCAGCTCTCCATGAGCCTGTTTATCTAAAGGCTCAGACTTTCTAGTGTTCTGCATGCCTAAAGAAACATGGAATTGCCTAGTGAGACTTTTAAAAGCACTTTAGAAAAAAAAATCATGTGTCCTTTCTGCCTTATTTTTGGAGTATAATCTCTAGTGCAACAGTGAAGAGTGTATGAGTATCATTAAACCAAAATTCCAATGAATAAAATTATCTTGAGGCAAACATTGCTAAGGAAATGATGAACAAGACACGGTGGTGATGTATCTCCCAGCCCTTCTCAGATCTGCTCTATGGTCTTGGGGATTCCTGTTTGATCCTGGCCTTTGTCTAATGAGTTGGGTGGTGAAGCGTCTCTTGACTGTACCAGGTACTTCTGATGCCTGGCTAAGGTGAAGGACAAGAGTAGGAATAATCAGTCATCCTCTGACAGCCTTGGAACATTCCCTACCTGAATCATAGCCTCCAGTACCACTGTTACAGGTGTTCCCAAAACTCCAGTAATTATTGATCTGGATTGTGGCTGGGATGGAAATTTACTGATGAGTAAAGCCAGTCACCTTGCAATCCTGAGTGAGGACCTTTGCACCAGACTGCCAGCATCTCACTCTAAGTGGGATGTCTCTCAGAGCCTGCAGGCTCTCAAGTTTGCAATACTCAGAGGACCCATCCCATGCCTTGAGGTTCAACCCTTGCCCTTTGAGAGATGTCAAGGCATTTGAAGCGAATATCTCACTGAATTTGTAGTGATTATTCAAGGATTAATTGCTGTTAAACCCTTCTGCACCCTTACCCTTTGCACCCTCACCTTTTTTTCATCCCTGATCACTGTGTAAATGATTCTAAATTGATACTGATCTGATGTTGCTCTGTATGTTTCACTGATGAAATAAGAAATAGAGTCACCCTTGCCATCGAACTCTCTTAAGTCACACTTTCACAGATTTATATCAAAACTTGCTTTTGCTAATACCTTTGATGGTGATTCTTTAAGTGGCCTAAACCACTCATAACAAATTAGTGTAGTCAGCAGGATCCTAAATCAGAATTTGTGACAGATATTACACTTCAAATGTAACTTTGGAATTCGTAGTATGATATTTTATTGCTATCATATACAATAGTAAACAAAAAAATTCAACAGAAATTGAAAAAGACTGTTTTCCAGTTTTTCATCTCAGGTATGTGAGATTAACAAGTAGACAGTTATTGCTTTGGAAATATTTCTAGGAATCATCTTAGTGGTGAATGATGGAACAGACAACATTTTCCACTGAATAGAGTGAGAAAAACTACTCTATGTCAGAAATCTGAAAGTTATTTTTGCAATATCAATCAAAAAAAATTACGAACATAGTCTAAAATTACGAACAAAAAAACACCTCCAGCAACTACCAGCAGATTAGAGATGGTTTTATTTCTTCCTTAGGCTGTCTGCAGAAACCATCACTAAATTACACCATTACCATGATGGCACTGAGGGAAATAAAGTAACTTTTGATACTACCTTTCCTTTCCCATTCCAATACCAGGAGAAGCAGAAAGTGCAGGAACAGCTCCCAGTCTCTTTGCAGATCTCACAGTGACAGCCCCTCTGAGTGAAATGCTTTCTTCTTCCTCTTCCTGTAACAACTCATTTCTGACTCCTGCTTTCTCAGCAGCTGACTTCCAACAGCAAGGAGATATAAAAATATTCCTTCTTATTCCTATTTTTGGTACCATCTATTCCTGCTGCTGCCCCATTACCTTTGGCATGGCCAGGAGCTCAGATTGCAGGGTACACCTGCAACAGCCTTTTTAAATTCTGATGGCATTTGTGTTTATAAATTCCCAATTGATTTCAAAATCATAGCCTTGAAAGTATGTTTGTGGAGATCAATGTCTTCACTAACCAAGTTATTCTCCCTCTGGTGGTTTAAGTCACTATGCAAAGCGTGTGGGCACTTTCTGGGCTCAGCTCTGTTGTGGTAAACCAACAGAAGCCTTATCATTTTCTATTTGTTTTAGATGCCCAGGTACTCAACCACTTTTGAGAATATAGTATGGAAAATGAAGTCATTCAAAGGCTTAGAAAATTTATCTCTATATAGTTTGTGGACACCTTTGAAAGTCTCAAGACCTTCAAAAACTACTCTTAAAATTTTTACAAGTCACAGGAATTCACAAGATCACTGAGGCATGATGGCAAATTTCAAATGGATTAGATTTGATTTAGATAATTATTTGTAAATTATTTCCATGTATTTAATTTTTGGTTTTTTTTCATGATCAGAGAGAGTTATTATCATGCTTATCTCATCAAACATCCTCCAAGCTGATAAGCTTGGTTTATTTTGCTTTGGAGCCATTTAGGCTGTTAATAATTTTAATTCCAAATGACTGAGAATAAAAATTACAAATCAAGATTCTCAGGAATAAGTCCTCCCATTAGATTTTGGGTAAAGTTATACATTATTTCGATTTAGGATATGAGGGTTATAGTATTTCATTCTTCTAACAATTAAAATTTTAATAACTCCTGAAGGAGTGCTGAACATTGCTTATGCTCTGATCTCAATTCTAATTAGGAAAACAAATTAAATATAGGGATAGGTATGATATCCTTAGCTGGTATAAATCAACATAATTGTACTGAGTACAGTGGAATTGCGTCATTTTACATAAATGAGTATGTGACCCAAGTTTGCAGGATGGTTAACCTTCCTCACATGCTCCGAAATTGCTGCACACTACATTTTTTATGTGTAAGTCCTCCCTTCAGCTCCTGCCAAAAAGGTTAACAAATAGGTTCATTGTGCTATGACTGTAATGTTCCTTTTTCCTAACATTGGTAAAACATCTGGTGTGATATGTCATTCTTAACATCTGTCACCCATATTTACTAATACTAAACAAAGATACACTTTCTCCACTATGTCTTTTTCTAACTATTTCCTTTCACGTGCTTCTTCTAAACTATTGTTTCCAGGTCCAGTTCCAAATAGAAAAGTGAAATTTACCAAACAGGATAAAAGCCATGGCAAGTCTAGCATAACCCTGGAAGCACTCCTGCCAATGAGGAGTGAAAAAAATGAAGCAAAGGGTCCCTTTGCTCCAACAGGGAATTAGTAGAAGTGAGATGTCTGAACAGCATTATTATTACAGTGAGCACTTTAGAAACATCTAACACTTTGTTGCTTGTGTTAAGATTGTTGTGAATGTGGCTGTCCACTGTCTGGAGTTTATATGGGCCTGTGTGTTCACCTCACTGTCTTGGTTTCAGCTGGGATAGAGTTAATTTTCTTCCTAGTACCTGGCATAGAGTTGTGTTTGGGATTTAGGATGAGAATCTAAATGTAATGACTCTGATGGAACAAAGATTCCCAGTAATTACTTCTTGGAGGTTAGAAAATATGAATAAACAGTAAGGCAGGCTGAGGGTGATCAGAGGCTTTGCAGTTGTCTCAAGTTAATCTGTGAAAAGTCATTTGTTATAAATTTCCTTGCTCAGCTGAAGTCTCTAATGCTGTCTCATTTCTGTCTAGTTAAGTTTCTTCCCAGCCAAGAAAGTCATCTGCTAGAATGTGATTTCTTTTTTTACCCAGACTTTTTTTTTTTTTTTGCTTAGCCCAGTATTTAGTTTATTTGATAACTTCTTTATCCAAAATGAGATTTTTTTCCATTTCCTGAATGCAAACTGAAGAAGATTAAGCATCTATGGTTGACTGTGAATGCTTTTTGTTCTTAAAATGTATAAGGAACAAAAAAGATAACTGTACAAAAAATTATACAAAACCTGTACAAATTTCTTACAAAAATTCATCTATCTTTTCACAGTTTTAAAAAGTATGATAGTTTTTAAAAATACTGAATTTATTTCTGAATCTACAGTGGTCATCAAAATAAACATCAAACATTGTGATGAATTCAAGATATACTGCTACAATTCTTTTTCATACTAAATAGCAGCTAAGAAGACATCTTTAAAAAGCAAGGACAAGCCAGGGACAGAAGTACCAGCTAAGCAGTGTGGCTGACTGAGTGGCTAGTGGCTGAGTGGCTTGAGCCTGAATTCTGGTCCTCCTTTGTTCGGGATTGTTAGCGCACCCTCATACTCCACAGACTTCTAATATGACTTTGGACACATCACTGAGGAAAATGAGATACCAAGTTTCTCACATGACAGTTCTCCTTTCATTGCAAGGAGTGTTGTGGCTTACAAGTCACACATAAAAAGTTGTGACAGCTGAGATGGCCTATATGTAGGAACAGAAGATGGTTACACTCTTGGTTTGCTTATCTAAGTAAGAGAGCTCAGTTTATGCTTGAGTCAGACCAGCTAAGGATTGACTCAAGGTATTATATAAAATACTTTGGCTACTCAAAAATATGGTTCAAATACGGTTTAAAAGCAATGAGAGAATCTCGTCTGTGTGATGTCCTTCAGCAGATGACTGGATGTGAGAAACTCTTCCATTTTTAAGATGTTAATGCCCAGCCTTGACACGTAAGAAAATAGCATCCTGGCTTGTATCAGAAATAGGACCAGGGCAGGGATCATACCCCTGTATTCAGCAATGCTGAGGCCACACATTAAATCCTGTGTTCAGTTTTGGGCCCTTCACTCCAAGAAAGACATTGAAGTGCTGGAGCATGTCCAGAGAAGAGCAACAGAGCTGGGGAAAAGATCAGGAGCACAAATGTTATGAGGAAGGACTGAGGGAGCTGGGATTGTTTAGCCTGGAGAAAGGGAGAGTGACAGGAAATCTCATCACTCTCCACAACTACAGGAAAGGAGGTTTTAGCCAGGTGGCAGTTGGTCTCTTCTCCCAAGTAACAAGTGATAGGACAAGAGGAAATGGCCTCAAGTTGCACCAGGTTTGGATATTAGGAAAGATTTCTTCATGGAGAGGGTGGCTGAGCACTGAAACAGACTGCCCAGTGTAGTGGAGTCACTATCCACAGAGGTATTCAAAAGATTTGTAAATGTGACATTTAGAGACATAGTTTAGCAATGGACTTGGATTAACAGTTGAACTGAATGATCTTAGAGGTTTTTTTCCAACCTAAATGATTCCATGATTCTAAAACTCATTGTTTTTACAGCTCACAGAGTACTATCTTCATCCAGAATAAACTAACTAGTTCATTACATATAGATTACATGATACATAAATACCTAAAGTTATTTCTGTGAGTCATGGTGCAAATAAATGAGCAAAAAGTTTTTGCATTAAAAAAACCCTCTGATTATGAAATTGAGTACAACAAACCTCTGTGTGTCATGGATGGCAGCACAGACAAGCTGGCCCTGGCTCCAGGATCAGCACAACTCTGTCACTGTGATGCTGTAACTGAGCTAAGTAGCTTCGCCGTGGGCAGCTTAAGTCTTTCAATGGATGGACTAGTGCCATTTCTGCTCAGTGCTTCCCTGGGTCATGTAGAAATACCACTGAATTATGTTCTGTACTTTCAACTGTACTCACATGTCTGGAAAGAGTCATCCAGTTAATATAATAGGGCAAAATTCTGGCCCCAGTGAAATCACTGAACGTGTCATCATGGATTTAGAAGAGTATAAAAAGTCAGAGTAGTCCTTTCCACTCAGATCTGCTACACTAGAATGAACTGCAGAATCCTGAGCTAACTTCTTGTCCAAAAAAAAATGGATTATGACAGGAAATTTATTTTAAAATAAATACGTATCAGGATTATTTTTCTTTTAAGTAGTAAGAGCCTTTAATATGCTGGTGGATCAGAGTACAATAACTGGCACTTCAGTTCCCTGCATGAGTGGGTCCTGGACGATCTCCAGCACAAATTAGTTCAAAAAAGATTTATTTCAATGTAGCAAATTGTTTCTGTGAGTAGCACTGAATAGCCGTGCTTTCTCTAATAGGTACTCTAAATTTCAGCTACTGAGAGCACCTGAGCTATAGTTGCAAGGCCCTGTGGAAGGCTCACAGAGCACCAATAATTCTTCTGTACCATTCCCTCATATAGTTTAATAATCCAAGCAGTGTATACAGAATCAAAAATGTGTCCCTCTGACACAAGGTCCAAAGGACTTTTCTCCTTTAGCAGCTCTCCATAAGCACTTTACAATTAGATGTCATTTGATTTCTTCCTGCTCGAACCACAATGCTTTGACTGCCCTTTGACTATAGAAAACACAAAGTACTTTCTTAAAATAGGCATCAGAGAGAATTGTAAGGGGCTAAACTGGTCTCCTCTTCCACTAGGTTTACTAAGCGGTTTGCACCGAGCTGTTGTCAGTCTGGTGCGCTTATGGTAGGATATAACATATCTTGACAGGCTGATAACTCTGCATAACATACTATTTATGTCTGTACTTTGCTTACAACCTCTGTTAATGGTACATTTATTTCTTCTAAATTCTAGGCAGAGGAACATAAATTTAGAATATGATCAACTGAGAAAATACGTGCAAACATACTCAAGACTGATTTGTTACTTTAAATCGTGAGAGATTTCCATGGCAATGTGTCTCATGGGAATGTTTTTGTTGTTGGTTTTTGTTTGTTTGTTTTTGTTTGTTTGTTTGTTTGTTTTCTACTGTGTTTCTGCTATATTCTAGCATGTCACTGATGCTGGTCCTGTCTCATCCTGTAACCAAAGATATTTTGTTCAGTAAAAATGCTTCTGATGTGAAGCCATGGCTTAATGAGTAGCAGAAGGGACCAAATGGGTTTGTTTTTGTTTTGTTTTTTTTTAGTTCTCTTTTCTCTATCAATATTATCCCTTTTGGTAGTGTGCTGATAATTTCTTGTAGCAGCTGTATTGTATATTATTTTTATGTTCCTTTCCAGCTAGAATGGTAGCTGTAATGACTTGGGAGTTCACAACTCAGTGTTCTAGATAGAAGTTTCACTTTCAGGTCATTGACATTTTAGCCCTGGAAATAAGTATATAGCTCTTTTTTCCTATATGCTTCCTGAAATATAAGTAAGAATGCATCCACTCCCCCAGCTGCATTTCACGGTAATCCTGCCATTTTTTCCTACCTCTTTCTAGGCAGTATATAGGGAACACAAAGACATTTCAGCTGTCCTTTCCTCACCTAAGATCTCATCAAATTTCCTCCAGAAGAGGGAACCCAAACTGACAGTATGAGAGAGATCTAACTCTAGACTAAGACAGAAACAGATTTGGGAGATCTTCACAGTACTAGGTATGAGCTTGCAGTTGTGGGGCACTAGAAGGAGAATCTGTGAAGACCTATGGCATTGCTCCCCTCCCCTCGTAGCAGAACATATGGGATTGGGGGAGAAATACATGGTTATAGAATGCTCCTACATCTTGTAAGTGACTTACAGGAACAGAAGAGGAGATGACAATGAAGAAATTCATCCTGAACCTGTTGACATCACTTTACCTGCCTTTTCTTGCCCTACTTTGAATTTTCTTCTCGATCTAAAATGGCTCAAACAGCTACAGTAGAAGATTGACAAGTAATGATTGCCAACACCCAGGACCACCTCAGAGGTGTCCTGCATCTCCATGGCTGTCTGTCATTTTGCTAATCCCTCTGCCCAGGTAGGATATGTGGAAAACTCCACCATAAGAGGAGTTGTCCTCCAGACAAGACAGCTTCTGTGTGAGGGTGGGGACAGGAGGGTGCACTGTCACAGAACTGCCCTTGTATCAAGCATAGCATTCCAGGAGTGCTGAGGAGAGGAGACACCAGAATTCCCAGCCCTCCTGCAGAGTACATATCTTTAGATAAAGCTGCAACTACAGGCTGTAATTGAATAGCTGAGGAAAAGGTTGGCAATGTTAGTCAGTCCCACAGCCTCATATCTGCTGTAGTGCAGTCCAAGTGGTGGATTTAGCCCTCATGGACATCCCTGGCTTCTGGTTTAGGAGGTCAGGGCTGGTTTGGGAGCTAAGGCATGTTCACCCTGTGCTGCTTATTTCACCATCGCCTTTTCTCCGGCAGTTCCCCACTCTGATTGCGGGGAATGAGTGGGCAGGGAAGGCATCAAGGACCAGCTGGGAGTGCCTGCATTACACTCGCGCATTAGTGCAGTGTGTAAACGCCTGGTTAATGTGTGTCAGAGCCCAGCGAGTGAAAAGGGAAAACCGATCTGAGACGTTGAGCCCTTGCCAAAGAACACGCGAGCATTTCCAAACAAAACATCCAAATCACAACAGATTTGCTCCCACCCAAGTTCTTCTTTCAGGCTGCTCCAGCAGAAAAGGCTTCGATTTGTACAAAACAGAAAATGAAGAAATAAAATCCCCAAGCCCTCCATTGATTATTCTGTCCATTTTTTTTTTTATTTAGTCTCCTTTAATCGCTCCTCCACGGCTCCTCCCTGCCGGCAGCGACGGCTCCGGGACCGGACGGGACGGGACTGGAACCCTATGCCCTGGGGTGCGGGAGCGGCCCCGCCGCCGCCTCCTTCCCTCCTCTCCCCCCATCCCGTTCCCGGTGGGACGCGGTCCGTGCGGTCCCAGCACTCACCCGCCGGCCCCCGGGCTGGGCAGCGCCAGCAGCAGAGCAGCGGGGCCCGCCGGTCCCCCCCGACATGACCGCTTCGGAGAGAGCGCGCGGGGCCCTCGGGGGTAGCGGGGATGCAACAGCGGCGCTGTGAGCTGCGGGGAGCGCGGCAGGGAGCGCGGGGAGGCGGGAACTGCGGCGGAGGGGGAATGTGTGTGTGTCCCCACGTCCTCACAGACAGCCCACAGGCTCTGGGGTGGGTGTAGTTCCCTCCTCCCCGCCGTGCCCCACAGCCGTGGTGGGTGTTATCACTTCTGCTACTACATGGGGATGCAGGGGGTGCCCCTATTCCTGCCCACCAGGTAGAGGAAGATGGGTGAATTGTCATCTCCAGCCCCCAAGGGGGCTCCCAGGGAGCCATCCTACTCCGAGGGAGCGGGGAGGGATGTTTGCTACACCTGTTCCCCGCAGTCACTGGCTCGTGTGAGGAGGTAAAGACAGCCACATCCTTCTGCTCCTGCTGCCCCGGGCTCCCTGGCGCTGAGAGGTCTCTCAGAGCTCTAGAGTTGGAGAGCAACTGTGCTGATGAAGGACAGTGAGGGCTCCCTGCAAAGACACGGTGGCAGGAAAGGTGAGACAGGCTATAATAACATTGGAAGGACCAGATCACACTGCATTCCTGGGGGGCCCCAAAAGCTGATGGATGGGTGAGTCTTTACAAGAGAGAGACATGTCTCCTCAATGAAGTCTGTGAAGGGGTTCAGGAGAGAAGACCCTGTATCAGCCCTAGTGCTGTTGATTTTCACAGAATATTGGGAAGACAGGATACCCAAGCTCTGAGAGTAGGTAGCAGGGCAGGATCTACCTGCTTTCCGAGTAGTGGCCACGCAAAGACAAGGAGCTTAATTCCTTGAGAAAATAAGTAAAAGACAGCATCTATTGTAGGGATGGAAGGAGTTGGTGGGCAAATGGATCTGAGATCTGATGGCCATCATCAAATGGAAAACAACCAGAGAGGGCTGTACACATGTGGGTTCAATAAAGCAAACCTTCAGGGATCTTAATGTCCCCCATATTGCAGACCTTGCTTTTCCCCTTTCATCTTCTCACATTTAATAGCGTGTAATGCACTGGCATGTCATGAATTACTGACATCTGTATATGATCACATCCTCAGAAGTTTGCCAGTGTTCTACTCATGCTTACATTTTTCTTCAGAGAAAACACTGCAAGCAGTTATAAGCCACTGTTAACAAAAGTGGGAAAAAAAAAAAAGATTGAAATGTCATAGCAAAGTAACCCGACAATTCCTAAGAGTTTTGCAGTCACGTTCAATCCAAGCCAAGCAATCACTGGGGCCAGAGAGTCACAAACAGCTCTCTCTACAGCTGGTTCATGTACTAATGCTTAAAATCTAACCCCTCTACCACAGCAGGGAAAGTGCAGCTCAATCCCACAGACATACCTAAATCCCTCCCACCTGCTCCTGAAAGACCACGGCTGCGTAGATTTTGTGGAAGAGCCTGAAAAGGTGTTTCCCCCTTGCCGAGGGGTGATCCCTGCAGAGCAGCGTCTCCGCAGCCCCACGGCAGCCGCCCTACGGCAGCGCCGGGACGCGCCCACGCGGGACGCGGCGGGCGCTGGCCAGAGTGCTGAACCTCCTGAGGGGATGCCGTACCCTGCCACCGAGGTACTAGCTATTCACAGACAAGAATGAGGTCATTTCTCCTAGCATTTTCCAGGGGGATTTTTTCTCCCCTTTTGTTCCTATGCTTTTTAGATTTCTTTCTTTTTTTTTTCCTTTTTTTTCCCTCCCCCCCTCCCCGTTATTTTCCAGTAAGACACTGGCACAAGCTGGCCAGAGAAGATGTGGATGCCCCATCCCTAGAAGTGTTCAAGGACAGGGTGGATGTGTCTTTATTCTGCCTGGTCTAGAGTATGGTGTCCCTGCCCACGTCAGGGGGGTTGGAACTAGATGATCTTTAAGGTCCCTTCAAACCCAAGCCATTCTATGATTCTATTTCAAAATTTTCAACCCCGAGTGTGATTTGTTCATTTGGCTCAAATTTCTGTTAATGCAGGCACAGTTCCAGTGAGGAGACCAAAACACAAAAGTAGGAAAAGTGAAGGAAAATCTGAGTGTTGTTCAATGTCTTGAGGAAGTAGAAGCTTTTCCAGTCAGCACCATATCCACACTAAGAGAGTCCTGTCCCAGTCCTCTGTTGTTCTTTCCTGAACAAACAAGCAGAAGTTTCAACTCATTTATAGCTGTGCTTCCACTGAAACAGTGAAAACTCCCTAAAGTGTAAAGAACAGGAAGACAGGAATGGTAAAAGTTCTGTGTATAAGACAGAAAGGCAGAAATGGCAATAAAGTTGGGGGTTTTGTTAGGGTTTTTGTGTGTGTGGTTTTGATTTTTTTTATCCTCAGGTTGAACGCTGGTTCTTGGGAGGTAAAATTGACTACTCTTATGTGTATAGTGGTGTGTTCTTCTTGCAAGAGCATGTATGGGTGGCAGGGTGATATTTCAGACAACAATGGGATTCTCAATGGCTAGATTCAATCATGTTATAGAGACATTATGTTAGAAAACAAGAAACATAAAGGAATATGAATGATCATCACTTTGCCTCATCTTTCATTTGATTTCCTTTCATGTCTTTTTTTTATTATTATTTCAAGAGCTGAAAAGGAAGTAAATTATGGATTAATGTCACAAATCACATGATACTAGGTCCATTAAAAAACATCGTTGATGAGATACAGAAGTAAAAATGTTTAGTTGAAGATACTGCAGCCATGCTTCAAAGTGTCTAGAGTGGTCTTCTAAGGGAAATAGATTGCCTCATTCACAATAAAATCTGAGTTTGTGTCAGTCTTTCCCTTATGTACCAAGTCCATACCAAGGGAAAGATGAACTCAGTATGTTGCATTAGTACATTATTCATTTAAATGACTCAATGTTTCCTTGGAATAAGATAGTAGGGAAAGGTCATATATATTTTATGGATTTTCCTAGTGTAAACCATTTTTAACTTCCAATATGATGCAGCTAGGTCTGAGAATGAAGAATAAAAGACGGATGTTGTCTACCTTGACTTTATCAAGATATGTGACACAGTCAGCCACACCATCCTTCTTTTCAAGTTGGCTTATTAAGGTCTGACTAGGTGGGTTACTATGTGAGGCCGAACAACTAGCTGGGCTGTCAGGTTCAAAGAGTTTTAGGTAAGGGTTTGTACTCTTCTTGGAAGCTGGTTACAAGTGGAGATAGCCAGATGTTTATCCTGGGATGTATCCTTTTAAAAATTTCTATCAATGACCCAGAAGAGAAGACATGAATCTTATCAACTTTGCAGATACACTAAACTATGAGAAGATCAGGGAAAGAGCAATTGGTACTCTTGGGGGCAGATAAGTTCTGGAGATGTTGGAGGAATGGGTTGACAGGGACCTTATGAAATTGAACGAATATAGCTGGAAATTCCTGCCCCTGGGAAGGAAGAGTTCATTGCAGTGTTGCAGGCTGGGCATGACTAACTGAGAAACATCTCTGCTGAAAAGGTCCTAGGAGGGCTTGGCAGAAAACAACCCAAATGTGAGTTGGTGGTGTGCCCTGGAAGCAACAAAAACTAGCAAGACACTCAGCTGTTCTAAGTTAGATATTAGAGGGAAGTGATTATTGTCGCTTTCTACCCATCACTTATTACATGGCCTATTATGATGTGATGTGACCAGTTTTTGGGCCCCCAGTAAAAGAAAAATATTGATAAACTTGAGCAAGTCAAGTGGAGGTCCATCAAAATCATTAGGGGCATGGAGCATATATTCTGTAAGGGGAGGCAGATGAAAACAGGCTTGATAAGCCCAGAGAAGAGTAGTTTTTGGAGGTACTTAACAGCACCCCTCCCATTGCCATGGGGAGGTCATCAGGAAGACAGAACCAGACTCTTCACAATGATTCATGGTGGAAGGGCAAGAGAAAGTGAACATCAGATGAAAAAAGAGGAAAGGTTTTTTAAGAGTGATTTGGTTGAATATCATTCTCATAACATAAATTTTTGGGTTAGGGTATCCTGGCATTTGGCACATTTTTTGTTTGGATATGGGATTTTCTTAGTATTGTAAGTCAATATTTCAACATATTGACTTACACTGGAACATAAGACTTGGATTGGATGTTTTCATTTTCTTTCCTTTTTTCAAAAGTAACAAGCAAAACAAAAATCAATGATTCCAAGAAAGATGTTTTTATATGAGTTTTGACAGTTTGGGCAAACACATAAGTATCAAGTTGCCCCTGTCTTCTGCAACAGGATAATTAGAAATGTTCTAGTTTACTAGCTTGGATATTCTGTGCAAAACTGATGATACACTCACAACATTAACTACCAAATAGTCTGTCTCATGCATTTGATTTCAACCTATTGATTGATTTCTGCCCAGCACAGAAGTTTATTTTGCAGGAGTACAGAAGTAAATTCTCAGAACACAGTTGGAACTTCTGGTGACCTTTTGGTGTTATTTTTGTTTATTGTAGAAATATGCTGGAGAAAAGTACTCAGCATTCTGGCCTTAGTTCAGCAAAGCATGTAAGTGCCTGTTTAACTTCAATCTCAGACACCAGTGCTTTGCTGGATCAGGGCCAGAGGGGCTGAAAATCCATCCCAAAGGTATGCTTACTCTGTAGCTAAACAAAAAATACAGTCTTTTCAGTGGCTTTCCTTGCCTACTTTTTCAAAGTAATTTTTAAATAAAAAACCAAACAAATAAAATTAGCCATCCTTCCACAGCTATATGGCAAAGACTTTCTCTGTATGGACTTGGAGCAAGCTTGTCATCTCACGTGGAGAGGCTAAAAAAGGGGTGCACAGGCATGTGATAGTGATGATGTTGGGATTGTGACACTGAGCTTTCATGGCAGTGTCTCATTCCAAGGGGCAACATAATTTTCTATGATGTTAGCAGCTATTTAGTCTTAGTTCAGGTTTGTCTGATGCACCCCAGCACTGCAATTTTGTAAGAAAAAAATGAAAAATGATCTTTTTTATACACCTGAATAAGCTTAGTTCATACCTTCAATAAAAGACAAGCTCGTAGTAGATTTCCTCCTCCATATAATATATATATATAATTATATATATATATATTATATATAAATTATAACTCTCACCTCTAGCCTGTGTACGTTTTTTGTGCAATGCAGGTATATATATTGTAGGGTTGCAAAGAGTAGGAGTACAGATACTTCCTGAAAAGAGCACACAGTTGCTTCTGCAGCACTTAAATGCTGGAGCCAGTGGAATGATGAACATGCTCCAGTTTATTCTTATATTTACAGCTAAACACCACTAGATGTCCCCTGTTGCCAGCCCTGATGGGATAGCCACAGCTGGGGTGCTTTTAGCAGAGCCTCTCCGTGCAGTTATACCCCTACACTGAAAAACACGTTATTAATTTCAGATTATTGGTGCCCGGAGAGGGTTCTGGGGAGACTTTATTTTGGCCTTCCAGTACTTACAGGGGGCATATGAGAAAGATGGGGAAAGATGTTTTAGTAGAGCCTGATACGAGGACAAGGAGTAAGAGCTTTAAGCTAAAAGAGGGTAGAGTGAGACTAGAGATATGGAAGAAAATTTTTACCTTGAGGGTTGTGCCCAGATTTGTGGTGGATGCCCCATCCCTGGAAACGTTGAAAGTCAGATTGGACTACCATAGCACATTAGTGTCATATAGCTTGATTGAATGTGCAGGAAGGTAAATGCAAGATTATCCTGAGAAAACGCTGCAAAAACTAGTGATCTGAATTCTTGTCATAAGTCATCATCAAGCAGCCCAAGCAACCTTCACTTGTCCTTAAATCTGGGATCATAAGTGAAACAAGTTAATGAAGCTTTCTTTTGATGGGGGTGATTGTCCTGCTCTGCACTGGTGTGGCCTCACCTTGAATATTGTGTGCAGTTTTGGGCACCCAAATATGAGAAGGATATTAAGCTATTAGAAAGTGTCCAAAGGAGGGCAATGAAGATGATTAAGGGCCTTGAGGGGAAGCTGTATGAGGAATAACTGAAGTGACTTGGTTCATCCTGGAGAAGAGAAGACTGAGGGGAGACCTCATTGCAGTCTACAACTTCCATGTGAGGGGAAGAGGAGGGGCAGACACTGATCTCTTCTCTGTGGTGACCACTGAGAGTACCCAAGGGAATGGCCTGAAGTTGCCTCAGGGGAGGTTTAGGTTGGATATCAGAAAAAGGTTCTTCACCCAGAGTGAGGTTGGGCACTGGAACAGGCTCCCCAGGGAAGTGGTCACAGCACCAAGCCCTACAGAGTTCAAGAAGCATTTGAGTGATACTGTCAGGCACATGGTGTGACTCTTGAGGATAGTCCTGTGCAGGGCTAGGGGTTGGACTCGATGATCCTTGTGGGTCCCTTCCAAATCAGATTATTCTGTGATTCTGTGATTCTATGATTCTGTGTAAACATACTACACAGAAGTGAAGATCTGGTATGGACTTTTTTAACCCTATAATTCTCCTCTTGAAAAATCAACCATAAAACAGTGTAATCAACTTTGCACCTGATCTCTGACTTAGCTGCTTCTTGGTTATCCACCTAAAGAAGGCAAACTCCTCTCCTTTCTTAAATAGCTCAACAACTTCAGCTGGTTCTGTTGAGCTCAACATTCTGGAGTTGATGAGGAGCATCTGAGGGAGCTGGGGGTGTTTAGCCTGGAGAAAAGGAGGCTGAGGGGAAACCTGATTGGTCTCTACAAAGGAGGTTGTAACCAGGTGGAGGTTACTTCTACCAAATAACAAGTCATAGAACAAGAGGAAATGGCCTCAGGTTGCACCAGGGGAGGTTTAGATTGGATATTTATCCACTGAAAGAATAGTCAAGCATTGAAACAGGCTGTCCAGGGAAGTGGTGAAACCACTGCTCCTGAAAATGTTAAAAAAATGGGTAGATGTGGTGTTTATGGGCATGGGTTAGAGATGGGCTTGCTGGATTAACAGTTGGGCTCAATGATATTAGAAGTCTTTCGACCTAAATGATTCTATGACCTTCAGGTGAGTTAAGAAGCAATCGACCTCAGCAAGTCCCATCAGCTTATTCATCTCTTTACCAAGCCTGGTCAGCAAATCCTGATGGGGCAAGATGTTTCAGGCAAACACTGCCAGGCACAACCACTTTTCAGAATTTCAGAATTTCTCTCTCTGTCCCTTATTGCCTCATAATTAAAACCACAGTGATACAGAAAGTATTTGTATGATCAGGCTTATATTGAGTTAATTTTCAATCTTTCTATACATTTTAATGAAGGTCATATCAGGTCCTGACAATATAAATATTCAACTTTCCAGACTGTTTCAAGCTCTCAAGATGTTGGCTTTTTTTTTTCTTATTTACCATTACAAAAACTTATCTACTCAAGTACATCTGAAATGTGAATATTGCCAAATACAAACGAAATCATGAATATCAGCTAGTAACTGCTCTGAGGGCACTAGTCTGAATGATACATCCTTTCACAATATGCCTCTTGTCTTAAAGAAGTGAGTTAGGAAAATAGTTTTCTTATAGTTTATCTAAGCCGCCACTGACATTCCCTTTTTCCCTAATCAACGATGTCATATGAGATAAAGTTTGTCACCGTGCCAACCAACTTAGAAAGGTCTTGGACAGGAAATACAGCCAGTGAGGGACAGAAGTTCATGAGAAAGAGTTTCCAACATTTTTCCATTGACAGGAAACTACAGTTACCACAAAGGATTTCTTGATCTCTTCACTCCAAAACATGGGTCAATAGTCAGACATTCAGCTCATGACTCAGGCATGAAAAATGTAAAACATCTGGCTCAAATCTATGCTATGTACATGCTACAGAGAGATTCAGACTTTAACCTAAAGGCTCATTAGATTGACTTTTAAAGACAATCAGTTTTATTTGAAAAACAACTGTGTAGCAATATTTTGCAGTATTCCAGTTGTTAGGATTGATCCTGCAAAATGCCTTCCTTTGATCAACAGCAAATGAAGGAATAGTAGAACATAGCACTATTCTGCATTATTCAAAAATAGAAAATAATCCTTATTTTTTCATTCTATTGTATTAAGGCTCATTTTCTTAATTTTCCTGAAGTTTTGAATATATAATGATAGTACAATAGTGACAACAACAATTGCATAGAAGCTGAAGCTAATAGGAGGTCTTACTTGCATGGTGGCTGCTTACTTTATTCACAATCACTGGAATAGCAACCTAGTTCACAATCACATTTCACATGACAGATGTTTTTCTAAACCTCACTTCAAGTGAGGAAATGTTTAACCTTATTTTGCAGATAGAAGAATAAATGGTATGTCTGAAAACAGAGCCAGTATTAGGTGCTCTAGGGAACGGACCTAATTCTGTTCAGAGACAGTCCAACAACTGTATAATAGATTCACAAACTGAGCATTGATCCCTCAACATACTGTTTCTCTTGAAAAATCTTTTAAGTAGAAGATAGTCTGAAATCCTGATTGTGCAGTCACAGACAAATTAGTGCCAATATGAAAACTAGACCTGAGAAGATAATCACAGAAATCTGAAGAGATGTATACAGATCTGGAACAACAGAACCACATTCATCTTGTTGATACTTGGCTAGTTGACAGCATAGCAAGGCAAGCTCTCACCAGCCTGTATGTGTCTGTGTAGACATATCCATAAATTCCAGCTTTGTGCCTAATTCTCTCATTTGCACTTCATCAAGAGTGATGCAGAAGTGTGTTACTGCTACTGTTCCTCACCATCACTCAGACAGAAAAAAAGGAATGCAATGGAGCAGTTTTATTGGCTCCCTGTGCTCAAGGCTGATTCACATCCACAGATTTGTGATGCAGGCAGTTGGAGGAATGGCTTGAAAAAGTGCCTATAGAATCTGCCTGCTTATGCTCAGTCCCTATCTCCATTTGTTTTTTGTGGCCATGCAGCATAGGAAGAGATGGCTGTAGGGGGGTCTGGGATTCAATGGCGACGTGACTTTTAATTACTGATATATTCTTCTATGCATAATCGACTAGCTTTTCAATAAAGGATTCTCAATTATGGGAAGAAACAGTTATTAAATATCTCTAGGTAGTGAATTTTTGGCCATTACTGTAGCCATCCTGTGAGCCTTTCTTTATGTGGCATGGCTTTGTTTGGAATTTCAAGGTTCTCAGCCTATCTCTTCAAGCAAATCTGTTTCCCCTTATTCCTGCTTCTCACTAAACCCCTTTTCACAGGAGACTTTTTCAAAGGCTTTCCCAGTCCTGGTGATAGTAATTACTTTCTCACATTGGTTACCCTTAATTTTCTTAAAAAATGAGAGCAGAGCTGAAGCTGGGGCAGGGTAGGTGGGAGAAGTGCTCACTCAGTACCAGGATCTGTGCTGGTTAGAGGACAGCATTTAATGGAAACAATAAATAGAAAAAACTCAGGAAGTGGTTTTAAATGTGTATATTGTTCAAGATGAAAATATTCCCATGGGAACCAGTGCATCAGCTGCTTCAAGGCTGACAGGGAAACATAATTTGGATGGGAACAGGTGCTATTCTTCCCAGTGTGTGAGTCATTTTTTCTCTGGCTCTCCTTACAGACTTTGGTAGAAATCCTAATGCAACACACGCGCTATTGTCTTGATTTCTTTGTTTTGTTCTAAACCAAATCAAATGGGCAACATGCATGATGACTAAACGGGTGGACAGCACTGTATTTTTCGACGTTGTTGATTTTGGCTGAAAATGAACTATCTGGGGTTTGTCTCTTTGCTCAAACAAAATACAGATGGATAACTTGGGCTGAAGATAAACTTATTTTCCTCCAGAAAAAGAAGAAAAAAGAAAAAAAGGCTTATTTCATACCTCTCTGGATCATGAGCGTTGTTCTTACAGACTGCAAGAAGGACCAAAGAAAGATGTAGTAAAAACAATATTATTTAGTCATTCCTGAGTAGTCAAAATTTGATAAAAAATTTAAAATCAGATCAGGATCTGAGATCATGAAACATCAGGAATGTCTGCATTTGATGTTTCATTTCAAATGAATTGTGGGTCCTGGAAAGGCAAATAAATCCTGCTGGAGAAATATTTTAAAAATGTTAAATGTAGCATACTCCTTTGATGTGTCTGCCACTGTTCCCCTAATACTGTTTCTGTCAAGGTCCCATCATTGCTACACAGAAACTGGGAATCATATAGATGCTACAGCACAGAACAGATGAGATTTAATGAAAAATATCCAACACACTGAGATCCCTGACTGCTACAGCCAGGAGTCTCTCTTCCATTGACTGGCTTGGGTGTTAGCTCTGTAAGAAGTTTGTTTCTTTCTTGAATTTTCATATGTGGATTTTTTTTCCCAAGCAAGAGAAGCAAGGAGCATCATATACTCAAGTACTTCTGAGATAAACAGAAGAGGGAGAGCTGCACCATGAAGTTTCTCATGCTTGTGGCTTCTTCAGCTCTCTGCTGCTGGCTCCCTCCTTCCCTCAGGGTACCTGAAACGTAAGAGAGCAAAAGCCCTGAGTCTTCCTATTTAGTGAATTATCTCCAAGATTTGAAGGGAAGTGGCATATGAGTGGTGAAAGTTCAGAGTGCTACAATGGGAAGTTCCCTCCTTAGGTGGAGCTGGAGGAGCAGGAAGCATTGGTAATGAACATCCCCCTTACGGAACTCTCCAAGAGCAGAGCCAATGCTTTTATGGAGCTTCCCTTGACAGACGTTTTTCACAGAAATCGCCTTCCCGTGAGGAAGAATTTCTCATCTGAGGTTTATGTCATCTGAGATTTGTGCACAGTGCCTTGAGGCTCTTGTTGCAGTCAAGGTTTTCCTCTGCTTCTAAAGGTGTTTGCTTTGCCTGAGTGAACGATTGGAAACACTTGTGCACCATGAATATTTTCACTGAGGGCAGGAAAAACATTTCCTGGACAGCCTTAAATATAACCCATGTCTAGAAGTGAACTCTATCTCAGAAATCCTCTAGTCTGAAAACATCAAAAAAGAAGAAAACAAGCTCTTCTGTCCCAGTTTTATAGGTGACAGGCAGATGCAGATTTCAAAAAACTTACCTGAGATGAAGCATCAATGCAGCATTTTGTAGGCTGCCAGGAGCTTTTGAAGGCTGTCCAAAATTCACATGCAGAACAATTTGGGCATTCTCCAGCCTATCTAATGGGTGATGTGTCAGTAGGTACATGTCAGTCACTCATCCCATACGGGCATCAGATGGGGAAATTGTTGGCTGTACTCGGCTTACAGCTGGCCCCATATCTACCCACGAAGTGTGGCATGGATCCTCCTGTGACAGTCAGAATTTGGACCTCCAGCTCATTCCCATACAATCATCCTTCAGATTGTTAAATATAGCATAACTAGGTGTATGGATGTATATTTAAAATTCAGTGGGAAAAGATTTTTTCCAGCTTACAAAAAAGTTCGCAGTTTCACCAATGCTCAGGATGAAACCAACACCTTCAAAGGTATAATAGAGATAAATAAAAGCAACTACCATGGAAAGCCTTGAATTTCTTGAGTCTTCTATTGTGTATGTGGTAAATCTTTCTTCTTTATTTGAAAAATACAGAGCGAAAATATGTATTTATGTGTATACATTTGTATTTATAAACATAAGTCCTTTTCCAAACACAACTGAAGTTACATTTGCAGGGATACTTATGTCTAAACCTAGGGCTGTTTTGACAGGGAATATTATCTCTGGATACAAACGTTCTCAGTGAACTTTTTTTTCCAAAATAAGTGTACAAAGCAGATAAATCACTGATGAAACTCCCCAGAAATTAAATAAGAGATTAAATTTTGTCCCATTTTCTTCTTTATTAACAGCTTTCTTCCAGCAGAGTTGGCCTCTTTTAAAGGTTGAAAGACAGAAAATCCTATTATGCTGAGTGCTGCTTGTGCTTCTCTATGCATTCAATTTATATAGGCTGGCATTGGAAGGGTTTGCTCTCAGAACAGTGCATCCTGATCTGGGTTTGGTGATCCTTGTGTCTATTGTGCAACTTTCTCAGGAGCATTGTGGAAAAATCCCACAGACAGGGAGGTAATATGGCTATATTAATGAAAATATAGTTATAATGGAAGAAGGCACAAAGCCTGTGAAAGGCTCCCATTTGACATTTCTATTATAGCAAGTTGTCTAGCAACACTGCCTGAACTGCCTGGAAAAGAGGTTTCTGTCCAATCTCCTCTATAGTCACGACTGCCAAACGGCAACTAAGACTTTGGATAATGAAAAGATTACCCATAAGTGTTGTGGTGTGGTGTAAAATCTCTGCTGTTGTCTGAGTTCTTCCTCACCTGGCTGTATCCTTCAGCTCTGACCTCGGACAGCTCATTAAATAGGTCTTCTCAATTGAGAAGTACATTCATTTGAAGCCTTGAGGTCTTGTTCCCTTGGTAAGGCTTCTCCCACTGCAGCAGTCCTACCAATGCATCTTGAGCATGATCTGCCAGCCTGCTTTTCTCTCACAAGCAGTAGATATTCAAATATTAATTCTACTTCTCATTCTTACAAGGAGTGAGGCCAATCCACGTTATGTCAGACTATAAAACAGACTCTCCAGAAGTTTGCACCCACATGGCTCCTAGCCAAACATTATACAGTTCCAGCTTTGAAAAATGCTCTTAGACCTCATTTTGTAGGCAATTTTGCTTTTCCTACGTTGTGGGCCTTATTTATCCAGGCTGCATTTTAATTTTTCTGTTTTAAAGATTATAGGGGGATGTTGGTTATGACAATTTGTATCTGGTATTCTGGTATGTTTGCTTTTATGGTATGTGGATGGGAGCTGGTTGCATTTTAGAGACCAATTTGTAAAATTGTGAGGTATAAATAGGATTGAGGGAAAAGGTATGCCAATTTCTTCTGCTTTATTCCCCACACTGTACAACAGTGCCATGGATGGGAAATGTATGCCTTAGGATCCCTAACAGATTGTGGGATTTCCAATCATAATTAATATATATTTCTGATTGACTGGGTTGATCCTTCAGAGTTAGCTTTGAAGGTTTTCTCCTCAAAGGCAACTTCAGTGTTACCTGTCTAATTCCAATGATATGGTTTTTCTATCTAGAGAGACTGAAATCTCTCAGTCAATGAAACATTGGCAAGGCTTGACAGATGTCTCCTCTAGACATAGAACAGTATTCTGTTTGGCTTGTAGTGTAAGTGGGAGCTATGGAGATATGGAAGCTTGTATTTTGTGGGATATATTTCCAGGAAATATATTTTTGTAGCAAACATTTCAATGTTTGAACTCAGTAGTAAAAAATTCAGAGTCAGCATCTCAATTACATTCCCATCCTATTAATTCTGATCAACTAAAATATTTTTTAGTTAATAATGCCCTATCAGGGATAAAGTTAACATCTTCTGGAGTTTGTAATGAGAAATATGAGACAGATCATCAGAATTATCAATAACCTGGGAACGGGGACACTTTCCTCTGACTTAATGGAGCAACCTAAATTTAAGCTTTTGGTCTGAATTAGGCAGAGTTGGAGCTTACAAGATACTCTTCGCGTCCGAGATGCATAGTATGGTCAACCTGTTGTTCTGGGTCAAAAGTCAATCAGTTTTGACCAGTGAAGTTGAGGAGAAGTTTACAAAAAAATTTGAGAGGCCTTTGGAGTTTGATTCACAGATACGAAAAAAAGTTAATACCAGCAGCTTTTTCCAGTTCTCAGATTATAACCCACTGGGTAATTGCTGACTTGTTTGAGTTCTGACCCTGGGTGCTATCTAAAAAAAAAATAAAATCTTTGTTTTACTCGCTTCATGTCCTCAGCTTTGGAAGTGGATTTCAATTTACTAAACAATCTGTTGAAGTTAGCAACACAAACATACACCTGATTCCCAGGAAGAGCACAGGCTCTTACCTAATTATATTCTCTGTGCTGAGTCGGAGGGCTCCTGAGCCTTTCAACAAGTAGCTTTGCTTAGTGATATTTGGCACTGAGTCTTGATGGACAGGATTTTGCTGTCCTACAAATAGCACAGGGACTTGAGACCAGCAATGGTAAAAACTCATGAACAGACTGGTTGCCCACAGAGGAATACAACACCCTGCAGAGAGCTCGAGCATTTGTATGTTGTATTTTTCATTATGCTTGCTTAATGTTGGGACCAGCTGCCTTTAAATAGCATAATTAATTTCTAAAGGTGTAATGCTATGCTGGTTAAGCTACTTTGTCACAAAATTAATAAACACAGTCCACATACAAAACTAATTTCTTCTGAAGTATTTTGTTCAGTTTTCTTGTAGACAGGCATGTCAAGCATCACCAGTGCCCCCACTTCTGCTTTTTAAATAATTTCTTAAAGCTTCATCTCATATAAATACGTAAAATGGACTGTATGACTCATAAGTAAAAAGAAAGAAACGCAGGTATATTTATGTAGCAAAATTCAACAGACTTCAATTTTAGCTGTCAAGGGCTCCATATAGAAAGCAACCTTATCCCAGAAGGCTTCCTTCTGCAAGTTTAATTGCAGACTTCTGACAATTTATTCCCTAATTGGAGTACAGCAAGTTCTGTTCATTTCTCCTGTCCTTTTAATGCTGACTTCTGGGCACTTCCCATGTGAAATTATCCAAATAGATTTGCAAACTCTTGTTTTCACACAAAGACAGCGCTCTGGGATCCTGGCACCTACATGAGACAAATACCCACCAGTGCTTCCAAATCAGAGGAGCTTACTATGCTCTCTGTCAGATCACTGCTGCACTTGGTGGCCTTAACTGAAAGGCAGAAAGGAAAAGACAGCGTGCCATATAAAAAGGTGATGTAAAGGAGGAGTGATGTTGAGATGCAGTGAGATTAAATGATTGGCTGATGGTCACTCCATAACAGGACTGTACACCACAACCAAACTGGTGTTCCATTCTGGGATAAAGACCTCATCTCACACTAGCAAAACTCTTGACAAAATGCCATAAATGCAAGCACAAGTTATTGAAGCTGAATGCAACTCTTGCTTGCATCGCGAAATGACAGCCTCCTCTCTTATTTTGTTACATGCTTCCTGTCCTTGTATGCCAAATCACAGTGAACCATAGCAGCGAGCCCACTTAGTTTCTCTCAGAGTGAAAATCAAAATGATGTTTCATTTCATTAAACTGTTAGAAAGAGACAGAAAAGCTATTAGGCTGTCTGAAGGCTTATGCCAGGAAGCAGCACGCTGTGAGCTCCCTGTGCTGACTTCAGTTTTCTGAACACAGTCTGATAAGCGAATGGGCTCAGGAGCTCCCTCTGAAATGATGGGAGGATGGGAACAAGTGATACTCAGGCATGTCAAGCTCATCTGCTATTGTCATCATTATTTCTCTGGTGCCAAGTCTGTCTGATGTTAGACAATAGAGCTTAAATTCACCCATGATGTAACTCTGCCAAAGGCCAACACAGCTCTGCCACTGGAGGGATTAGTCCCTCCTAAATCTTTTTCAGAGTGTTAGATGTGCTGCAGCTGATGTGTTAATGACTTCTGACATATGCTGCAGGACTGTCCTTGCAGAGCAGCTCGCAGGGAATCTCTCAAACAGCTCAATTGCTGTTAATTTACATTACTGGGAGGTGGTGTGCATTTCCCACATGTCATCTTGAAAACAGACCGCAAAAAAAGCTTTACTAATGAAGTGTATCACAATGGGAAGCAGCTGATCCACACAGCCTCCCAGTGAGGGTAATCCCAGGTCCAGCAGTAGAAAAGTAAACAGAGGGGCTGTCTGAATGTGGGCATGTGGACTGTGTTAAAAGAGAACAGGAGACCTGCAGGGTGCTTGGTATCATGGAAGAGGATTCTTCAGGGATGAAGTAAATGTTTGAGCTGCCTCCTTTCTCACTGATGCAGCCTAGATGTATGAAATCTCCATCATAATCCTGGCTGAACATGACAATATAAACTCATAGCAATGCTTTTAAGGACCACTTCTCCGAAATGCTGGATTAATGATCTGTGTGGAAATTACAGTATGTAAAGTATTCATCACTTTTCCTTTTGTGGAGAAGCCAAGAACCATGGTTTAACTCCAGCCGGCAACTCGGCCTTACATAGCTGCTTGCTCACCCTCCACTGGTGGGATAAGGAAGAGAATTGGAAAAGTGAGAAAACTCATGGGTTGAGATAAAGACAGTTTAATAGGCAAAGCAAAAGCAAAACAAGGAATTCATTTGCCACTTTCCATGAGTAGGTAGATGTTCAGCTATCCTCAGGACATCAGGATTCCATCAAGTAATGGTGATTTGGGAAGACAAACGCCATAACTCTGAATGTCCCCCACTTCCTTCTTCTCTAGCCTTATCTGCTGAACATGATTCCATATGGTCTGGAATATCCACTGGGGTTGGCTGTCCTGGCTGTGTCCCCTTCCCAACTCCTTGCGCACCTTCAGCTCCCTTGCTGGTGAGGTGGGTTGAGGAGCAGAAAAGGCCTTGATGCTGTGTGAGCATTGCTCAGCAATAGCTAAGCTATCCCTAAGTTATCAACACTGTTCCCAGCACAAATCCAAACCATGCTCCATTATTAACGATTATGGAAAACATTAACTCTATCCCAGCCCAAACCAGCACACAGTGCTTAAAACATGAATCAGAGAAGCCCACTTTTGGAAAATACACCACAGAAAGGGAAAAGGTTTGAAACTCTTAATAACATCATTGAAGGATATGTGTGAAACTTAACCAGAAGCGCTGGCTACAACACCCATTAGGCATGTGAGAGAAATATTAAATTTTCCTGTGGCATGTGCACAGACTGTACAGAGACACCTGGGGAATACGGATGCTGTATATGAGATGGTTTGCCTTATGAATATACTTTTTCAAGTCAATCTGAAAAGTCAACCCTGCAACTCCAATCTCCTGCCCTTGGCATGCTGTGCTGAGCCAGGCCATGGCTCTGGTGACATCCGGAATTGTCCCACCTTTGGTCCTCTCCATGGAGGCAGGGTACAGCCAGGCACGGGCTCTGCCTCCTCCCCAGGGTTTTGTCAGGACTGTATGGTTTCTGGCAGCTGCCAAAAGCAAGGGACTCTCGCTGCTTCCTGGGCTGTGGGACAGGGTGGCTTCTGTGGGACAGCTGTGACACCTAGTGGTGACACATGCGAGGTCCCGGGCAGCCAGCAGCTGCTCCCACGGCACTCAGAGATCACCTCACAGGTCTTCAGAGCCCACCAGGTATAGGGAAAGGGCATCAGCTTTTTGTAAGAACACCAATGAGAGCATCAGAACATATTTTCAAAGGATCTCCGCATATTTAGGAAGTTTTGCTCTGCTTGGACGCCCTGCTAGCCTTTTGAGGAATCCTGTTTCCTGGTGTCACTCTCCTGATCCACACACTGACAATCCCTGTGAGCCAGCCCCCCTGCAGCAGGCACACAGCAACCACTCGGAAACCCATCTGCACACCTTGAAGCCAGTCTAGATGATGGTGGTAGGTGCTGGGTTGGATCTAACATCCACACTAGCCTCTGTGCAATAACCTGTGGTCTTCATCTCACTTGAGTCAAAAAACTTGTGCTCAGGCTTGATCTAAGCAAGTTTGGGATGTTCTGCATTGTTTTTGGATTTTGTGTCCACATGCCCTCGAGTCTCTGCAGTCCACCTGAAGTTTTGTCAGGCAATGAGTGCTGTGATAGTACTTCTGAGCTGTAACTTAATCCCAGGCTCAAATGGTGTGGACAATAAACTCATGAACTTGTACTGGTAGGTTTGCCCTTTGACTCGGCAAACAGTTTGTGTATCACAGTGGGTGGTTTACTTTCCAGAATCTTATCCCTAATATTATACTAATTTTTCCAGCAATGAGATGAGCTGCTGGTCTTGATTATTCTCCTAAAATATTATTTTAATATCCTAAATTTCACTACAGAGTGTAATAGTAGACATTTCTGTTGGCAACCTCATCCAGGCATTCAAACACAAGGAAAAAAACTAGGGGACTTAGATGTAGCAGTACTGGGAAGTGAAACATTAAACTTCTAGTTTGCAGGCATTCCGAGTGGGTTCTAAATGCCTGTTTTAGGTCAGATGCTGTGGTGATCCTGTGATTACAAAATCATAAAATCATAGAATGGTTTGGGTTGAGAGGAATTTAAGGATCATCTTGTTCCCCTCCCACTGCCATGGGCAGGGATAGCTTCCACTAGACCAGGTTGCTCCAAGCCCCATCCAGCCTGACCTTGAACACTTCCAGGGATGGGGCACCAACAACTTTTCTGGACAACCTGTTCCAGTGCCTCACCATCCTCTGAGTAAAGAACTTCTTCATAATACCTATCTAAATCTCTCCTCTTTTAGTTTGTCAGCTGACTGAAGACATGCACATGAGCCATGGACAGAGACAGGACATTCTCTCTAGGTCTAGTTGCATTTCACACCATAGGTCTATTTGGATCACAGCAACCCCAGGCAGTGCTACAGGCTTGGGGCAGGGTGACTGGGGGTACTGGTCAACAGTGACATGAGCCAGCAGTGTGCCCAGGTGGCAAAGAAGGCCAATGGCATCCTGGCTTGGATTAGCAATAGTGTGGCCAGCAGGATCAGGGCAGTGATCATTTGGTGTACTTGGCACTGGTGAGGCTGCACCTCAAATCCTGTGTTCAGATTTGGGCTCCTCACAACAAAAAAGACATTGAGGTGCTGGAGTGAGTCCAGAGAAGGACAGTGGAGCTGGGGAAGGGTCTGGAGCACAAGTGAGGAGCAACTGAGGGAGTTGGGGTTGTTTAGCCTGGAGAAAGGAGGGTGAGGGGAGAACCTTATCACTCTCCACAGCCATCTGAAAGGAGGTTGTATCCAGGTAGAGGTTGGTCTCTTCTCCCAAGTAACAAGCAATAGAACAAGAAGTGGCCTAAAATTGTTCCAGGGGAGTTTTAGACCAGCTATTAGGGCAAATTTCATCAAAAGAGTGGTCAAGCATTGGAACAGGCTGCCCAGGAAAGTGGTGGAGTCACCATCCCTGGAGTTACTTAAGAAGTATAGTTGTGCTGCTTAGGGACATGGTTTAGTGGAGGACTTGCAGTGCTGAGTCAGTGTTGGACCTGATGATTTTAAAGTTCTTTTCCAACTTGAATGATTCTAAGATCCTATGATACTACCTAGGGCAGTCTTCCAGAACTGTGTGCCAGTGATCTACACTCCTCCACCCACATGAGCTACCACCCACTGTGCATTTATACGTACCACAGTTCATGTCCAGAACCTTCCCAGTGCAACCTGCTATACTGAAGATGAGAAGCAAGTGCTGATGCAGCCAAGGAGATGTGTGTGAGATGCCAGAAAATCTCGGAAGCCTAAACCAGAGTAGAACTGCAAGTGAGCTGTGCATGCCTCGAGGGATACACTCAGTGCTCTGCAAGTGCTGGGTGAATCATTTACAGCCAATGGCAGTGTGATGGAGGTGCTGGGGCAGGTGGGAAGAGACAAATTAGACCATGGGAATGATGGACTACAGGTAAAGGTCACGAAACTCTGTAAATGTATGGTAGAGACTGAGTTAATGTGGTGAAAGATTTACAAGGCCTGATTAAGCACAGGAAGAGGGCTAGGGGTGGCAAATTTTGGACCAATATAAAAATTGACGGCCATTTATTGGCAGGAGATGATCAAGCCTGGCAGATCCTCAGTAGCAAAGAACCAGACCTTAGGCTCCAGTGTGAGAAGGGACTGACACCTTTGGAAGCCCCAGTTTGGACGGTCTATGGAAGTCTTCATGTCACAGACTGTCGCAGTCTTAAATAACTCTTAAAGCATTTCCTTCTGGCTCTCTGTGTAGGATGGCCCTGCTAAGGAGGTGCCTCAAAATGCCCAGAAATTGCATAAAGTAACATAGTTGAAAAGTATGAGGGAAAAAGTGAGGGAGAACAGCTTGGGAACAAACTTTCATACAGGCATTGTGAAAATGCCAGCAAATGGAAGAACTAGCTGAGGCATAATTCACACCACTGAGAGAAAAATGCAAATAAAATGAGTTGGTTGTGAGCATGGCAGCTTGCTGAAGTGAGCCATATGCAGCTGACATGCCAGACCCCTTATCAAAGGCCCTTTATTTGCCCAGAGCCAAGGCAGTGGGTGCATTTGTGCTACTGGGACAGAACAAGTAGAGGAATAAGTTTCAGCTCACCTATCAGTTGGTCCCACCTGACAGTGGAGCATATGCAGGTTTTAGAGCTGAACACACTTTTGCCAGTAACCAAGTGAGCTCCTGTGTGCCTGGGGCAGGGTATTTGCAGCACTAATCTACAAAATGCTCATCCCTTTGACTTAAACCAGGAGAAAATAGTTCCAAACCTATCCTGAATCAAGACATGTTAGAGATTCCTATTCTCCAAATACCATTTTCTTTTAGTTGTGTCAGAAGCAATAAAAATTTCTCTTGACAATTTTTGTGGCAATAAGACCTATAAGTCATCTTTCCATGTCAGAACTTACACCAAATATTTTTACTTCTAAGCAGTGTAAATTGCCTTTGTAATTTCAAAAGTGTCAAGAGAACAAGGACCCAAAGGGTGGCTGGAAATGAATGCCACTGAGTTGGGATTATAGAAAGCAAAGAGGCAGAGAGAGTGGCATCTCTGAGCAGTCCCCCTCTGTATGAAGACTTCATTTGCATATCCTGAAACTAGGTGAAATTCCAGGCATTCCTACTTTATTTGGCAAATTTTTTCCTCTTTCCAAGTAGTCTGCCCTGTGCCTTGGAATAAGGCTGTCCTTTAACTCCTGAGGGTCAACGTCTTCAGTTGCTTCAGCAGGAAAGCTTTCTACCCAATCCATCAAACTGAACACTTAAAACATTTAATGTAAGTCTGAGCACCCTAGGATTTGGAGAAATGCACCTCTTGGTTCCCTCTGTAGAGGGGATGGGATAAGGTTGCTGTGTTCCTACCTGTAGGACCACACTGCTTATGTGTAGCTGACCACAGGATTGGTTCATTATTCCTCATTCTTGGATTAATGTATAGTCAAAAAGGATCATGACAGATGCTAACTGGAACACAGGTTTTAATCTTATTTTCAGTTTTCAGATCCCCACAAATTTTCAAGACATGATGCAGGCTGCTGATGAACAGCAGACTTGTTTTCCTGTACTTGCTCTTGCAGGCATGGTGGAAGTTACATATAGGACTGAACCAGTCTGTGGCCACCAAAGGAAAGGGGCTGCTCAGAAATTAGAAGCTCCTCTTGAATTTGCAGCTCTTACACTCTGATTTGGTGAGAAAAAAAAAAGAAAAAGAAAAAACGTGTTTCCTCATATTCAGGTGACACTTACTGTGTTTCAGCTTTATGCTCTGGTACTGTGCACCACTGAAAAAAGTCCGAGTTCACATTCTCTTTGCACCCTTCCTTCAGGTATTTATATACATGGATGAGATTCCTCCTGAGCCTTCTCATCTCCAGGCTGAACAGTCCCAGCTCTCTCAGTTTTCCCTTACAAGAGAGAGGCTCCAGTTCCTTGCACCATGTTTGTGGCCCTTTGCTGGACGGTCTCCCAGTGCAGGGACATACTGGAGAGAGTCCAGTGGTGGTTGATGGCATGGGGCTGCCTTGGCTCTGCTGCTGAATGTTGAATGCAGATTCAGAGGGGTTGTTTTCTCCAGGCTGATGTTCCCAGAAGGGAAAAGAAATCATTCCTTTCCCTTTCACTAAAGCTACCTTGATGAATGAGCGATAGCGAGTTAGTGGGCAATGAGGTCTGTCAAGCCCACATGCTGGTTTCTCACGTTTCAGTCAGTTGTTTTCACCTTTTGGCCAAATATAAATAACATGTTTCCAAGGGGCTTTGAGTCTGGTGATGTGGGAAGAACCACCTGTTAAAAAAAACACCAGGGAAGTTTTCCTGCTAATTTGTCAAAGGCAGAATTGTAATCTATCTTTGTGGAAAAAGGACCCTTGAAATCATTGAACCAACTCCTTGCTGGGGGGCTTAACATGTGACAAAAGTTACAGGAGCAGTCAGGAAACTGTGGCAGTTTATTAATGAGGGTTTGCAGCAGTTCACTGAGGGCTCTAAGGTCAGAGATGGTTTTCACCTCTTACTCCAAGGGAGTGACATCATGGGTTACAGTAAAATAAAGCTTTCCCTAGCTCTGATATGTTTGGTGGAAAGATCCATCCCAGACTGGGCAGGCTGGTGTTATTTAGCTGTGTAGGGTACACCAGCAGGACAACCCAAGCTTTTGGCTTTTGTTGCTTTGGGACACCCTTTTCCATCCATGGGAAGGTGGCCCAGCAGGCAGAAACTCTGGGGTATGCATCTGTGTATGGGCTGTGCCTGGAAGGACCATGCGGGAACGTGGGGAGAGAGTAATGCTGCCACAGCAGTGATATCCTCTGTCCCCTGGACACCCCCTCAACACCATGTGGGTCTGAGCAGCCCACTCACATTGCATACTGGGAGAGTCCAACCCACAGCCTTCCCTAAGCAGTGAACAGGGCCAAAGTCCTGCACCCCAAAGGAACTCAGGGCCTTCTACTTAATTTAGTGGCAGAAGCACGACTATTCTGCTTTTTCTCAACAGAAGAAATGGAGAATGGGAAATGGCTGAGCTCCATAGTGGATCTCTAGAATATCCAAAGTCTCAGCCCCAGTCTGGGAAGCATTCTGCTGGTCTTCAGGATCTAAAACCAAGTTTTCAGGGCTCACTGTTAGAAAAGACTTTCTGTTTAGAAATAGACAGAAATTAAAAGTCCAGCTATAGCACTGGTGGGACATCAGTGGGGTTTCAGGTCTCACCCAGTTATTTGCAGTGGTGATGTGACATCTCCATGTGCTGGCAGAACTCAGGCAGTGTTGCTCAGCCAAGCAGCCACAGTTCCCACTAGCACAAGTGCAAGCAGGTCCGTATCCTCGTAGAATGATGTTCCACTAGAGCTTTTGCAGTTAGAGGTTTTGCTGTCTTTGAAGAGATTATGGCAATTCTGCACAAGGTTATCATTAGGAGAACTTTTAAATTAAAAATACAAATATATACATATATGTATACATATGTACCCTGCACTTGCTACTTACCAACTTACGGTGTTTGTCCTCAGAAACAGAGGCTTCCATATCCAACTATTTCTCATGATAGATCTGGCCTATATCATCTTAACCTCAAAATCATTATGCTAAACAACAAATTGTAGGGAAAATTTCATGGCATAGATAAAGACAACACTAAAAATAACACATACAAAACGTACAGATGCCAGATGCTGGACATTTGGAACATTCTGTTTATTTACACACATAAAAATGGTATTTATTTGCTTAACCCAGTGCATGTTTTCTATTATTTTTTATCAACCCCAAAATCTGTTGCAAATGTTTCATGTGTCTTTCCAAGGATACACTAACTGTCGTTTGAATAAGCAAAGTGCATTTTCCTCCATCCCTGCCTCTCCCATAGACTTTGTCTGGAAATGCCCATGAGGAACTTCTGTTTGCAAAACTAGTCACAGAAAGATAGCGGTGTGAATTCTGTCCAGCAGTGTTTGCACAAGCACTGGTGGCAGAACTAACACAAACACTCTTGGGAATTTGTTTCTGCAAGGTTAATGTCAGACATGATTTATTGAGGCCTTCCTCCTGCTCACCAATACAGCATCCATCAAGTGAATAAACAGCCCCCCCCATGATTTGCTCTAAGACTGGTCAGTGAGCAAACACTTCATTTCAGAGTCAATATTTTGGGAATAATCAATCAGATTATATTTATTGCCACAAAATTTAGGTTAAAATACTTTGAATCAAGAGTTAAAATCAGAACATTTTGAAGATAAATTGAAGGTAAATCCATTTTTTCTGGTTGGTGTGGTAAAGTTGTTTAGCAAAGTTGGTGAGATAGTTGATCCAACTAAAGTTACAGTCACATTATGCAGAATAATTTAAAATCCCCCATTTTTTAATTTATTTTTTGTGAAATGACAGAAATGAATATGTCTGTCCTCATGTGTTCCCATTTCAAAAAGAAATAGGATTTGCATGGTTTTGCCACACATTTGTGACATGAAAATGCCCCCTCTAATGTTTTCACCATTACTTCTTGTTCCAGAGAGTTTGATACTTCTTTTTCTTTGTTTGTTTCTCTCTTTCTTTCTTTCTTTTTTCTTTTTCTTTCTTTTTTTTCTTTCTTGCTTTCTTTTTCTTCCTTTCTTCCTTTCTTTCTTTCTTTTCTTTCTTTCATTTCTTTTCTCTATTTTCTTTATGAAGTGTACACTGAAATGAATTCTTCCGTTTCCATCATGTAATAAGTATAGAAATCAGGATTCATAGGGCCCTGCTGAATTGCTGGTAGAGCTCCCAAAAGCAAGGTAGCCCTCAGAGAATTTAATTTATACATTCTAATCACAGCCAAACCCACTTTCTCTCACCCTCAGCAGATTGTAGGTGGTTTAAAGAATCAAAGAGGAACCTGAGATAGTGGCTTAAAGCTGGCAAGTACTTCTGAGTCAGTATTCCTCTCAGATTGAAATTAAATGCTAATTTTGCCCTGGTCAGATGCCAGTTTAAAGTGTTCTTGTCAGTGTGAGAACATGATTAGAGCATGTTAAGCCATAAATAAGAAAGGGATAAAGGGTGTTAAGTTTATGGTTGGACTTGATGATCTTAAGGATCTCTTTCAACTCAAATGATTCTATGATTCTCTGATCAACTGTGCACAGACATGCACTTGGCAAATGGCTGCATTTATGGAAAACCTTTCAGTTTTTGGCCCTGCTGGCAGCTCCTGACCCTTCAGCTCTGCCAAGACCTGGGTGCTGCTCCATCTGCTTTGTGCAGTGATTCCCAGATCAGTTTAAACACCCCACGCCCTGGAGGTGTCCTGCGCTGTCCCTTTGCTGGCAGCCCTGTGGGAGTGCTGAGCAGCCACAGCTGGCCTGGGACAGACCTGCCCACACTCTGGGGCACCTTGGAGCTCTCCTTCCATGCTGTTCTGTTTTGCATCTCTCTGGTGTCTTCCCGCCTCCTTCCTCTGCTCTAAAGGGCTCAAGTCCAGTTTGCTTTCCAACCCCTGAGACAGGAGTTTCTAAGGGTTGTCTATGTGCATGTCTGCTTGAGTTAAAAAAAAAACTCCCAGTCAAATTTGTGTTTAAATTCATAGATGAACTAGAGAAGTTAGATGGAGAAAGGACTTTGCAGTATTTTTTCTTTAATAAGGCAGATTCTTAACCTCATCTTGTGGAACAATTCTCCTTCTTTAAGTGTAAGGTGATGAGCCAACAGGTGCAGTAGGGAATGGGATGTGAAGTACCAGGTTTTATTTTTGGTGGGAAACTATTCACATGGAGATTCTTCTCCTGCTCACCCTACTCTGTGTGCCTCTTTGGATCAACAGATCCTCAGACCTCTTAGTCTTTCTTCTGTTGCCTGAAGATTAGTTAAGTTCTTCTACACATCTTTTAAACACCCCCAGGGATGGCAACTCAACCACTTCCCCGGGAAGCCTCTTTCACTGCTTGATAATCCTTTACAGGAAGAATTTTTTACTAATGTCCAATCTAAACCTCCCTTGGTGCAATTTAAGGCCATTTCCTCTTGTCTTATCATCACTCATGTCCAAACAGCCCTGACAGCTCCTGGACCCTACTCTGTCTATCCTAGTTCACCATGGCTGGGTCATCTCTTTTGTGACACAAGACAACGGCTTACCAGCAGATTTGGGAATAGGGTTGCAAACTCCTGGTAGGAGTGCAGGCTGTCAGAGGGAGTTGTGGGGCTAGAGAGTACAGCTACTGGAAAGGCCACTCAAGAGAAGAGGACTGGGCTCTTAGACTTGACTTTTCACAGCCAAAATAAGAAAAAGTACCTGATATCCGGAGGAGAGAGGGAGGAAGGGATATGGCCCTGTGCAGCCTCCTGGTGTATTCCAAAGGTAGCAGGGCTCTGGCAGAAGCAGATGCTGGTCTCAGGCATTTTGGAGAGCGAGGGACCTTGAGAGCTCACAAAAGTGAAACCCAGCTCATCCTATGACAAACAAAGGGCTGGCTTTGCTGATGCTGACAGGGTGAATTACTGGTGCTTCAGGATAAGGCCTGCCCCTTTCCCTGCTCTGGTTATAAAACCATTCTCCAGGGAGGCAGGGATGGCTCCTCCCTTCTTTTGGCTCTTCTCGGGCCACAGCTGTAGAAACACGATTGTTTTGTGAGGGGAATGGTATTATTGTTTGTCATAACTTTTATATGCTGGGGCCTCTGTAGCTGATTTTTTTTCAGTGTTTTATATATATATATATATATACATATAATATATATATATATATATATATATTATATATTCCCTCCTCCTCTAAGAAGCCTCTTCTGCATCTCTAGGCCTCTCCCACACCCCTACCTTTAAAGATGCTACAGTTGTATTGTGGTTCTTTTGTGTGTGCTTTTTGCTTTCTTCCTGAGGCTGACAGCCTTTTGCACAACTGCCAAATGGCAGCAGAAAGAAGAAAGGCTGTCATTCCAGGCTGGAGGCTTTCTTTTCTGCTGTGCTCACCCAGGTCTTTTTTTTTTATAAAAATAAATAGTGTGAGGCCAAGGAAGAGGTCCTGTTAAGTCTTTCAAATGACCTTTTTGGACTACATATGCTGCTGGCTTCTGCCAAGAGCAGCTTTCCTCACCACAGCAGGGGACAGATGTCCCATTGGCCCTTTTGCCATTCTACTTTACCAGGTCTTTTTTTTTTGTCCATGAGCACTGTTATCAGCCCTCCAGTAACCACGTCAGTCTTGATCTCAGGGCTGAGAGAGAAGGAGAGATTAGGAGAATCATAGAATCATAGAACGGTTTGGGTTGGAAGGGACCTTAAAGATCATCTTGTTCCACTCCCCCAGCCATAGGCAGGGACACCTTCCACTAGACCAGGTTGCTCAAAGCCCCATCCAGCCTGGCCTTGAACACTTCCACAGCTTCTCTGAGCAACATGTTCCAGTGCCTCACCACGTTACTGTGCCTCACAGTAAAGAATTTCTCCCTAATATTCAATCTAATCTCTTTCAACTTATTAAACAGAGGGTGAGCTTTTGATTTCCTTTGCTAATGCACTTAGTACAAACCATCCTGTATAGCCCAGAGCTAGTAGATGTGCTGCTGGACAAAGCCTTCACCACCAGCAGCTCAGGTACCTGCCCTGCTTTGCCCTCACTTTTCCATGGGCTGTTTTGGAGCTTTGATGGAGGGAGGGGTGGGTGGTCCTCCTGTTCCTGTACACCATTGCCCTTGAACACCTGAGTAAGGGGTTCAATATCAGGAGCCAGGAAGAAAGCCAGGGTGGTAAGGCATTGGCACAGTCTGTTCAGAGAGGGGGTGGATGCCCCATCCCTGGAAACAGTCAAGGCCAGGTTGGACACATTTCTGAGCAACCTGACCTAGTTGAAGCTGTCCCTGCTCATTGCAGGCGTGTTGGACTAATGACCTTTAAAGGTTCCTTCCAACCCAAACAGTTCTATGATTCTATGAAAGTCTATGGTGGTGTTGATTTTACCAAGGAGACAACCAGCCCTCCCAGGAGAATGCAGCGGGAGTCGGAGTACAGCCTGGCAGGGCTAGGGAGCAGGCAGAGGTGAGGAGCCCCACTCCGGTAGCTGCTCCCACTTTATGCCCCAGCCTCTCAGTGCTACGAAAATCAAATCCGTCCAGGAATGGCAGAACACAAGGGGAGCAGGGTTGTGAGCGGCATCGAGCAGCTGGGGCCAGGGTGCAGCTGCCACTAGATGTCAGCCATTCCTTGCTGCAAAGCAAAAGACTTTAAAATGCAAGAAAAATCCCTGAAAAGACCTAATTGCTGCTTTTCCATGGTACCCCTTTTATCATCCGTTACCACATACCTGAGCGAGAGTGTCTCTGAGTTGCTTCGGAAGAAAACACTTAATCCATTAAGACATTTACTGTCAGGCTGTTTCTCTGCATAAGAGTATTTTAAAACTTAATATTGTAGAAGCAGAAGCAGATTGCCGAATGATTGCACCTATTTTGCAGGAAGGATGTTTTTCCCTTTCTCAGAATAAACTCAGGAAATGAAAGAACCAGACAGGAAACTAGCTAAATGCTGATGGAAATATGAAATGAAGATATTTATATTGCCAGTGTATCAACAAGCCATGGGTAATTGTTCGGGGTATTTGGTTTGGTTGGGGTTTTTTTTGTTTGTTTTTGGTTTGTTTTTTTTTTATGTTTTAAACCACTGATTTAAAAATGGACAAAATTAAAATCTCCCTTCCCTGAGCACTCTGAAGTTGGTCTAATTAATAAGCATTTTTGCTTCTGGCAAGAAAACACACTAAAAAAATCAAAGTTACAAATTACAGTAAACTTTGTGTACAATAATACTTGCCTTTGGAATTTAACCTGTTTCCTCTGGTATTGTACCTAATATCTGGCACATAGGAGTTCCCTGCTCCCCCCAAAGCTAGGAAAAGAGAAGAACAGTTTCTGAGTGATACCTTAGTATGTGAGTCCTCATTTGCTGCCACTGCCCTCTCAGCCACCTTTGTGCTCTTTCAGCCCCGTGATGACTGTTTGGTAGGCTATTTCCAGAGCATAAAACAAAACATCTGGTTGCTAACAACAGAAAGCTGTTACAACAGCTGGAGTCTGCCAGGATGTGCAGGACCTCTGGCCAGAAATCATTTCCCAGCTGCAAGAAATAGAAGTGATACAAGATCCATTGTACCAGCTTAGCATCAGATGGGAGCTGCCTGGCCTGCACCCATCCTCTCGTCCATTCCTCTTGGAGAGGTGCAGCAAGACGGCAGGATGCAGCTCCAGCCTGGACTGTGCTCTACCTCATTTCTGTTGCAGTCAGTGTTGGCTTTGCAAACACGAAGAGATGCTTTGCTTTGCACTCATGCTACATTAATATTGGAACCATCCTAGGCTGAGAAAGAGGCTGCAAACTCCTGGCCTATATTATGAGCCAATTAGTCTGAGTGTGTCGAAAAGGGCACTGTGGAGTATCAGTGTGACACAGCTGCTATGGGGCTGCTGTGAGGGCATTCACCTATAGGTGAGCAGTTCAAAGCTGGACTCAGTCATCCCAGTTAAAGAATCACACTTAGGGAGTTACCAACAGCCCTACTGAAGGCTTTGTTATTTTAGCCGAGGCTGGGGAAGCTGGAAGTGGTCAGGTAGTTGTCACTTCTCTCTCTTCCATTCCTACAACCTTGCAGGTAGACACAGCTCTGGCCTGATGGGGATTATGGTGCAAGAGGGCTTGAGGAGCAGCTCCATAGGATAATGCCTGCAGGACTCAAAGCAGTGTAGGCCAGACCACTGCTCCCCCTGCAAATCCTGATGCCTCACTTGCAACAGTACAGCCCTAGGTGTGTCTGCCACAAGACCCCTGACATGATCCAAGTTAAAACTAAACCTCCATCATAAAACAAAGCAAAAACCTTTGGTGTTTATTTTTATCCCGGATCTTCTTGCTGATCTGCTTTGCAGCACCACACAAGTCATTGTACTGGCAAAGTGAAGGAGCTGAAATGCAGTGCCATTATGGGAATGAGCGGCTGAGGACAGAGGAGGTGTGGTGGAAACTCCACCACTGAAGCCAAGGTCTCATGACTCCATGTTTTCACATTACTGGAGCTTAGGCTGCTCCTGATTTCTGGCAGCAGAAGTCTGGTCTCCTTTGCTATAAACTCCCTAATATTTGCCTTCTTTAAAAGATAGATTTAAAAAAAAAAAAAAAAGACAAAACCAACCAATCAAAAAAGCCAAGGCTAAATAGCAAAACAACCACAGAAAGGCCTTATAAAGGGTAATTTTTTTAGTTTTGTATGCAGATACATACTCCCCCCAATAGGTAAACCTGGGCTGATTTGTCATCCCAGTGGTTTGAGGAGGTTGTTCACCATTCAAAGCCACTCCATAAATCTCCTGTCACTTCATAGGTGATGCTTGGAGACACCTTCTGTGAAGGACATGTGTAAAGGCAAGCAGCCATAAGAGACCTGGAGCAGCCAACACTGTCTGGTATGCCACACCTGAGATTCTCTCGTGGTGTCAACAAGAGGAAGATCCTGCTCCCTTTCCCAGAAGCTCTTTTATGTTTGCTACAGTTAACAGTAGCTTTATTAAAGATTCCTTACGATAAGTTTCAGAGATCTCATTAATCACCAACCTGAGAACATTACAATGATGAGCTGCAAAAGGCATGAGCAAATCACTCACAATTACCAGTTTTAGGTGCTGCTCTCCAAAACTTGATTAGCTACAGATGCACAGGTGATATTTCCTACTGTCTTCTTTATAGCACACCCTCGCTATTATCCACTCTAGTCTGATTTAGGTTCTTATTAGAATAACATTGTGCTAATTAAGTTATCGCACACACAGAATGTTTCATGATGGAGATGATTAAGTGGGTTAGATGACTAATATTGCAAACTGTCCAATCAGTGTCAGAGAAACTGGTGAGGGATGCACACAAAAATGAACTCCTTGCTGTCACCATACATCCCAACTGTGAACAGAAATGAAAAAAAGCAATGAAAAGCGGAGCAATAATAAACTTATTTTTTAGAAAACCATTGCTAGAAAATGTAAACATTCCATTGAAACTGTTCTCTGAATGGTTGAAATCACTGAAATCGCCCATTGGAGTGAACTCATTTCAAGTACATTACTAAGATTAAAATTTGCCCCTTCCAAAAGCTACTAATATTTCTGATATATATATTGAACAGGCAGGTGGTGACGCTGCCCTCCTCTACCATATACCTTGAATTTGAATGCTCAGTGCATCTCTGGATGCACATATTCCATAATACCTGAAACAAAAGGGAGCATTAGAGGAGGTGCTGCTCTTCTCAAGAGCCACACCACAGCAGTGCTAGAGCAGCAGATGGCTATGCTTTCATCTTGCCATCCCATTGGGATCCAGGGACATACTCAGACAAGCCTAAAGTTCCAGGTGCATCCCCAGCCAGAACCTGGGACACGTGCACGGTCTTTGAAAGGGTTTCTGTCCACACAATGTGCAGAAGCACGAACATACTTTCACTGTTGCCCAATGATGTCTTGTTCTCTTATTCCTCACATTGCACATTTAGATCCAAATCATGCTGGATCAACCCATTCAAAGCATCATTTCACTCCAGTATGAGCATTTCAGCCCTTCTTCCTTCAGGGGAAAAAAGCACTTCCAAAAAAATGCTGAAGCTAACTTAAGAAACAAACTTACCAAAAACGTGAGGGCTGCCAGGAATTCTTTAGTTATCCACAGAGGTTAAAGTTTTATTTTTATATAAAAATTAAATAGCAAACTTGCTTTGGGTTTTTTTTACAGTGATAAATTAGAAATTTACAGTACATACATTGAAGTAGATATATTTTTTGTACACCCCAAAATAATCAGTGTCCATTTCCTTAAAATTCAGAAAAAGGAACTAACATGTCTGTTTAATGTAAGAGCTAAGCTTGTACCTCTCACGTAGACACTTCCAGAACCTGCAGTGAGAAGAGCACATGCTGAGGGGGGAGATGGGAGCGGGGACTGCGTAATCCAAGGAAATGCCTGTAAAGTTTCTAGTTGTATAACCACAGCAACTGCGTTTCCAAGATAGGATTAGTCACACTGGTTTTGGCTTGAAATTCATAACAACGCTGAGATAAGAGAACCCAAAAGTTGCTGGTACCTACCCTATAACCACCAGTTTTTAGGCTGCTGTGACTTCCCACTCATACAGACATAAAGTGGAGCAAGGTAAATGCACATGGATGAATGCATTTATGGAATGGTTTAATTGCTGCAACAACTAATTTCACTTTGGGTCAGTACAGCTTGCCCCCGACTGCTGGGGGAAGATGTTTCTTCAGGAATAGCAGGTGGTGCCTCCCCCCAGCCCACCTCCTTCCCATCGCATTTGAGTCGCTCACATGCTTTAAATGGGATATCCCCCCAGGTCCCTCATAGGGCTACACAGTGCCATCCTCATCCAACTCACATCATCTCATAATACCAGGGGCATCCCTCTGTCACAGTTCACAGGGTCACAGGCAGAGATGCAAGGATTTGACAACAAGGTACTACTTAACATTCACTTCTGTATAAATAACGTGGTTAAAAACTTCATTTATTGAATCAGTCTGGTCAAACACGGGTCATATCAGCCAGGAAAGTATCCAAAGTGTTTCAGAGTGAGGAACACTTGAGTGAACATGACACCTTGGCACAGCCCAATACCACTTTACCAAAAAAGACTCATACTGCATCCTCCCTCTTTGAAAGCCAACATATAGCTGCTGACTTTACATTCCTTGCTGCACCAGCACAAAGACTGCACGATGGAGAAGCTCAGCCACCTGAAGATCTCATACTTGCAGAACTCCTTGTCCACAAAGGCATAACCAGACCCAAACACAACACTAATAGCGAGAGACTTTATGGAGAGGATGAAAAGGCCTGGCTGGAATGGGGCGTTGACCAAACAACACTTATGAGTCTTAAGTAGAATGTGTCAAGTTGTCACTTGTGCTGCTGGAGAGGGAGCTCAGTCGTTAGGGTTTGGTTTTTAGTTTAAAAAAAGAAGTGCTCTAGCACATGTTTTGACACTGACACTGAAACAATACATGCTTGGACATATTAGTGTTCACTTCCAGAGCTGGAGTGAACTGTGGTTTGGGAAGCACATGGGCACCTGTGTGAAAAGCAAGTACTTTAATAAAGCAGCATCTGTTCTCAGCTGCCCTTGAAGGTCGTGTGAGTTGGGACACCAGAGGGAATGCTCTGCAGCAGATCAGGTTCACACAAAGAAATGAAGTAAAACTTTAGAGCACACACATAAAACCAAAGGTCTTTCAAAGGGATAGAACATCAGAACAGTGTTCTCTTAAGTGCTTCTGGGGTATTTCTATTTGTATCATCTTTCTTATTAGCCAAACAAGCCCCTGACACTAGGTTCAATCTCCCAATAAGAACAAGCTGATGCCTCCTCAAACAAGAGGATAAGAAAACTCAACAGTTGCTTTGAAACAACATTATTCACCAAGAAGTTGGATCCCTTTACAAAAACTGGAAAGGTCTTTGTTGTTCCTGAGGACTGAATGCCTGCTCACATTCTGTGTGTAAATATACATTAAAAAAACCCCTCTCCATAGCCACCAGTGAGCAACTGAAGCATCATTGTGAGGCAGTCAGCTGTACTGCAATGTCATGGGCTGAGAATGTTCTTTTAATTGGAACTGACACACATAATTATACAACTGATCTGTGTGAACATGAGGTTGCCAAGGAACTTAACATTTTGATTCTCCTCAGATTGGTGTCTGCAGAGATACCATCACACTGAACAAAATATATTAAGACTTAATTGCTTTATGCAATGGGTCTCCAAAGAGACAGGTAAGTTTACTTGGAGAAAACTGGTATTGTTTAAAGGTACCCTCGACTCCTTTTTTCTCTTTCCTTGAGGAAGGAACACTATATTTTAAGACTTTATTTAAAGTTATTAAATGCAGCAGAATAAAGTAGTCTTCTGGAAATAGCAGGAGCACCTGAAGGGACAGGAATGGAGGCAGATGGATAATAATAATTGATGTAGAAGACCATACACAGTTTCTCACTTTCTGCTGAGTCCTCTACATCTGACATTGGCCTTGAGTAAAGCTTTTAAAAAATTAGAAATATTCATAAAATCACAGAATAAATCAAGTGTGAAGGGATGCAGGGAGGTCCAAATTCCCATGTGGCAGAATCAACACTCAATTCAGACCAGGTTACAAATGGTAAAAAAAAAAAGAGTTGAAATTATTATTAGGCCATCAGATGACTTCAAGAATAATCCTTACTAATACCTCACTAAATCCTACTCATCATGGGTAAAGCTCAGACCTGAAAGCCCACTTGCTATTTGTTGGAGGACTGATCCTTGGCTGACTTGTGCAGTGTATGGGAACAACAGAATTCCCCAGGGTATAAAGACATAATCCTCATCAAATGCTTCCTTCTCGATGCTGAACTAGGAAAGAAGACATCTAACTGAGGTCCTGGGTACTCCACCTTCTGGTAACTGGACACTAAATAAGCCCAGAATTTGGCCCTGGACTGCCTTTCCTCCATCAGCTATAAGACGATGAAAGAAAAACATCATCCTACAGCTGTGGGCTACAGCCCCTCAGCTTCTAAAGACTTCAAGACTTCAGTAATTGCATCCTGCTTTAAAAAATGAAAAAAAAAAAAAAAAAGGAAGATAACACGTTTGTGTATTTCACAGCTTTTAAAGCCTCCCTGGGCTCTCCTATTTTGGGCAGCATGGTTTATGGCTATTGTATCTGCAGCATGATCTTTTTGCTGTTTATTCTTTAAGGCATTTTTTTTTTTTAATCCCCCAGAGAAAGGTTGTGTAACCGTCTCCCTATTCTATTCCCAAAATTTACATGGCAATGCTTACACACCATCAGTCCTTCACAGGAGAGCAGTCAGACCATTGGGGTGTCGTCTTTTTCTCAGACCACAGTCTCGTTCCCTTTTCCGGGTTTCACCCAACCATCTCCTCTCTTCTCCCGTTTCACTTTCCCTGAGTTCACCAGTCTGTTCGAGCACTTTTGCCACGTGTGCAGAGTTTTGGCTGACCAGATCCACATACCTGATGTAATACCCACCAGAAGGGACATGAAAATTTTGAGCATCTCCACTGCCATATTGGAATCATCCGCTGAATAGCGGAAAATGGCCCAGTTGGAGATTTCATAGAAATAACAGGCGATGACACATGTTGCTGGGACAGTGTACAGCACTGAAAAGACACCAATTTTGACCATTAGTCTTTCCAGTTTGTCAGTTTTAGTTCCATCTTTCTGGAGATTAGACCTGATTTTAAATAAGGCCACGAGTCCCGCTGCAATGAATAAAGTCCCAATGACCAGGTAGGTAAAAAGCGGAGCGACGACAAAGCCTGTCAGCGCATCCAGGTTCTGGTTCCCAACATAGCAAAGGCCGGTGAGCTCATCTGCATCTACTAGTCTCATAATTAAAATGACGATGGTCTTCACCGCCGGGATAGCCCAGGCTGCAATGTGGAAATACGAGCTGTGCATTTCAATAGCTTCGTGGCCCCACTTGAGTCCTGCAGCCAGAAACCACGTCAGTGTCAGAATAACCCACCAGATGGAGCTAGCCATCCCGAAAAAGTACATCAGCAAGAAAATTATAGCACATCCTGTGTTCTTAAGACCTTCTTGGATAAGAACAGGTTCTGCTGCCTCTTCAAAATCACAGGATATCCTTTCCCGGCCCACAGTTAGCCTCACAATATAAGCAATGCTATAAATATTGTAGCACATGCTCAAAAATATGATTGGGCGCTCCGGGTAGGAAAATCTGGATGAATCAATCAGGAAGGTCAGGACCGTGAAGGCAGTTGAGATGAAGCAAAGACTGGCCCACACAGCCATCCAGATATCTGTGAATTCTTTAGCTGACCTGCTGTAGAGACCAGCATCATAGCCACATTTCAGGACACAGTTCAAGCTTCTCTTCACCCAAATGTACTGATCTGAGTTAGACCCCATGCTGTGGCACTCTTCTCCAGGCTGCAAGGAGGTCTTGCTGTGAAGGGGAACCTCTTCATCTCCTGGGCCCTCCATGCACATGTGGTTGTGATCATTCTGGGGTGGGAATTTGCTGCAGTTTAGGCTGTCTGGCCAGGCAAATCCAAATTCTTTTAAAACGGGTTCACATCTTCTTTTGACAGAGAGGCACATGCCACCACAGGGACCTATGGGGATGTTAATCTTCTCTGTGCACATTGGGACGTAGACTGAACACAGGAAGAACTGGAAGAGAGAAACAAAAATCACAAGTGTGTCCAAGGAAAATTAGACAAGTTGATGTATAACAAGTTTTCTTTTTTTGACTTTTTAGCAGTAATATTTGGTGTTTTGCCTTAAAAAACAGGAAGCAGCATAAAACAAATAAACTAAGAACAATAAAAACAAAAGAGAAAAAAATAACAATGTTGTCTTCTTCAGTTCAAATGTGGACCGAAGCCAAAGCCTGAACGTTTTACTCCCTAGATTAGCTCTATGTAAATTTAGCCCATCAGTTTCAATGAAGCAAGTGGGATTTAGCCAGGCTTGAAGCTCAAGGGTGCAATTTAAGAAAGCAGAAAAAACAAATTAAAGTGGCTTAAACAAATACATATATTTGTTCTGGGCATTGTCTGGATATTCCAGTTAAGAAACAAATAGAAAAAAAAAAGGCATTTGATTCGTGATCCTCCTAGAAGAATGTATTTCTTTTACAATCAGTTCACGCATGTATTTACAACGGTAATCAAACATTGTAGTTTTCTCCTCTTTTGAATAATCGCAATTCAGCGACGCGACACCGTGAGAGGAATTGCGTGCGGACTCGGGAACTCTGCCCCATGAAACAAGTTGGGTTTTGTTTGATGAAATCTATGCCCGTGGGGAGGACAGCGATCTTGCTATTCGCTTGGGAAAGAAATTTCCGCGGTGAAGTTCCCGGGGGGTAGGGGGGGGTCCCAAGTCGCCACAGCTTCCTGCAGCCAGCTCCGCTCGTTCCGCGTGGAAGCGGGCGCGGCACCTGGGGCACGGCCGGGACAGAGGGCAGAGCCTGGGAAAGCTCTGGGAGCCGCTGCAGCCTCCGCGGGAGCGCGGGTGGGGGGCACCGCGCTGCGCTCCTTGCCGCGGGCAGCCGGGACAACGCCGGGACGCCGCCGGCTCCCTGTCCCTCCACCCAACGTGAGCCGTGCTCTCCCCAGCCAGCCAGGAGCGGCACTGCGAGCAGGCGGGACTTTCAGGTTGGTTTTGTACTGAGTCGAGGGGATGGGGATGAGGATGGGGATGCTGGGGGACAGCAGCCGGCCCGGGGACCACACAGTCCTCGCCCGCGCACCCAGGTCCCCTCGGAGCCCCGACCCACCTGGAGCTGGCTGGAGCAGCCGTACTGGATGAGGGGGGTGAAGGTGGTGAGCTGCAGCTCCGCGTCCGCCTGCAGCTCGTGCCCCACCAGGTTGGGCATCTTGGTGACATTGTATCCCAGGTTCTGGCACATGGCGATGCGGATGGCGTCGCAGCGCGCCTCCTCCTCGTCGCGCCGAAGCCCCGCGCCCCGCCCGAGCAGCCCCGCCAGCAGCACGGCAGCAGCCGGGCGCGGCCGGCCCCGGCCCGCCGCCCCCCGCCATGGCCCGCGCTGCGGCCCCGGCCCCGGCCCCGGCCCGGCCGCGCCGTGCCGCACGGGCCGGCTCCAACGGGGCGGGCCGGGCGGCCCCCGCTATTAAACAGCCTCCGCCGAGAATCGGCCCAGGGGAGGGACGCGGCCGCCCGCCGGCCCCCCGCGCCCCCGCCCCGCCAGGGAGCCCGCCCCGCCGCAGCGCCCCGCGGCACGGCGCGGCAGGGGACGGCAGGGAAGGGGGTCCTACCTGCGCCCCTCATCCGGCACCGAGGCGTTCGCTCCATGGGGAACGCCGACCCGCACCGCCAACCCCGAAAAGCGCACTTTCACCGTCTGCCTCCCACCGCTCCTCGCAAGGACCCACTCTCTTCCTTCCCGGAAACCCTCTACCTGCACCCCCCATCCTTCATTCCTTCATCCCTCAGAAACTCAGGGAAGCCTTGCCTTCTCTCCCCACAACAGGTCCCCCCTTCCGTCCCGCCCCTGGGGGACGTCGTCACTGTCCCCAATGTTCCCACCATGCCTTCCCACCATGGGTGCTGGTCCCAGGGGTCCTGAAGTCCGGCTCCCCAGGGAATAGGGTGGGCTGAGCCCCTCGCAGATCTGTTGAGGCTCACCGTACCACAACCCTCCCTTCACGTCTGCCCTTTCTTCAGCCTAAAGTGATCAGCTTCTTCACTCAGGTTAAAAATATACGAAGTGGCTTTCTAAGGTGCCACTTTGTCTTCCTAATGGCTTAAACTGCACTGCTGGGTCACATCTGAGCTTTAGCACTGTTTGTTTTTTCACTGGGGCCATGAAACCCATAGAGCACTGCTAGGTACCTCCTGGATTTGTATAAATCCCCGTAAAATAAGTAAGTGTGGATGAAACATGTGTGAATTTTGGAGGAAAGGGCTGGATGATCAAGCAGATCTTTAACGTGTCAGCAGGAGGAGGGATTAAGAGCAAAGAAATGAAACTCACACTTAAATTCTCTTGCTATTATTTACACCTGTAATAAAATCTGGTTGAGCTGGTTGTGCCTTTAGCAAAAATATGTCACCTATTAATGAATTGTTTGTAAAGCACTTTGAAAATATTTGTAAAGCCCTGGTTAAGCGACCTCTTTACTGTGTGCTTACGGCATGTGGCATGTACATGTGCTCCTGAGCATGTCTGTCCCGGGCAGCTTTGCCTCCAAACGCACCTTGGGGCCTTCACTTCTCCCCAACACCCCCTGGCCGCATCGCTCAACTAAGACTGAGATTTACAGACTAAGGCAGCTCTCAGCTACGGCTCCTCACAGAGCACGAGACTGTAAATCACAGCAAAGCCCATGCTATGAAGTGCTCTGTGCTCACTCACTACGGGTTTCCCCTCTGAGGCTCTGTCACCATTGGGGTTTTCTTCACCTCTGAGAGGGGGGAAACGTGTGTGAGTTGTACCATGATGTTGTGGGGACTGATGGGCATTAAGTGTGCTTTGCTCTGACAAGATGGATAGTGCTGTAACTGAGGTTTCACGAGCATAGGTATTTACACAGCTTTCATCGCTTTACAGCTAACTCCAATAAACAGTGCCTCTAACCTCACAAAATCCTTGTGAGGCAGACAAGTAAAATTATCTTAACTTTTTAAACACAGAGGCAGACAGTGCTCCAGTCCCAAGGTCAGGCAAGGAGTCTACGATGGAGCCAGCAACTCAACTATATCTTGCAAGGCCCATATTTACCCACGAACATTGCTGCCCGTACCCAGCAGTGCTCAGCTGCTAATCTGGGTGGATGATAATGCTGTGAACACACACAGTGTGCTGCACATGTCCCAGCACCGCCAAATTTACCATCTACATCATAAAACTGTGGGGAATGGGTGATGGGTGCTCTCCACACAAACACCTGAAAGCAGACTTCCACTGGAGAAGGTTTTGGTTGTTTTTGTTTTGTCCAAATTATGTAGGACAGAAGGCTGGAGGGAGAATCATGGTGACCATAAAAACTATGCATTCTTGTCTTAGTATATGAAACCCCTTTGCATTTGCATTCTTCTGCTGCAGTTAGGCACTGAAGCAGAGTTTGCTGCTACCAAAATAGGACTTCACCTAATTCCCACCCTAAAATCACCTACTGCATATTCAGAAGTTACGAAGAAAAGCCCTCAGCCCATGGACCTGGTCCTTGGACTCAGTAAAGCTACAGTGGACACAAGTACCTTTGTAGAAAAAGAACTCTCCATCCCAAAAGAAAACCCTACCACTATTGCCTTTTCTTTGAGAATGCAAAATAAATATTAGAAAGTGCTACACTGCTGTGTTTGCTTTGGAAAGTCTTTTAGATAACAGGAATTAGTTTTCAAAACAAGAGTGCTGGGAGAGGCAGTGACAAATCATACAAGAGGTCGGAGCTGGAAAAAATGGTAATTACCCTGCTTTGAACCTTATGCATATATTAACAGTGATTAAATCTCACCATGATAAGCATGTAGATAATAGTTTCCTTAAACAGATCAAAATAAGAAACCTCCTTAATAGTGGATTTATAGATTGTGAAATTACTGGGCAGTGTGAGATGCTGGACTGAATCTGGCCCAGCATAAGCTGTGTTCCTTCCTCAATTATTGATTGCCTGATTTACAGTATATTTTTTTCCTAATAAAACTGATTTTGAGGGTTCTTTAGTTAAAGAATCATCAGCCACCCTGATTATTATTTATTGCTGCTGCCACTAATTACATTTGGGTTCTAGTTTGAGTTATCTTCAGCTTCCAGCCACTGACTTTTGTTCTATCTTTGCCAGACAGATTGAGAAGTCATTATTGAGATTATCCCTGTAGTAATGTCAGGTTGTGTTATGTCACCCTTTGGCCTTTTCGTAGTAAGTAAAATAGATTGAACTTCCTGAGTTTCTTATTGTAAGGTGTCTTTCCCAATTCTTTAATCATACTTTTGATTTTAAAGGAGCAAGATTTGACCTTGCTGTTTGAATATCACTTTCAGCCCAAACTATCCTTTATGATATTAATGAATGTGTCTGAATTAGAAGCCTAAGCACCCCTGGTCCTTTTAGAGTCAGCTAGGATAGGCAGACACTTGAAGAAGGCAGTTCACATAATAGGCATTACATGAATACAAACTTATTATTTTCTTTTTATTAGTATTTTCCCCTTAAGTTTGTATGGGGTTTTTTTGCATATTTATTAAAGCTACGAGCATATTTTTACACTACAAAAATAAATAATGCTTACCAGCATCTCTCAGTCTTCCATCATATTGCAGGGTATCTGAAGGAGGTTCATAACTCTTCTCTGAACATTTTCAATGCATCAACATTTGCCTGAACTGTAGTATTAGAACATGGCTCAGCTTTCCCATTGGAGAGACACTCATGTCAAAAGCTCAGTCCTATACAAGATGACCTTGCTTAGACCTCCAAGGACACGATCAATCCCACAGCATCACGTGGAGATCCAGGACCAATGCCTTGCAGGCAGATCTGAGAAAGCTTAGGCATCTTGTTGGTTTTTTTAAAAAAAGTGGATACCACATTAGGATGTGATTATTTTAACCAAATAGAGATGTGAGCTTTTGGTCAGATGAATTTCACTCTACAAATGCCTCTACCTCTCAGTTGACTGTAGAGAGAATGTAGGATGACCAGCCCAGAGATGAAAACTCACAAAGAGGTGTCTAGTGCTGGATGAGAACAGTCCCTGCCTCCCAGCCAGTCTCCTCAGACTTGGTCAATGACAGAGAATATTGATATTGCCTTTCAAAGAGTTCTTCTAAAGATCTTGGATACAAGCTATCTGAGCATGCAGGGTTTTTAAAATTTGTAACTTCTAGAGCAATTTTGTGAGCCTGAAATTTTAAGAATGCATTAATTACTATTAGTTATCTCTATTATACAATTCATATTTTTTTTCAATATGCAACAAAAATGGCTGTTGGACCCCTCTGTTACCTGTTTTGTTTACTGATAATTCTACAGCTTCTCTTAAGTAACAGACCTCTACCATTAGTGACTTTCTCTTGGTCTCAGTTTACATATAACAGTATAGTCTTTGACTATCTGTCCATTAATTTTTTGGTTTTGCATATTTTATCACATTCTTGTCATTCCTTTTGGATTTATATTCCTTCAAATCAATGTTTCCTTTTTACTCTTTGATGTTTATGCTTTTCTTAAACTTAATTAACTTTATAATTCTTTAAATATTAATAAAGGTTTTTTCTTTAATTTTTCCATCTGAATTCCAGTTGAATTTTTAAATCAAGATCCTCTTTCTCAAAATCAAAACCTAAATAAATCATCTTCTTTATTCAATCTTCTCAAGCATCTAGTAATATATTTTAAATGGATTCTTAGTTACCATTCACATGCTTAATATAAATTCTCTCCCTTACTTCTGTACTTCATGAGGCTGACTCTTTTAAAGCAGGAAATAAATATTCCCCAATATGCATTTATCCTGCTGTATTATCATTAGCATTTCAATTGTCCAGTAACAACTAGAAAAGAAATTGTCTTGTCATGACACTTCCAGTGAACATGCTCTACTCAAACTCAGAAAAAAAACCAGTGCAGAGCTGCATATGTATTTATGCATCTATCTATCTATTGATCTATCGATCTATCTATGTGTAACATAGATATCTGTATGTATAACATATCTATCTATGTATAGATAGATAGACAGGTCAATAGATTGATAGACAGATACACATGCAAATACATACATACATATATATATATATTAATATATATATATAGGGGTTTATATATAAAGTATTCATAGAATCATAGAAACATTGAAGGTGGAAAATACCTTTAAAATCATCGAGGGCAAACACTAACCCAGTCCTGCCAAGCCCACCACTAAACCATGTCCGTAAGTGCCACATTTACATGTTTTTTGAACACTTCCAGGGATGGTGACTCAATCACTTCCTTGAGCAGCCTCTTCCAGTGCTTGATCACCTTAAAAGTGAAGAAATATTTCCTATTATCCAACCTAAAGTTCCTCTGGTGCAACTTGAGGCCATTTTCTATTGTCCTATTACTTCTTATCTGGGAGAAGAGACAAACACCCACCTGGCTACAGGTACTGGTAGAGAGCATACATAATATAGGTAATAGCAGTGCACAGTGTATTCAGTGACATTGATCTCAGTGGGGCAGAGCATGTCCCAGACTTTAAAATAAAGTGTATATTATGTGCAAATTTACCTGCTGTGGTGCACTGCAGCATCATTCTGGGCCTGATCCAGTGGGATTTGAAGCCTGATGCTATTGGGATACTTTAGGTTTCTAGCCCTGGTGTCTCCATGTGAGCCATCTCGCTCTGCAAAGGGAGACCCAGACAATTATCAGCAGTGAGTCTAGAGGACAGGTCTCCTGACAGGCTGTGACTCTCTGTTTTCATGCAGACATGACTGTAACTTACTTTAACATACTTTGGTGCAGCTAAGCTGTAGTGCATAGATCCCATATCTAGATTCAGATGTGTAATTCCTTGCATGCCAACATGGGTCAATAGTTGCTCCATGACCCCTGAAAGTCAATATTTGCGTTACACAGAGACCTCAGAATTTGGTTTTATAGCCTTGTAAACAGGAAATTTCAGTGCTACTTAATATGTATCATTTTGAGAAACCCTTTGCATTTAGATAGCATCAAAACATCTGAGAATGCAAGAAGATTTTCCAGATGATGGGTGGGGTTGGAAATCCAGGAGGCGCTGAGTTATCACACACAATGTCCCATGGGGCATGGGGAGCAAAGCTGTGCATAAATTTCATAAGACGAAAGCTGTCCATAAAAAGGTCATTTTATCTATGTTAGTATCCTTTTTCACACAGGTACTTCTCTTTCTAGGCTTAAGAATAGCTTAAATTAATTTTTTAACAATTTTCCCAAAGCCTCTTTCCTCAAATAATTCAGAGATTGATATACTTCTCCAGACAGATTAGCAGAACAGACAAGAAGCTGCAAGGCAAAGTCACTGTCAGAATCCGGTGAGACAAAAGCACTTATACAATGAGTTTTTCATAGTGTAGCTACATTTATAAAATGTTTTACTAAAATACAAATCCCATCCTAAAAAAATCGTCCTTCTTCCAGTGTAGTTACATTTATCAAACGTTGTACTACAATCCAAAACCCATCCAAAACAGTCCTCCTCCCTTGCCTAAATTTGCCAGACTTCTCTGGAAAACTCTGCTGCAGAGATGCAGCATGACCAATTTCAAGAAAATATCTTCCCTCTGGGAAAATTAGTGGACTGTTTTGAAAATCAGACCCGCAGTAGAGGCAAAACTCAGCCTGAACTTAGGAGTTAGTGTTTTTGTCTCCTAGAATGACTTTCAGTTCGAACTGCTACTCACCATTACTTCTGTAATTATCAGACATTTACATTTTGGCTTGAAATTTCCTACACTTGACCTATGCCCAAGTGATTTTTTTTTTTTCTGGAAAATGATGAACAGTTTTCTTCTGTTCTGAGGCTCTTTTTGTTTGGATGCTCAGATAACTCCAAAACAGCTTGGGTTTATAACTTCAGATTTGGCGTGTACAGAGTGCAATCCTGAAGGAGGAATGCAGTTTTTGTCTCGTTTGAAGAAATTTCATTTCACAATAGCAAATTAGCCTGAACATTTTGGAAATAATAGGCTGATCGTTCACGAGGCGTGATTTAGCTGTGGTAGAAAATAACTGAGTTCTCTCTCTCTGAGAGGTCACGAGTCTTGCTTTATAAATAAGGCTTAGTTTCCTTTTTGCAGAGTCATCTTTCCCACTAAACCTTTCTGCATCCTGTTTTGCTTTAATTCTAAGGCAGTATCAAAGGTTATTTCCTGTATGTTTGCTCTCCGTAAGCAAGGTTGTACTTGGCTCTTGGTGCCATCTTGCATATTCTCTAAAGCAAATTTCACTGGACATGATTTAAGAAGGACTCTTTCTGCCTCATGTGGCACACTGAGATAATTTACTGCTCCTCGCTCACCCAGGTTGCACCCAGTCCTGGTCCCCACATCCAGTTGTCACCTGCATTGCACAAATCTGCTTTTGGACATAGGGGACAGATGTTTGTGAAAGCATCCTATAGAGTTTTCTCCTCAAATGTATTACTCAAGAAGTAAACACTAAGATTTTAAACGTTGAAATTAATTAATTTATTACCAAAGAAGCAAATATCGAGCTTTTAAGCATGGAATTTAATAATTTTTTAATTTTTTTTTTTACTTTGGAAATTACATGAAGCTGAGATATAAATCCCTCAAAATCAAAGCTGAGAAGGTGGGTTTGCTGATACACTTTGGCTGGTTTGCACTGCTCCAGCAATACCACAACAAGCTGGTTTAATCAATCAGTTATTGCAGGCTGAAGGCTGTTCTGTGTCATTGGAGCAGCACAGAGCTGTCAGGCATGTGATGAATCTGGCCACAAATCTTAAAAAGTACTATTTTTCCCCATTAAAAAGGCCATGTGAACTGATATGCTGTGTTTAGTTACATAACAGCGAGTATTGACTTGCAGGGCATGGCTGGAAAAAACCCTTCTTTGTATTGTGTTAGGCAGGCGGTGGGTTATTCTCCTGGGAAAGAAATTTGACATCTGCCAGAAGGTGAAGTTTGCTGCATTCACTTCACTTTTGTAGTGCCTGTGAATAAACAAAGAGGGAACTGGACGCAAGAGTGAAACCTGTCCCAGTGCAGATTTGGGCTGTTGGCACAGCTCTCGTGAGGAGCCACTTCATGCACCGGTAACGTGGCTTCAAGTTATGCACACAACTGCCTCCAGGTCCTTATAGAATCGCACAGAACTTTAAATGAGAAACAATACTTGACTCTTCCAGTTCTGGCTGGACTGTCCAGTTTACAGTGGCACTATTCTTCACTTTGTGGGCCATTTAAAACACAGTCACTGAGTGTTGATCATTTCCAAATTCCTGTATCCTCTGCAATGCTTCTATTTTTTTTTTTTTTAATTAATGGTTGTTTGCTCTTTAAATGATCACAGTATGCACTCAGTTTGTCAGCTGCTATAATAATTTCATTTAAGGAAATGAAATTTTTGCTAATATATTTATACACCTAGTATAGATGCAATTGCAGAAGATATCTGCTTTATTCTACTTCCTCTTCCAGGGTAGTTTATTCTCCTTTCTCACACAGACAGAGTTGCTCTTCCATAAACCACTTGTATATGACATTCATGTTTTTCCTTTTTCTTTACTTATTCCCTCCTATATACTTAAACCAGTACTCCATTCACTTGAGGACAAACACATAAATGTCATACCAGACAGTGAGAAGGACTGGTTTGGCAAGTCTTTGGCAAACAGGTTTCCTAATTTCTATCCAAGCTGGGAAATTAATCATATGGATTACTGTTACACTAACCAAAAGACTTGTAAATTAGTCTGAGCATAAATAATGTCATTCACTCTTGTCCAGAAGGCTTTGCTGCCATTCTGCATTTACCTTGTGTTCCTTGCCTGTGTACAGGTGATTAAGTGGACTGCAACCCACCTTACCCGTTGCACATATCTGCTCTTCCCCTGACTCATTGGCAGGGCAGGGTAGGTACAGGTAGGTCCAGTTAGAAAACTAACAAAACAAAAATCCCCTGATGACAAGGAGGGGTGGTGTGACCACAAAAGGAAACGGACCAGCTTAGATTGGCTTCAGCTGTCAAGGAACCGCACCCTTATTCTTTTATATTGTGCTGATCACGATGGTATTTTTGCACTGTACTGAGGTTTTGTTATCAATGGAACTAAAGCAGAATTTTATTTTTATTATTGCTGGATCTGGCATTTGAGTATGTACTGATCTTTCATTCTTGAGCAGTGTAATTTATATTTGGAGGCTGCCAATTCATCTAGTTCCCCACAGACACATAGATGAACTTAGAAAATAATGAGAGTTTATGTGAATTCCATTTTTCTCAGGCATTTTTATTCCTGGGAGAGACTTCTATGGGCCAAATTACCATGAAAACTAGATTACCATGATATTTCAGTTCCTTATAGTAAAAGTTCATGTCATTTGTTACTGTTGACACTATACACACATCCTTGGGGAACAATGAAGAATATAAAAAGAAAACTCAAAAAAAATGTGCATAAAAAACATAAGAAAGATGCCATTTAACCCAAATATTCCCAGAGTAAAACTAAACTCAATTATTTCTCAAATATGAAAATTTCAGGCCAGACCTGGACATAGTGCTGTATTGAGAGGTATTGCTTGAGAAATAAAGTTATTACTCAGTTTATGACATAAAATCACTTCATAAATATCAAGAAATTAGTTGGAAAGAAGATCAAAACACAAACAAACTCCTTTGCTCTCAACATATGGTCCAAAGCAGTGAAGAATCAGGCTCCAAATTTAGACAAAAGCCACTGTACTGCTCTTCCAGTGCAGCCAGTTCCTGAGGCTAAGACCTAATTGACCTCTCCTCATTTTAATCCTGGAGGAAAGGCTCTCAAGGGTACACTTTCCCACCATACCAAGACAACTGCAGTGGAGGACACTCCACTGCAAAGGCCAGTGATGCTTTCCATGCTGCCACAAAGCCTGCCTCTCCTTTCTACACATCTGATATAGGGGTTGTGCAGCCAAGGGGAAGTTTTTTTGTAGGTTTTGCTGTTGCTAGGTTAGTCCTGTCAAATCCTGTGTAGTCAAGGTAGAAAAGGTATTTGAGAGTCCAGATCAGATCTGAGGTGGCTGCACTGAAGAAGCTCCACTCTCCCTTGACTACCAAAGGATGCATATCTCATTCCTTAGCTGCTCCAGGTCGTTGGGTAAAGGTAAGATGAACTAGCATAGGGTCAGGTGTAATAAGAAGAATTTATGCAAGAACTCTTGGGCATCAGTGCAAGGTTGATTCTTGATTTCAGCCTGACTAGAGGATCATTTTAACACCTTTATTGTAAACCTTGTAAAGAAAACATAATACCATACCCTCCAGCCGTTGAATTATGAAAGGATGAACTGGGTCCAAAAAGTAAATTCTCCGAGTAAAACACCAGCATTTCCAGAGATCATTGATTAAGTAGACATGTGGGAAAAGAGGATTTCAAAAGTCCTTGTAGTCCTTCTAGAAAGTTGTACTGGTAAGAGATGGCCCTGGGCTTTCCTTTCTTCAGCTAAAACAAACTGAGATGCTGGATGTTAAGTTTTGAGACAGTGAGTTTCTGGTAAGCCTGTAAACCTGTATATCTCTTTTTTTGGATCATCAGTAATTATAGCTCCTTTGTACAGTGGTAAAAACTGCATACTCTTTCAACCTGGAGTATTTAGCTAACTTAAAATTTCACTTCATTGTATGAAAATATGCTTTTCTGGACTATTTTTACATCTCTCTCCCTAAGTAGAGATGGATACAGTTCAGTGGGTGTGAGAGTGCCAGAAAGAGGTATAATTTCTTGTATATATTGTGATTTCCCATGTGAAGTTTGCTAAAGTTCTGCTATGAAGGAACTTATTTGAAGTATATCATTTGGATTAATCCTTTTCTGTGGCACTGAGACATAAATTGGACATCCATGGACATCAGGTCATTAGCCACCCTTGCTGCCTTGTTTTTAGCATATCATCCCAGCCAAGGCTGTATCCGTTCCCCCCTGGGCTTTTGATCAAAGAAATATGTATAAAACATTACCATTACAACTCTTCTACAAAAAACCAAACAAAGCAAAATTGTTTTATTTTCTATTAATAGGATGTGGAAAGGAGGTGCTTTCCTGGTGTGGGAGGGGAATGTAAAATGATACTATGTCAGACTAGTTACCTTATTTCTGTGCACAGGAATATGCATATGCATACCAAGCTCTAGCCAGTGCAGTAAGCTTTCTGCTATCTTCAAAATCTTCCAATGCTAAAAACCACTATAAAAATGTCAAGAGAAGCCTTCTGATGGTGGCACACATCAGGCTGCAAAATGACCTCTCCCAGGGAGTGGTGAAAACCCTATCATTGATGTTACAAACAATAGTAATTCTTAACACATGATGTGTACAAAGCTGGACATTAAACGATCTGCAAAACATGCCTTTGAGATGTTACTGCCACACAGAAGCATGGATGTAGTTTTGGGCTTAGGGCCCACAGAGGAAACCTATTCTTAATAAAGAATTTACAATCAAGTTCATCTCTTCTAGCCAGGTACCCAAATACCAATATAACCCCACAGCATTTACTTACAACTAGACAAAGAAATAACCTATTACTTTAAGGAGGGGATTTTTTTTAGTGACACAAGGTTAGGTGTCCAGCCTGCAGTGAAATTCAATGAGATCTGAACATCTAGCTCCCACAGGGTTCTCTGAAAATACTGACCTTAAAATATTAGGTTTGTCTCTTGGCCATGCCAGAGTTAGTAGGAGGGAAGCCTCTGCAGGAGATGTCTGTAAATGAGATCAGAACTCAAGCATAACAGTGACAAAGTCATCTGGAGCACAAAGAGCTGTGCTCAACGATAAGTATTTGATTTAATTTCACTATTTCTGTATTTATTACATTTTTTTCCACTTGTGTTGGTTTTGGTTTATCAGCAGTTTTTATTTTGCTTTGTATTTTATTATAATTTACCTTCATTTTCTAGTTCTCAGTCTATTTACAAAGAACAAAAGAATGAACAATGCAGAACAGTAGAATAATAGTGTTTATTTTCACAAATTTGGACTGATCAAATAACTCACAAGTCCCAAAGTAGAACCATGCTTGAGGTAGGTTAGGTCATCTTGAGTGTGGGGAAACAAACAGAAATATCCTATTCTTCACTATTGTTTATTATATTTATGCCACTTGAGAGTTTTAACAATACCACATATATAAAATATATGTGCTTTCTTTCTACACTATTCAGAGTTTTCTCAAGGCTCTTTGGTGCTTTTTTCTTTCCTAGGGACACTGCAATGTTGCTATGCTTTAGTGACTTTCTCAACTGTTTTATGAGAAATGTAAGAAATGGCTCTTAGGAATGAGTCAGAGGTGCTGAAAAGGAAGTTTTGTTCTCTGAATGCTTCTGTGTTTAAAAATGGTTCTTTTGAGAGTTTTAACTAGTTTCCTTCATCTTATTTCCTTGATTCTTGTTCATATACATTCAAAGCTTGGTCCAGCAGAGAGGAACCAACAGCAGAGTCTGATGCTGCAGTCCCATCAAGTCCACAACTGTTTTTTATACTGCCTTGATTTTTGACAGGAGGTCTAAATGTGGATGTCTAAAGCTACCTCTGCCCACCTAAATACAGTATTTCAAAAGCTAATAGTATCCATGGGTGTATTGTTTCTTTGATTTGCAGTTTAAAGTACCTTCAAGACATCTTGCAGCACAAGGTGGCTGAGAATAAAGGCAAAGAGAGCAGTTTGCCTCAAAGAGCCTTCTCGGAGCCATTTGCCCTTCTCACAGCTTTGGACACCCATAGCCCTGCTGAAGGATGATCTAGTTTATTAGCCCAAGACAACTTAAAGTCACTGCCAGCCTGCTTAAAAATACAAATCTGCAAAACGAAGTTGTTCAGCAGCTGCTGCTTAGGCTGTTGAATTCTACTGCTGTGATGTCCAAGGGCTGGCAGCAGGAGTGATCAGAGGCTATTTCAACATGAGCATTTGAAAACTACATGGCTGAAATTTACTGTTCATTATTCTTCTGGTAAAAATAAAAAAGAAGGCTTAAATTGAAAGCCTTTTCAAAAGTGCTGAGTTCCTAGAAACTATCATTAATTTTCAAAGGAGCTGTTTGGTGCTCAGTTGCTTTAGAATAACTAAACTTCTGTCTGTGGCCTCAGCAGCCCAACTTGATGGACAGACAGTTTTGTTACAGAACCTTTAAGTACACTAGAAACACAAAACACAGAGAAAAAATGTCATCTTCTGAATCTTTTCTTAAGAAAAAATGCTTGTGCTTGAAGCATAAATAATGTTGCAATAATAACCTTGAAAATGTTGGGAATGGGTGAAGAGGAGGGGCAAACAAAAATTTTTACTTGAGGATGTCATCATTCATTCCTACCTCCTTTTTCTCTCCTATTTTCTGAAAGATTCTTTGCATGGACACTGCTGAAGAACACCCAACCACTTACTGCTGCTCCTATAAGCAAATGACAATGACTGGCTGGTGTCTACCCTACTTAGGGCCAGAGCTCTCTATAGTGTATTGATATAAGACCCAAAAAAGAGCTAGAGTGTGAATTAGCAATCAGATGTCACAGACAATAGAGGTGCAAAGCTCTGCTTCACTTCTTGGAACTCTGTAGGAGTGGAGACCCACCTAATGGTGCCCCTGAGCTTCCTGTATTCAGCAGTGTGCAATCCCAGCCTAATCCCATCCTTCCCAGCCATAGTCTTGGAAAGGTGAATATCAGCTGTATGTTTGAAGGCTGCTGCCCCCACCTGGTAGGCAGAAATGAAGGATGTGGAAGCTATGTGGGATAGGTCTTTCCTGGCTGCTCAACCTGATAAACATTGAGACAGAAAGATGGCAGAGGAAGGACATGAACAGCACTGTGACTGTAGAACATAAGCAGACAAACCTTTTGATAGCACTAGAAAAGATTTTATTTTGTCTGGGTGGTGTAAAGGTGGGTCGTAATGGTTTCAGTCAAACAAAGGTAGGGAACCAGGCAAGGGAGTTTCAAGCACAGGAGTATGCAGAGGTACCCGGATGATGCAAGGTGTGATTTTTGCATTCTTTCCAGAACTGCAGAAAGCACTTTCCTGGAAAGCAGGAAAGCAGTAAAGTATCAGCAGGGTCACAGTTGCTGTTCTGGGCTGCTCTTGGGATGGTGTGTCCACGTGCACTGCCTCTCATTCCTTCTCTAGTGAACCCAGTGGCTTATTTTAGCCTTTAATAACCCACTATGTCACCTGATTTAGAAAGAAATCACTGTCTCCAGGAACAGCAACACCATAGGCTAAATACAGTTGAAGTACAATTCTACTGATGCCAGTACCATGAATATGGCTCAGTATGACATCTCTTGGTTTGGCCCACAGAGTCAGCGTGGTGAATGTTATGATTTTGTTTTCTTAATATAACCCTTTTCTCTGTAAGAAAGACTGCAGCATTTATGTCTGGAAAAAATTCATATTTGTATAAACAAGAGGGTATTATTTTGTGTATTAAAGGGTTCACAGCATATTATCCCACAGTCCATTTTGTATTTACTTTGGACATTATTATATCTGGAAAATGGGAAAACTTCCAGATAATTCCTTTACCTTGAAATATCAGCAAACACAAGGGTATTTTGAGATTATCTGCTGCTAAAAAATGAGCAAGTATGATTCATGGTTGCAAGCCAGAAGATAATTCCTCTTCAAATAATGCAAAATGGGTTAAGTTTAAAATGTAAGTAGTTTTGGGGACAAGGGTGAAAAGTAGTCCTTAAAGAGTCTTTCTTTCCTTGAAGGAAGGTAAATCAGCTCCATTAATGGCCATTCACTCCCATTCAATACAGCCATTCCATGTATTAGTGATGTATGTTACAAACTTGTGGTTTTTTTCTACAAAACTAACTATATACTCTACTTACATTTGTCCTGGATTTTGAGAAGAAATGAAAATTGGAGCAACATCTCCAAGTTCCTATGCATTTTACTGAAGGAAGTAGATATCTGCATGTACACATTGTTACCACTAAACTATGAAGAAGGATGAATTTAATCCCTAGTTTTTTAGCAGCAGAATATTTTTCAGTCTGGATTTCATATTCATAAACTTTATGATGGAGGCATGAGACAACGGCACGGATGGCAGGAGAACAAACTGAAGGGTAATAACAATGAAAGTGGAAGAATGGGAAAAGCTGGAAAATAAGTGAACGCAAAATACCCTTCTGCTGGAAAGAGCAGTTCTTATCATCAGACAAGAGAAGTTACTTCCAGAACCAAAGTTCAGGCACTGAAAACTACATGAGTAGCAGGGAAAAGCCAGATCACCTGTCCCAAGGGAGAAAACAAACACATAGCAAAAAAAAGCACACAAGTTGGAAAGCAACATGAGGGACCAGAGAGGGCAAAGCATAACATTTCTTCCAAGTTAAAATGTTTCCAGATTGTTTTGATATTTAAAAATGTTTAGAAGTAAGATTTCCCAGATCCCAATGCATTCGAAAGGCTAAGCCTCCTGCAATGTCAAGTTCCCTGGTTGGCTTTTTTCCTCAGTTTATTTTTTTCTGCCTGATTTTGTTTTAATTAGTTAAATTCTTTGACTCAGATTCCCAGTTAGACCACTTCCTAACACTGATAGCTGCTCAGTGTGAAGGCAAAAGGAAAATCTTCACACCTTCAGTTACTCTCATGGGCTGAGATATGTTAATTATTTGCAGATATCAGACTTAGCAGATGCTGAAGATAGCAGCAGAGAATGTTCTCAGACTGTGAGACCAACTAAACCCTGGAAAGACAGGCCCTACTTTTCTTCATTCAGTGATTGCTACCCAAGCCATCTGACTCCCTAGTATTATCAGTACAGGTAAACTAAAGGATTGCTGTACTGTCCATCAGTTAAGGTATCTTGCTAAAGAGTGAGTCTGGCCTGGGACTTCTGCTGAAAGCTGCATTTTGTTAACCCAGCTTCAAACAGGTATGTGGGCAACTGGAACAGAGAGTCTTCATGCAGTGAAAAGCTGCCACGTCGGTCCCTTCTATGGCACAAGGCATGGAGCCTGGGATACTGTTGCTCTCCTAGTCTAATGAGGCTCATGCATCCGATATTCTTGCCAGCCTACATTTTTATTCAGGCACATTGGTATATTTGACAATGCTACATCAACAAGGACCAGGGAGTAAACTGAGCACTCTCAACTCCCCCACCATTTATATTGCTTAGCGATTAGCTCATTCCTGGCTTTGTTTTTGGGACTACACTGAGTAGCATTCTTCAAGGCACCTAAATATTACAAGGCAAGTCCTGGACAGTGTGTGCCACATAACCTGGCTTTATGCCACAGGACTTACCACTAGTGTTCGTTTAAGTAACATTATAGACACCCTCTGCTATTCCCAGTATAGAGCCTTGTTCATGCAATACGGAGTGTTCCTGAAAACCTCATGTGCTTACAGGGCAAAACTAAAGGTCCTCAATGTCTTTTCAATTAATGAGATTCCATCCTTTTCCGAGACTATTCTGTCCCTGATCCAACAAGGTTAGGTTTCTCCCAGGACAGAGTATCCTGGAGTGGTATCCAATGCCAATTGGGCCATCAGCAGTATTCCAATGCTGTTTTACCCGCAGGGCTTCTTCCCAGGATATTGCAACCCCATGGAAAAGGGCCTGGAGGAAGGTCAGGGCTGTGCTGCCTTCTTTATCAGTACATCATCAGAGGCGTCCTCAGCTGACCCAAAAGGAGAGATACAAAAGCCTCCAATTCTGAGCAGGCAACTGTTCACCCAGATCAGCGGTGCTGCACAAATGAACAAAGTATCTTGTAGAGTCCCTCTTTACGAGTTTTCCTTAACTTGAGCAGGGCAAGTCCTCCCAAAATTAAGACTGTCTGCAAAAACATGTGTCAGATGTGAAATCACTGGTTTGTGCAATTATTACTATCGTACGTGCCACAGCTCCCTGCCTACAAGGGAGCAAGCAACCCTTAAGCCCAGAGTAGTATCAAAGCCAAAACATGCAAGCAAAGAGAGCCAGAATCCGTCACTTAGGCAATAATTGCCTTTTCTGCCCACAAGCAGTTTTTTTACAGACTAATACAAAACCAGCAAGCAAGGTCCCAGCCAAAGTCCAGACAACGCTGTAGCAGGTTATCTTGCTAAGGCTGCTTCCCTACGAGAGTCAGCACACAGCAATATCCACTCCGTTAGGCAGCCAGGCAACCACAGCTGCAGGGGAGCTGCACCTCAGCACTAAAGCTGAATTTAAAGTTATCTCTAGGGTCTCCTACTAGATTTTAAATAGACTGTCATAGACAGAGTTTTACCTAAAGCACGCTTGACTGAAATAGCATAATTGAACTATTTAGGCCAACAATCTCCTGCTGCAGCTTTATTGGGAGTCTGCAAACAGTCTCTCAGTGGCCCCAAGTTCTGTGAATCATCCAACCTGCACATCTATAGGCTGATAAAACTGAAATGCAAGTATGTTCTTGCATCTACAGCAGGCTCCTTTGGAAGAACGGTAAATGGGTTTGCAAAATCAGTGACAAATTTGCTCTGTATTTTTGGCAGTGCTACAGGCTGTCTCAAGTCTGATCGGGGAGGGGAACTCAGCAGGCTCAGCAGGACAACTTGGAGCCAGGCTGTAAGGGGGATCTGTTCCAAGTCTGCATTTGACTGCAGGTTCGTTTGCTGATCTTCCTATAGACCTCAGGATGTATCTCTCACCTAGGTTTTGAAACAATATCCTCCTGACTTCACCATGGCACAAGAGATAGAGTGTGTACTTGCTCCATCAGAACAGAGCATTTGCAAACTGTTGCTTAACAAATACCCAAGTAAAATCCCCAGGTCCTGATACACACAGCCCATTTAGGACCTAAATTATCAAAATTTAGCTGGAACCAGATGCCAGTTTTGCAACTGAGCTGTAACTGTGTCATCAGTCATTGCCTTTGTGGTTTTGTAAAAACGCTATCGTATCCAAAGGTAATTAGGAGACTGAAGCATCTCTCATATGAGGAAAGGCTGAAGGGAGCTGAGGCCGTTTAGCCCAGAGAAGAATGACTGCTTCTCATCCTTGTAAGTATCTGAAGGGAGGTTGTCAAGAAGATGGAGTTAGGCTCTTCTCTGTGGTGTCAAGTAGGAGGACAGGAGGCAACAGGCAGAAACCGATGCACAGGAATTTGCACCTGATCACGAGGAAGAACTTTACTGTATGGGTGATCGCACACCGGAACAGATTGCCCAGAGAAGTTGTGGAGTTTCCCACACTGGAGATATCCAAAAGCTGCCTGAACACAATCCTGAGTGATGTGCTCTAGGGGACCCTGCTTAAATAGGGATATTGGATGAGATGACCTCCAGTCCCTTCCATCTTTAACTCTCTGACTTTAATTAATCACCTCCCTCTCTATCTGTCTGTCTGTGTGTCCTGGCTGCTTCTGTGGCACTGGGAGCTGCCGCCAGCCACACCTCATGGAGTGAGCTGCAGGAGGCTTCTCTTTATGCTCATTCCCTGCAGGGGTAACAGGATGCAGGAGGCACATGGGACATGCAGAACACGCGCATGTGTTTGTGTGTGCGTGCGTGTGCATGCATTTTTTCTGTTTTCTGGTATTACTCTCTCTCTTCATAATTAAAGAGTTTCTTTCTATGAAGACTTTGCACTTAATACACAGTTCTACACGAGGACTCATGCAAAGGGCCAATCTGTTCCTCAGGAAGTCTATCAAACTCTAGTCTAGAGCTGGCCGACAAACATTCTAATCACAGGAGTGAAACCTTAAATTTGTGAGGAGGCCACACCACTTAAGACAGGAAATAGGGCATTTGACATGACTGAGGGGCTCAGGAGGAAATGCAGAATGACATGATAAACAGGAGGAATAGGACTGAACAGGTGGAGTGAGCCGAAGGAGATGTTGCTGCCCTTGCAGGCTATGAGAAAACTGCGAGAAGGAAAATACTTGAGCCCCGTGACGATCTTTAATGCTGAGCTCCGTGTATACTCCTTGCCCACACACCGAAACCTTTCACCAGCACGGTGAGAACCGGCCAGCTCGCGGGAGCCACTCTGGCACCGGACATCCCGAAACCGGTACCGCTGCGACTCTGACCTGAAACCTACAGGGCACCTAAACGCCTGCGCCGCGGGGGTTGACGGGACACGGGGGACACAAGGGGGACAAGAAGGGACACAGGAGGGACACAGGGGACACAAGGGGGACAAGAAGGGACACAGGAGGGCCACGGGGGACACGAGGGGACACGCGGTGCCCGCAGGAGGCCTCGCGCTCTCCCCCCGTCCCCCCCCGCGTCTCCCGCGGCTCGAGCCACCCCCGCCCCGGCCGCTCCCCGGCGGCCGCCGATTGGCTGCGGGCCTCACGCGAGCGGCGCGCGCGGGGGGTGGTGTGGGGAGAGCGCGGCCGTGCCCGCGAGTAACCCCGGCGCGCGCAGCGCCCCGCGCGACCTCTTCCCCGGCACCGGCGGTGACGCGGCGGCCGCGCGCGCCCCGCGCCCCCTCCCTTGCGCTCCGCTCCGCGCGCGCGCTGCAAAGATGGCGGCGCTGAGTAAATCCATTCCCCACAGCTGCTACGAGATCGGGCACACCTGGCACCCGCGGTGCTCCTGGGCTGTGCTGCACGTCACACAGAGCGCCCTGGCTGAGTCCCTCCGCATCTACGGCACCCTCTACCTGGTGGGTGCGGGTGTGTATGTAGGGCGGCCCGGCCTAGAGCGGGGGCTGGCCTGGGGGAGCAAGGGCAAGAGGGGTGTCAGAGAAGGGGGAGCTTGGCCTTGGTTTTGGGTGGAACGTCGTGAAGGATACCGGAGCAGGAAGGAGCCTGGCCTGGGGTGAAAGAGGGGGGTGTAGAGGACAAGGTGAGAGCCTGGCCCGAGGCCAGCAGGAAGGGCACTGGCGGTGTTTGGGAAGGGCACAAGCGGTGTCAGGGCGAGGGGAGTCTGCCCTGGGGTGGGTGGGAATCGATTGTGTTGGGAGGGAAAGGGCAGGGGAGAAGTCAAGGGGCAGCCTGACCTTGGGGTGAGGGGGCAGAAGAGCCAAAAGGGTGCACTGGGGGGAGGAGGAGATCTGGTGCTGGGGACAGAGGGATGGCAGTGGGGGCAGCTTGGTTTGAAGGTTGGAGGGTTGTCTGCGGGGGAGAACCAGATGTCTGAGGGGGGAAGAGCATGACGGGGAGTGTGTTGAATCTGGGCCTACGAGGGCAGAATAAGGCCATAGGGGATGGTGGGGTCTGGAGGCATAACATGCTGCGATAGGGGTGAAGCTGGTGGGATAGGAGGGCATGGGCACAGCCTAAACATCATATTTTTGCCCTCTTCCATTACATATGATACCCAGATAAAAAGACTTAATGTTTGCCTGGGAGGCTGGCATTGTGTCTTCGGCAGTAGCAAGTGTAATGCACGTGTGTCTTGCTGTTGGAGACACCTTGGTAATCAGTGCCTTAGGATCTAGGAGAGTCCATTGCATAATGAAGCAAGACTAAAAAAAAAATACATCAAGGCTGAAGTAGTCTAGGTACTCAGAGAGTATCCTACAGGTGAGGTATCTTAGCTTGGGCATGCAGTTAGACTTGGTTATATCACCTCAGTTGCAGTTGGTACACTTCCAGCAAATTAGGGTGTCGGTAGAGGAGCTGGGATCTATTTGCATCCATCTGTGTAAACATATTTTGAAAGCCAATCTAAGCTGGAATCGCTGCAGGTGAGCACTTCAGTCTGTCTTCACCTCTGTGCTTGTCATGTAGTGGCACGTGGGGGATTGAGTGGGGAGCTGGCTACTGAGCTGCCTCCAAACTCTGCACTTTCAACTCTGTACCGGGGCTGGCGCAACAAAATTATCAAGCTATGTAATAAAGAGAAAGGAAGGAGTGGGGCTGTGGCAGTCCTGACATAACTCAGTTGAGCTCCCACTGAAGTGCTCTTTGAGTAAAAATTGTGACAACGTCCATTAGTATGATAAAAAAGAGAGTAACTGGTAGCAGTGTGAACCTGAGGAGTTGCCGTGTCTGACAGTAAACATTTTCACTCTGAACTGATGCAAACACAAGTGGCAGCTGTTTGTGTGAGCATACAATAAGCTGGATCAGGAAATGAATATAAAGAACACTCCATCTCCTCCTCTCCCTCTCCCCAGTATTATTTTCTTTGTATCTATTTTCTGATCTGCTTTGCTCTATGGGAGCATAAATACTTGTACCAGCAGAGAATGGGTGTGAAATGAGCCATGAGAGGTATAGTGGTGATCTGTCAGGCAAAAGATAAAGCAGCTTAAACAATTCCATAATTGAATCAAAGTTCCCCAGCAGCCAAACCTGGTCAAGAGATTCTGCTCGTAACTCTGTTAAGTTGACTCAGTTGTGCAGTCATGGGTTAGGGAGAAAGCTCCCACTTTTTATTTCTCTGAAAAAAACCCCCAAACCTAAAAATCCAAAATGTTTTCCTCGTATGTTTTGCATTGTGACCCCATAAACAGTTATATCTTGTCACAAACCCAGAATGGGGTGGAAACCTTCTCAACCAATGTCCTACTGTACTGTAAAACCTCTGCATCAGTTTTTACACTGCCTTCTTTGCAGTTTTTAATTTCTCCTAGGTTTTTGTTGACAGTGTTTAACTTGATTAAAAGCTGAGTTGCTCTAAAATCTTGCTGCTATCTAATGAGAAAGGAAGCACTTGCCAGCCTCTATTCCCAGACACATAACTGTACTTCTTCCTTTGTGTGTCCTGGACCTCATCTTTCCATGAGCAGGTTTGATTCATTCGCTGACCCAGAAGAGGCTACTACCCTGCTTTTAGCTGGGCTAATTTTCAGCTACATTAATGAATAGAATTGATTTATTAAGCAGAATTTGACGAGCATCAGAGCCAGAAAGGGTGCAGTGGGGACTGCAGAGGGGGAAGCAGAGGCTTTCCACATTAAGTAGCTTGGCAGGGAAAGGACAGTCCTGAATTAAGGGAATCATCACAAAATTCATTCTTTGCTGGACTTACAGCTGTGCTTGAAAACCTTGTATTTGTAAATGAAATATCACAGTTGGACAACACAAACGATCAGACCTTTTCTGTATTCTAAGGTTCACGTAAGGGGATGGACTTAAGTTATTTTATCTTAATAGTTATATCAGTGCATGTTCAGAATGTTTCTGGTAGTGCTTAGTCCCGGTCCTTTGTAGAGCTCAGCAACAAAAAAATGCACTTTATTTTTCTATGTCAAGCCTGTAAAATGGCTTCTGATTGTTCCTCCTGTTGCCACAAGCTAATAACTAAGGAAGGGAGATGAAAGAGTTTCCTTTCACAAAAGCTTGTGTAGAGGTGAATGAGAATGAATAGATGAGAATAAATTGTCAGAAGTTGTTCTGTGAGAGAACGTGGTTAGGGACAGTTACAATCCAGAGTCCAAATTCAAAACAGCTACACTCCACATCTCTTAAATGTTTTGTTGCTCTTCAGTCAGTGGGGACTGATGGAGTCAAATTAAGTGGTGCTAGTATTTGATAAGTGAAATACCGGCTCTCAGTAAGTGGTTGTATAGAGTCTTTGCTTATAAGTAGTTCTGTACTGTTTGTTTAGTTGTTTTTTTTCCTCTTTTTAGTAATTGTGCTTGAGATTTTTTTTAGTTGGGAAAAGGATAGCCTTGAGTCGTACTTTCACTGTCTTTATTTTTGCTCCAGTAGGAATTGATTGCTTTAGCAAAAACAGGTTTTACATCTAAATTGAATTGCCCCTCCCCTTACAAAGTGGCTGACAAGAATGCCTATTTTGTAATTAAGACTGCTTGTGTTTCACAACCCAAGTGTCCCAATATGCAAGTCTTCTGAGACCCACTTAAAAATAACAGTTAAAGTGGCTTAACATTTATACCTCCAAAAGAAACCCCGAACTTCCATAAGCCTTATAATTACAATTTTTAAAAACTTTCTGCCTTGATATCTTAAAACTTCAATGAAGTCCTTTGTCAGAGTTTGCTGTACTTTGTTCCACTTATACTTCTTTTTTAGATTAGTGAAAGCTACACAAAATGTGAAGATGTCATCTTGTATTTTTAAAGTTGAAGAATTCAGATTTCTAGGAATTCAGAGAGGTGAGGAAAAGAGAATGATTGGACAGGGAAATGGCGTGAAGTTGGGGAAGGGCTGGAATACTGGCTTTTAGTTGTCTCTGCTTCTGTTTCCCAAGATTTCTGCTGATTTCACATGGGTAATCTGGCATTTATCACATGCATTAAAGCAAAGTCCACTCTTTCCTTTATGTTTTAGACACTTGTTTGATTATAGTTTTGCAGTAGATAGGTGTGCTTAGTTGTTTTTATGAAGTCTTTGTAGAGTATCAGAGATAATCTGATCAGGTGGTAACATTTTCTCCTAATTAAATAAGGTAAAAACCATTTGTTTGCTACTTTGCTGTTGAGGTAATTCTTCTAACTTTCTGCCTGCAGGATGGCAAGGGTCATTCGTGCCATTCACCTTTTCTTTCTCTTAGTCTGATCATGTATTCTCTTCACCTAATTTAAGATAGGGTCCCTCCCTGCCTCTCCAGTTTAACTTCTGTACTTCTCCTTTTCCTTTGAAACACAGATATTCGTCTCCAGCACCAGCCTCTTCCCACCCTACACCTGCTACCTTTCCTTCACCTCTGCTGCTGAAGGACACAGCCAGGGCACAGCTTGAGCACTGACCATTTTGTGGTTCAAGCTGACTCTTGGCTTGCTCCTGGCTGACTCCAGACGCGTCTCTCCCAGGCAGATGCATTGGCATGGAGAGGAGCAGCAGGCCCAGTGCTGTGTGGGTGCCAGCGGGTCTGTTTCACATGTCCTCTGGACCGAGGGATGGTTCAGCCAATTCCTTAGGAGAACAGATGTGACCAGAGTCTGCTGCTCCAGTACAGTTTTTAATGTTCCTTGGGGCTTGCTCTATTTTAATATGTCTTCATACTTGCACCATATCTGCTTCTTGCTGTGCTTATAAATAACCTTCAGGTTCTTAGATGCCAATTGCTTTTTTCTCTTTCTGTGTCAAAAGGTTTTTCTCCTACTTAGGATTCCGGTGCTCTTGTCTTCCTAGGCCCTATTTGACCCCTCAGTATCTGTATTCTGTATCTTAATTTTGTAAGCTCCTTAGGAATAGGACAGTGTTGTATATCATACTGTCAGAGACACAAATGTTGCCAGCAATGGACAATATCAGTGGGAAGGACATTGGTACGAGTACAGCATGGGCCAGGGAGCTGCAGAGCAAGGTGCTTGTGGCAGCTGGCAAGTCCCTTCACAGGTAGATCACTAATTGACTGGAGGTAATAACAAGAACAACTCTAATTATTGCACTACTGAATTATTTTGAGAACTATTGTATGGAAGACAGAATCACCAGCCAAAGGTCGAGGTGAGGTAGAGCGAAGTGTGTGTCTCACATCACTTTCCTGGCCATGTGCACATTGCTGTAGGGTTGGGCTGCAGGTTGTCCCCAAGGATGGTCAGTGCACACTGGCCATGCTGCTGCTGCTTCAGGTGTGCTTTGTGTGCAGTTTCTCTTGGGGAGAGCTGTTTGAACTGGTCCTGAGCAAAGCTGGGGAGCCAGCTCACACTAAAATGGATCCTCTCTTGTCTGCCACTGTAGGCACAGCCGTCACGTGTCATCTTTCTGAGGTGTGTGAGAAGGCTGCACTGGCCACATTGTGTTCTAAAATAGTCCAGAATTACTGGGTATATTAAAATGTGCTTTTTGTTTGTTTGTGCTGCAAACCAATGTGTATTTGGAAGTAGGGTGGGGAGACTAAGAAGGATGTTATTGTTATTCTGGAATATGCTTCTGTGTGCCCGCTTGGATCTCTGGGTTGGGCCATTAAGAATCTCTGTTCTGTCAGGACAGCAGCTACCTGTAGTTGCTGTGATAGTGGTGTGTGATTGCCTTGTTTTGGATATCTGCTCATCTTAGTGCTGTGCAGTGTCCTGTATCTCTGCTGTTTTATGAATGACAAGCAGGTCAGTGTTTTCTTACCCTTAGATTCTTCTGGAAACTGACTTAAATATGACTAAAACTAGCCTAAATGTTGCTGAAGTAAGAACCTGAGACTTCTTCATTTCAGGCTGTGATCATTCTGCTCTGCTCAGGTGGCTTTTGGGCCACATTATAAAATTCTTTCATAAATTGAAAATAAGCTTTTGCTGAGGTCCTGAGAATTTAGAAAGAATCACACAATGAATTTAGGTGGACTGAAGAATTTATGCTCAAAGATGCAAGGAACCTGCATCATGGAATGGTGGAAACCAAGGAAAGTCTCTACCTTGACTGAACTTTGACTGAGCAAAGATCTTGGTAAAGACACTGCAAATACTGGGAACCAGCAGAAGTTGTTAAAGGGTCTGTTTATGGGGGAGATGTAAATCTGTTCCCTTAAGTTGTTACAGCTGTATAGTAGAGTGCAAGATTTTCAGGGTGGGAGGAAAATGCTTGGAAATTATGCTGAGTTAGATACTTCAAGAGGAATGAGAAATAGTCCCCTACTCATTTAAGTAGAAGGGAAACAAATGGTAAAGATAAGTTGTCATGGAATGAGAGTGATGCCAGGATTGAACATAGTTTAGGTGTCTTTCAAAGAGCACATGAGTACTGTTTGTTTCCTTTTTAGATCCATTGGATGATATGGAAAATTTTTAAAAAGCGGAATTGAAACAACCCAACCTGCTGACAGAGATCCTCAGATAACATCTCACGAGAGACAGGGGAACTCAGAGAGCAGGAGGCACACACTCTTCCTCAGAGTATTGCAGGAAAATTAAACAATCTGGAAGCCAAGTTTTGTAATCTGTGAAATCAGGAGGGACGATCTAATTGAGGAAAAACAAATCTGAGTGTTTCAGAGGAGGCATGAGAAACAAATTACTGATTTGAACAAGTGTCTTCAAAACCCAAATGTTACCTGAGGGCACTTTGAGGTTAGGTTACTCCAAAGCACTTAAAAATAATTTTTATAAAGCAAAGGACTAATGTTCTTGTAAAATTCATACACAATTGCAAACGGTTATAAATAATGTAAATAGTTGAATATAATTATGAAAAAAATCTGATATAAATTTGTAGCTCAACCTGCCACTTGAGCAATCTGAGATATTTTCTCAATTGTTTTAAATACTGGGGATTGCTTTGCTTTTAGCATGCACACGTGGCTTAATTTATAAAATTTTCCTTGGGTTTTTAATGACTTGCAGCATATGGATTGTATAAACCATGTACACAGCATTATTGATCATCTCTAAATTTGCATTTTAGAGGTGCCTAAACATGACAGATAGCCATGCTTATAACTGGTATTGAATTCTGCCTTCCTGGAGATTTGGCAAACTGAATATTTCTGTAGTTTTTTTTTTTTTCCCCTTTATTTTTTTTCCTTTTCAATAGAAGTTTGTTATGATGTGCTTGATTTTTAGTTGTGTATTGGGAGGGAATGGTAGAGTGACAATAGTGCTTTTTTCCATTTTTCACCAATCAGTGCTGTATGTGTTGTCTAATTTCATTAAATTTTGATGGAGGGGTAGTGTTCTTAAAGAAATATACCTTGTACAAACTTAAGAAATGGTGGTTTGATGGAGGAGGCAGAGAAGAATGATGTTGTATGTGACAGCATAGTTGGCACAAGGTCTGTGGTTTTTTTATCCTTCTGTGTAACCTGTCAGACTGTGTACATTGGTCAGCCAATTATCGCATTCATTAAGTCAAACCATCCTTAGTGTGCAATGTCTCTTGTGGAATCTGTAGTTCCAGGGATATAGGTGAAGGCTGAGGGTACTGGAGGTGAAGCTGAGGTTACTGTGGTTGGATGATAAATCCTTGTAGGCGTTACATGACACATCGTTAAAATAATCGGGCCTGGCTGCTGCCTCAGATCGTGGCAAAGGCTGGGTTTGAGTCTCCTGTTCCTTTTCTGCTGGAACACTGATAGCCTGCTTCAAAGTCTTGCTCTAGACCATGTGGCTGTGTTTTAAGGATGGTATTAGAATTGCATATATTCTTTCGGTGGTTAGGCCAGAATAAATACTTTCTGATTTCTTAGTTCTGTGGGGCTTAACATTTTCATATAAAGACTAAATTAAAAGCAAAAAAAAAAGAGTTAGTAATACTGTTCTGCAAACTGATGGTATCCTGAAACTGGTGGGCTGATTTTTCATAGTTACATTTTTTATGTTGGAGAGTCAAAATGCAGTTGTGTGAATTCTGTTGCTAATGCCAGAAAATATTTTTTTCTGTCTATTTCTTTATTATTACTGAGCAGGTCTTTTTTTTTTTTTTTTGTGCTTCAGACGTAAAATACAGTAGATCTTAGAGTTCAGATCATTAACAATGTTTATTCTTGGAGTGACCAGTGTATTACTTCAGGAGTATTTGATTTGAGGGGTGCTCTAGTTCCAACTTTCCTCTGTATTGTACTGCACATAAAATGTCTAAACCCCACATTGCCGCCTTCTACCCTCATTTCTGTTCACATGAGAACAGTCTTAGAGATGTTGAAGCCTGTCTCTTGTGGTCTTTCTCCCTGTTCTAAGTATAATTTCATAGCAGTTTTTTAAATGAGTTAAATAGGGTTTTTCATGTATATGAACACTTCTGTCTATTTCAAGATGGTAATGGCTAAAGGGTTTTAGTAAGAGTTACATCAGAGCTTGTTTAAAACTGTAGGGGAAATGGGGCAATTACCATTGGAGAGGAAGTCTGTGGGCAGTTTACCTTGGGTTTGTGACCTGGAGAAGGAGAAATCTCCCAGTCTGGGCTATGTGTATAAAAGCTAATCAGCGGTTAGGGGATAGTTTTGGTGCTTGAGTATCTGAGGATTTTGCGGGGCAGGTTTGTTTTTGGTGATGTCTTTTGCTGTGGTAGCTGTCGTGTGTTAATCTTGCTGTTCTTTCCCTGTGTTTATAAGGAATGAGGGTGTGGTGTTGCCTCCGAAAGCCTCCTGACACTGCCAGGCCTGCATAAAGCATAGTTGAATTTTGGGTTTCAAGTTGTGTGCAGAAGCAAGGAAAAGAGTTGCTTTTCTTAAAAATAAGTCAAGAGTTTTTCTGTTTTCAGCTTTCCCACGGGTGGTAATGGGACACCAGGCAGTGCTGGATCAGTCTTCAGGTGTGGAAAGAAAATTTTCTTTCCTGCATGCTTCACTTTTTTTATTCAAGAGGCTTTGCATGACCACATTCTTAGTACCAAACTAATCATGTTTGGGGCCAGAAATATTTTCTCTGGAAGTCAGGCTGGCAGGTATTTAATCCCCTGCTCCTTCCTCCTGCGTGTGTAGGGCATAGATGTCACACAAGATATAGTTTATCAAATCAATTTCTCACTTTTATATGTTATTAAAGAGTAATGTATTTGTCTTGTCTGACTGCAGCTGTAAAATTTTGGTTGTCTGAGAACTGCAGTGTTGTGATCTACTTGCATTTTGTCCAGACGCACCTACTCTTACCCTCATAATACCCAGTGATACACAGATTATATAGTTTAACAATGCAACTTGAAATTTTTCTGACTATTTCTTAATATTTTAACATAACTGATCTTTTTAGGAATTCAGTATGTTACTTTCAGCTTTCTCTGTTACCTTTTTTGATCTCTGCTCTTTATGTGTTTAATGATGACATATCTAGGATTCTTTCAGATTAATCCTTTGTGCCCCTGTTGATCGTTTTCTTTCCTCTAACTGCAATTCATTTGTTTCTTCTTCTGCAGTGTATCTGCATTTTCTGCAGACTACTGGACTGAAGGGGGGCCAAGAGCTAGAACTTGTGGATGTAAATAAAAGAAAATTAGAAAGTTCTAAAAACTTTGGACATTCTTAGGCCATCTGCCCTGTGGCAGTGCATGATTTGTTTTAAATTCCCCTTTGCTCGTAGTTGTTGAGTGTTGAGCATCTAGAAAATTGTTCCTTATGGGAGATTGGGAAAGACAGGATTTATTAGCTGTCTGTATTCGAAGATGAGAAGGTAAAAAAGCAAAGCTGGACTCCCTATCCTGTTTCTAGAGCTCTGATAGCTTGAGTTCTGCTGGTTTTGAGATAGAAGAAAATGAATTTAAGTAGCAGGAAGGGCTGCAAAAGCTGTTATGGGCAAACAGCTCAGCTGCTGGTATGGACTGTGGATAATAAGTACTCAAGTCTGTTTACTGCTTACATAGGCCAAATGAAGACTGCTTCTGCAGGCTGTACTACTGCTTAAAGTTTCTCTTTAGTGCATCATAGTGTAAGAAAACTGAAACTGTGATGAAAGGAAAACAATCAATTTTAGTTTTTGAAATGTGGGTTTTCTTTATTACCTTCCAGGTGTTTTGGAATTCTTGCAAATTAAGTTACAAGGAGGATTATACTCTACCCTGATGCAAATGCCTAATTCTTAATAGGGTGGGAATTCTTCTTGAACAATAAATAGCTAAATCTTTAACATTATGTAAGTCTTTCAAACCTGGACATTCTTTACCTGCAGAGAGCAAATCTGCTTGAGAAAGTGTCATTAATTGTTACTTTAGTGTCATTGGCAAGCATAGGAGATTTTAAGAGTGACTCAGTATTTTGTGGAAAGCCAGAATAGGAAGTTGCAGCAGATCTGTATTCCTAAGCCGCTGTTAGTCAGGGCAGGTGCTGGAGCATTCTTCACCCTGAGGTGGGTAAGGCTGCATTGCTGTGGTCTGCCTGGAGAAGTCACGAATAAAGTGAAACCTGTTTCTGAATCCACTGGCATTCAGTAGAGTCTGCTCTCCCTGGTTGCAGACGTTCTTTTAGGCAGTCTTCTTCTTGTAAAGGGTAATAGCCAGGAGAAGCACCATGGCTTCAGAAATAAAGTAGAGAGAGACGCAGCACTGGACATGGATTTTGCTTTTCTCTCCACTGAAATGAGGGTCTCAGAGTAATGTGAGAAGTGTGTTGCTTCTGTTCCCCAGATTATGGCGGATTGGCTGGGTTAGGAGGTGAGATGAGGCAGCACAGGCAGTGGGAGATTGAGGGGAGGCAGCATTGTGTCTGTGTTTCATTGAGCAACAGACACTTGTGGCTGTGCTGTTTTACTAAAGCTGAACATCTACAATAATTTTTAAGTACTGAAGAATTTTATTCTGTAAAATTATTGTTGCTGCATCTCAAAAAGAGAAGAGTGAAACTAAGAAATTATGGAGAGGGTGAAAAGAGCAATGGGAGGTATTGGGCCATTCCCGGATACAGAGTAGTAAACTGTTTGGTTGAGTTATGTCAGAATTACAGTCCTTCATTCTCATAGGGAGTAACAGCTCAAACTAACTTTTACAACTATCAACACTAAGATCCTGATAGAGACCACCCTGAGGTTTCTAAATGAAGGTGTCCTAGGATTCCTGTGCTCCTTTTGTAGCTGGAGAGCCAAGACCGTAAGGTCAATGAGGCATTCTTTTCTGTCTGTCTGACTCTGCAGGGAGTCTCAGGTTACTTACAAACCTCCTACATCTGTTAGCATCTTCGTGGACATTAATAGTTTGCCAAGGAAGTACCTACTGGATGTCCTGATGCCTTCTCCTTCCATGCTGTCTGCTACTGATGTCCACTGCTAAGCCTGAGCAGTGCATTTTTGTAAGAGTTTAATTTTCATCACAATGTCCTCCCAGCTTGCTCGAGTGAAGTGTATCCCAGTGGGAGCCATGAACCGCTGCGGTGTGACGTCAGATTTTATAATCTTTCTGTCTTTACAACCTCAACTTTAATAATACTTTTCTGAAATGTGTTAAACTGATAGGGAGAGCAAAGTGGTGCCAGGAAGTATCTCTGGTATATTTTCCATGTAATTGCACCATTGGTGGTGGAGGAGAGGAACTCCATAGTCTGCTCCTGCCTGTTTTCAGCTGTACACAACACTTAGCTTAGTTGGTGTCTATAAAGCCCTTAGAAAATTATAAGCTTTTTGTTTTAGTGGGTGTGCATTAAGCTCTATTGCTCTCCCGCATACATCTCTTTCAGTTATCGTGAACAATTTTCTTTTGAATGGTTTGTGTGTTGTTGTTTCTGGTTCTTTGCTATTTTTCACTTGGGAGTAGGATAGTAAAGAGAAGGGAAACCAGAAATTTACATTAATCTAAAACTTGTTGGAGACATTACAGAAGTAAATTTTTTACTTTGATTTAACATTAATATATAAGATACCAGTATTTTTGTGCTGCACTTCTGACACTTTGGTCTGAGGAAGCAAGGCTTCACACTTAGGTATAAAGGCTATGTTCTTAAAATGAAAAAAAAAATGTTATTTTGCTCCTGTGTTGTGACCTTCATACAACATGCTAGAAATAGCTGAGGAGACAGCAACTAGTTATCCAGCGTTTAGACTATATTAAGACTTTCCTTCAACAGATAGATTATCTGGATTGCATTATTGCCTAATCCATTATGCTTTAAGCAGTCTTGACACTTGATTAAGTAACGTGTAAATCTGTTTTCAGAAGTCTGTTCGTGCATGTATTTTTTCTTAATCCTTAGTTCAAGCTTCATTTTGGAAACAGATTTTGGCAGAACTTTTCTTTAGTTAGTTTTACCAGAATCCCTGGCCTCATCTCTGATTTGATGTTTTGATGGCATCTGCTTGCTATTCACTATGAGTGGACAGTGTTTCAGAAGAATAGCTCTCTCTTACAACCAAGACTTTGAGAGAGGTTGGCAGTACCAATTTGACAAGACGTCTGTTCTCATCAACACCAGCAGTATGTAGCTTGCTCTGTTTGGAACTTCTCTAAGCATTGACTGAAAACTCATGCCAGTTTAGAGACTCCCTGGGAGATCAGTGCAGATAAAGATAATAATGCTATTAAAATGAAAAAACAATAGAATCTGTCTCATGGTGGACCCAAATTATACTTTCATGGAGTCACAGAAGCACACAGGTTTAAGGGACCCTTTGACCTGTGGTCAAAGCAAGGCCAGTTAGATGAGGTTGCTTGGGGACTTTTCTCATTAAGTTTAACGGATCTCCTTTAAAAAGATTAAAGTGATGGAGAGTCCACAATCACTCTGGGCAACCCGCTCCAGTATTAAGCCACCCTCAAATGAAAATTTTTCTTCTTCAGGTCTAATCTGAGTATTCCATATTTGAACTGTCTGTTGCCTCTGGTCTTACCCCTGGGTACCTCTGAGATGAGCCTGGTTTGCTACACCTCCACATTAGCTATTTGTGGAATTTCTGTAGAAAAAAAAGGGTTTGAGGACCTTCAGTGTTTGAGTCATTAAATAGATATTCTTTATAATACATGAGACATACATTAAACTGGCCAAAAAGAATGTTTATTTTTTAGATTGATCCAGTTTTCTGCTATAGGCAGTTTTTTAGATAACATATAATTTCAGTAAAATTTCTCAGGAATTTGTTGTTCTTCCCAGCAAATGGCAAACATTTTTTGGAGGACTTGCAGTGGGTTAATTGGAGTAGAAAAGATTTAAAAACACATCATTACTTCATAGGCACTGTGTAAGGCCTGTATTTGGATTACTTTAGTGATAATGACTGACCATAATTATGTGATAGTCCAATTGTCTTGAAGATAAAACTCGGTGTAAATTTACCACATCTTAGAAGTTTTGATATCTGGCAGACAATGTTTCTGACAATTATGGCCAATGGTAACAAGGTAATAAAATTCCTCCTATACTTCCTATTTAGGATTGCTTGATGTATTTCCTGGTATAAATGTTGTAACGGCTGGAACAAGTTCAAAGGAAATCTTTGTGGTCTTTTTCATAAACCCAGCAAATTTAAGAGGCTTTGTTTTACTACTTAAGTGGGCATGTCTCATTTTCCTTTCTTATTTTTCTTTACAGTGTGTAAAAAAGAACCTAACTGAATTAAACTTTGTCCTCCCTTTTTTTTTCCCTCTTCCTTCCTCAGATTGCAGCTATTCTCAGGAAACGAAAACTTGACTATTATTTGTACAAACTTCTACCTGAGATCTTGCAGTCAACTTCCTTTCTGACGGCAAATGGGACCTTGTATATTGCTTGCTTTTGCATTCTAAGGTTGGTATACTGTCCTAAAAATGAAACGTAATAGTAAAGCTATTTTTGTGCAACTTTTCAATTTAAATAATAATTTGTCTCTTTTTGTAGTAGGCTTGTTTGTAATGTTTTGCAGAAAAAAAGCTACAGCTGTGCCATCATCTTGATTTCTGCTCTTACCAACTGAATATGAAACTCTGCTTTTTTAAAAAATTATTTTCTTCTAATTTTTGTAATTTTTTAAATTAGTAAACAATCTATCCACTTTGCTTCTTTTTCTTTGTTTTACTAATTCAAAATACATTGTTGCAGGAAATTCAAATAGATGCTAAAGGGAACCTAAGAAAGCCTAATCTTTCTTTCCTAGAAATAATTGATGTAACTTGATATTGATTTCTATTTTCCTGATGCAGGGACTGTGATAACTTTTAATTATCCTAAACTTTATCCAGCCATCCAAGTTTGTACTTGCCTTATTGTGGTCATAAATGAAGGAAATCCCAGCACAGCTTCTGGGGTTCTGTAAGATACAGACTTGCTCTGAAAAATGAGTATAAATGGCACTTCTGTATCCTGAGCTGTTTCCAGTGTATATTGCAAGTAACTGTCAGGATAGTTACTTCAGGATGAAGCTTTCCTGTTTTATGAATATGATAATGTCCTATATCTAAATGCATTTAGTGTAAGAGATGTTACACATAGACATGTAAAGCCTGCAATAGCTATGAATTTTTGAAAGTTAACTGGCAGCACACTCAATAGCCCCACTAAAAGATAATCAAACCCATTATGCCCTAATTCTAAATCTGTTTAGAGGTCTCTAAACTTTGCTTCAAAGCTGAAGGAGAAGACTAAGAAGAGGAGGAGCTGCCTGAGGAGCTGTGGAATGCTTTTTAAGTAAATCATTTGCAAAGTTCAAAGTGAATATATAAGTAATGAGTTCTAAAGAATATGTTTTCTAGCAATCTAGGTTGTATTAATACTGATTTATCTTTACTCTTCTGAGCTATAGAGTGCTTTTCCTTATGCTGTCATGTATTTGCCTGTAAATCTGCAGTGCCTTACTTCAGTGCTGTAGTTAAATGTTACTCTCTAAATTAAGCTAGTATGGTTTTAAGTTTCATGGTTTTCAGCTATTCCCCTTAGAGAGGATATCAGCCATCCAGCAGATCTATGACTGTGTCTGTGCAAGTAGGTAAGAGATGAGTGTCTTCCAGTGGAGGCAGTTGGTATGGCATCACTTTCACCTATATGGAGCACAGGTGTCTAAAGCTGTTCTGACCTCCCAGGGCCAGATGCAGACTGAGTAATGGAAATGCTACTTAGTCCAAGTGCCCTCCAAGTTCCCTTGAAGCACTGTTTGGGTTGACCTAGGCCAGAGCCATGCAGAGGATAATTCTAACAATTTAATGTGACAAGGGATACCTGCAAATGTTTAACCTGCCATTCTTACAGTTGTGCAGCACAGTAACCCACCAGCACCTCAGGAGCTGTACATGTTTTTTCTGTTGCAGAGAGATTCCCATGAAGAGTTGTCAGCTGTGGCAGAATCCTTGCTGGCAGGGTCTCTGCACAGTGCCCACCACCTACAATTGCGGGACATGCAACTAGAGTTGTTGGCTAGGGAGCTGATTGAAACTGGTGAACTGGAATCATTACTAGAGGCAAAAGAACAAAGTGTTTAGGCAGCCATAGGAATTGTGCCTGTTTTGAAGTACATGAATGTCCAATTATAATGAGTATTTTGCAGCTGTTCTGACCATAATAAAATTCAGAGCCTCAGCAAGTAAATGACTAGGATATGTAAGAGCTATTAAATGACATTTGAAAAAACAATGGATAACATGACTATTAGAAAAGTCATACTTTCCAAATTTACTAGTATGCTTGGAAGAATAAATATGTACCTCGTGATGATTCACCTGGTGCATTTTACATGAATTCCCAGGTGACTGTGACAAGATTTCTTGCTAGGACTCTTCAAGAAGAAGGGTTCTCTGTTTTCCAGGAATTAGTAAATGATTAACAAATAGTTAATATATGTGAAACAAAGCAAGGGATAAATGATTGATTTTTGTAATAGGAAGAGGTTGCTAGTGAAGTTCCTGTTGTGTCCTTTGTTTTGGATATACCTAGAGAATCTGGAAAAGGGGATGAAGACTAATATGAGAGATTGAATGAGATTATTTAGGTTACAGAAATCTACACTCACCCATTTCTGAAATATGTGTTGATTAAAGTCATTTATGAAATTTTATAGAGAAAAGTACTAAGTAATGCTGTGGGAAGAGTAAAAGCAGCTCTGTCCTCACTCAAGGATGGGCTTTAAACTAGCTGCTATTAATCAGGTGTTTGAGGGTCATCATGTGTGGCTAATTTGAACAAGTCACTTCAGTACTTGAATATGGTCAAGGAGTGAGTAAGTGTTATTTGGAGAGAAAATGAGAACATGCCAGGAAGCTGAATAAATACATGACACCTTTACAAATTGAGTAATGTATGCCTTTTTCTTTTTAAGAGTTTCTCCTAAGCTCATAATGTTGACAAGTCATTCACTTGGAATTACTTAGTATCAACATTGTCATGCAGCTTAAGCCATATAATCTTGCTTTTTTTTTTTTAACCAATTTATGAATTTAAAAAAAAAATATATATTTTTAATATTTTGTTTTGAAGTCGTATTATTCCTTGAATGTATTGCTGTGTGGTACAGTGTATTTTCAGTAGCCCCTGAGAATAAAAGTAATTGTAAGTGATTTTCCAGGCCAGAATGCAATTTGGTATTGTATGTTTTAATCCATCAAAGAAACACCAGTACCTCTCTTTCTGCATAACTGTCCTGAGTCTTTCTGGATCTGATTTGCAACCATGGAAGGAGATTGTCTGAGACTGTGGAGACCTAGATGCTCTAAATCTGGTCCTACATAGTAACGAGAACTTGGATCTGATAGATTTGTATAGTAGGATACATGCTGCAGATTTTATATCTTTCTTTGGTTGAAAGGTGTATTATAGCAGGAGCAGCAGTAACTCAGAAGCAAAGTTGTCCAGCAAGGCCTGTGCAGTTGACTGCTCTTACCCTCCTGGAGTTCTAGACCAAAGCAATAGAGGTTTCTAGCTGCTCATGTTAACTCATATTTACCTGCACAATTCCTGATTTGAGGAGAGCTGCCTGTTTCCTTCTTTTGTAGCACCAAGGAGAAGGTGTACTGGTAGGCATATAGGGTGTCCTGGATCAAATAACTACTTGATCTGTTCTTACCTTTACCAAAGTCCCAGTGAATCTCTAGTCCTTGTGTGTACTAGTCATCCAGTAACAATTAAAAGATCTAAGTATGAAATGTAATTGGGACTGAGACTTCCGGCTTGTGCTAATATATCTTATTGATACTCCTGCACTATTTGCTTCTTTTCAACAAGGGAAAACCACCAAAATTGAAACTGCTGCAAGGATGTACAATTTCAGGCAAGGAAATGCAATTAAAATAATTTCAGGGATTGTTTAATATTCTCAGCATTTCACAGGTAGGCAGAATTTCAGAAACATCTGAATCCAGTATCAGCACTGATTTAGGCTGTGAATAGATGTTCTTGTTCTATAAGGGATTGCCAAGCTAATGTGCCTGACTGTTTTTTCCTCGTGTTTTTTTGCTGAAGTGAACTAGGGCCTATGAACAGCCTGTTCTTTGGCAGAGCAGTGAGGGTGATGTTCTCTGTTACGGATGTGTGACAGGCCAGCTGGGGCTTGTAATCTCTTCTGCTGGTGAGATCCAGAAGACTACATCTGTCTGGGCTTCAGACGGAAGTGCTAGGCTCCAGTGCTGACAAGGATTACATCTGTTAAATGAAAGGTGTGATTTTTAGATGTTTTGTTCTAATAAATGCAAAACCTCATGAAGACATGGATCTCTTAGTCTAGCAACTAGAGTAATTACTAGAGTAATTACATTTGTCCATGTACAGCTTGTTCATTGAGGAATTAGGTGAAAAAACTCATAGTTCTCATTCCAATTTCTGTCCATACCCCATGTGAAAATAACTGCAAATAATAACAAAAACTCATTTTCATTAACTTTAGGAGTCGTTTAGTTGTTTCACTTACTGACTGGACATTTTGATTTCCACTAGGCTTTATTATGTAAAATATGCTACTGTTTCCGAAATCTTGTCAACCCATACTTGTAAGGATTTGTAAAGGGATTCTAAACCGTGCCAAAAGAACAAATTCTTGTTTCTTTCCCACAGAAAAGACATTTGTTCTGTTACTTAACAGGTGTGTCTGGTAAGATGTGTTCATACTTATTAAGATGTTTAAAATGACTTCTCTGTAACTTCATACAGTAATTACTTTCCGAGAGAGTTCTAATAATGAACTTTAGGTCCTGCAGCATTTGGCATTGTCATCCTGAGAAATTATCCTTTTGCAGCCGTGGGAATGAGCAGTGTGTGTAATTGCCATTACATCACTTGCTGCTGATACACTGGCTCTCTTTTCACTTACAAACATAAGCTGGCATTGCTTGCCGGTAATGTTATTTTTGCTGGAGAAGTATGAAATGAGGCTGCTTATGCCTTTTACAGGAAGAATGAAAGTGAACTAATCAGGTAGTGTTGATTAATTATCTTTGTTTTCTCTTCTGTGTTGCCAACATGAAATTTTATCTAAGAAAATGTCCTTTTCTACCTTGTTTGTGTTTTCCATTTTGTTTGTTTATTTTGTTTGCTGTGTTTTTGGAAGGGTAGACTCCATTGTAGCACTGTTTTTCCACCAATAGTGGTTATCAGCTGAACAGCATTGATATAGTTGAAGTATATTTATCATCACGCTACCAAAGGTCATGACTGTCTGACTATTGTTTGCTTCTGTGATCAGCCTGAATTAGTTTGAAGGTGCAGGTCTCCTGAGCAGACCAAATGTGGTTGGTGACATTGTGTCAGACATGCAGTTTGATTTTCCTCCTTTAACAGTGACCAATTTGTAGAAAGATTTTCTTTATCTATAGAAAGATACTGTCATTTGTGTAACTATTTTTTTTTCAACTGTATTGTTTTAGGAATTTCAGTAGTTGAAATTGTGGGGACTCTGAATGAAATCCAGATCTAATTGCAAAAAATGAGAGCTTTCCCAGCTTAATAGGACTGGGAAGTCACTGTTGCTTCCACTTGTAATGTAGAGATTGATTCCTTGGCTTACTGTAAATGTGTGTTTTCCTATTTTTAGCATCAGTGGATTATCTCTTTCGAGTGTGATGTATATTATAATTATTTGATTTGATTTCTGCCTCACCTGATTGCATTCCTGCATTCCACAAAGCACGTCTTCCTGAAGATGTATTTGGACCAGTAGCAGAGAGATAAGCAGATATAAGTTCTTTTTAGAAGATTTTTCTGTAATTAATATCTACAACTTTTCAGAAGCTTTCATGCTTTCCTGGAAGAAAACTAGTTATTTAAATGAAATGAATACATTTATGAAGTATTTCAGGTATTTAATGTTTATGAAACACTTGGGGAAGTCCTCTGAGAATTATCCAAGTGTAAAAATATAATTATTAGTGTTTATTAGTAAGTACAGATTAATGTAAAAGGACAAAATTAATAAATCATTTGTAATTTTATGATAAAGGTGAAATATGGTGTTGTACCTGAATGTTCCATTTGCATGTAATATGTGTACATGTTACATATATGTTACTTTTTCAGGAAGATACTTGGAAAATTCTACTTTTGGTCTCCTGGCTTTGGTGCTGCTTTACCAGCTTCTTACATGGCTATTCTCATCGAAAGGAAAAGCAGGTAGGGTTTGTGTTTATGGATTTTCAGTTCTATACAGTAATATTTCTTGTTGTGGTCATTTGTTGAGCGACGTTTGACAATTCAGTAGTTTTGTTTCAGAATGCTGGAAATATAGTTCATTTGAAGCAGTGTCTTTTGGAACCTTATATTTCAATCTAGAAAGCAACAGTGAGAAAAACACTTTACAAACATTCAGTTTCCTGTTTATGGTTTGTTTTTGTTCTTTAACATGTAATTGGTTTGCTCAGGATTGCCTGATGAATCTCAGTTGCTTAGGGTTTCCTAATGAAACTGTTTCTTGTTTGTTTGTTAAAATATAATTTGAATAATATTTGCAGTTAGTCATAGAGAAGAAGAATGCTGATGAAAGTTGCTGATGACTTGAGTTTAATGTGAGATTAGTTAAGGTAGAGGACTGCTAGGATGTTGTGGAAAAAACTGTGGGTGAGCTGAAATAATCCAAATTATTCAATCACGGAGTAAACATATCTCAAGCCAAGTTTTAGGTATGTCAAAGTTCTGTCCTTTTGAAAGAATGCATTAGCGATTGTTTTTGAAGACTGAGGATGTGTAAGAGGTTGTGGAAATGTGGAAGCACTTCCAAATCACTTTCTTTAATGTAACTATAGAGAAAATAATCATAATCAAATTACCAAATAAGTTAATTATCTTTTTGATGTCCTCTCTAGCTGACTGATTTCATCTTACTGTAATTACTTCCTAAGAGGTTGGATACATTTCAGTAGAACTTTGTCTAGTTACACAGACTCCAGCGCTGCCCTTGGCATCAGTGTTTCATTTTGTCATGTGAGCAAATGCATTTTTCGCTTTGATCAGTGACAACACTGGCTTAACTTTTCCTACAGACCTGTTACAATGTGGGGCTTTTCCCGAGCCAGACTTCTAATATTTCTAGATAACATTAAAGAAGAAGAAATCAGGCTGGTTGTCCATCTATGAACTTCTTGTAGCTTTTAGAGTATTTGTGAGTTAACAGTTGTAACTGCTTATGAGCCCAAACCTGTACAATGTTTTTGCATAACAGTGGAACAGCTATGAGAAAATTGCAAAGTTGAGCTTGTTAAGTGTAGCAAAAAGAGTAGGAAAACAAATTTTATATCAAATGGGTTTTTCTAAAAGTCTTAGTGGCAATGTGAAATGAAAGCTTTGACATGTTAACAGGCTTGTATTTAGCATCTGAAATCTGAAAGAAATAGAAAAGAGAGGTACATGAAAATGACAGAAGTAGATTTGTACAGCATGTATGCAATCAATAATGCTAGAATACTTAGTTCCTGGAGGGTTATTCTTCTTTCTGTCCAAATTCATAATGTGTGACCTAAGGTATTTTGCCTACAACTCCACATTATATTGCATCAGTTAAAGGCAAAAAGGCAGTGTTGGTATTACGGTATAACACATGTATGAAAATGTGGGGTCATTGTTCTTAAAGAAAAAAATGTTAAAGACATCAAAAGGTATTTGAAAGTTTAGATTTTTTTTTTTTTAAATATGAAGTTGTTTTGTATGTTCTCAGATGGCAACTATGTATAATGTGCAAAATCCTGCTGCTGACAGTGAAATATGACTTTCTGATTTTACATCTGTTAGCCTGTTAGCTTCTGTTACTAGCAAAATCAAATTTTAATAGACTTGTAGTCCCATAGGAAACTGACATTTCACATGGAGACACAGGGACATTTTCAGTTATCTTCTAAGTAGCTTAGAACAGATTGTAGGGAAAATACAGGGAGGTGGGAAAAAGTCCTGTTTTGAGTTCATAAACATATCTCTAGCCCTTCAAATTGCTACTAGCAGCTGGCAGCAACATTGAACTTAATCACTTAATCTCTTCCCAAGTGGATACCCTATTTTAAGTACCACACTGGCATTTGCTTGCACAGCATCCCTGTCAGTCCTGAACTTGGGAACAGCAGGCTTGTAAATCAGATTTTCTTTCAAGTGTTGCTGTTCATGTGTGCCAGCCTTGTACATTTTATAATTCTTATGAAAGAATGGGAAAAAGAGATGGATAGCTTGGCTAGATGCATTATAACCCTGAGGAGGAACGCGTTTTTTAGTGTGTTACAGAACTAGTTTGATTATAGTTTGTATCTGTGTAATATATAATTGCAAATTTGCATGACAGTGGCAATGAGGAGAGGAGCTGCCATTGCATAGAAATTTCAGATAGACTTGGGAAATGATCTGCATTATGTTTTGCTGTTACAGTTCTATAAAGATAAAATGGCACGTTAATATGTCCATGTGTATTCTATTTGGTGACTATAAAATATAGTTATCCTGTCTATGAAAACTAGTTTATTAGGATCTGTGGAAAGGGCCAAGGAATAAAAACACATTAACTTTTTTGTATCTGTATCCATAAATGTTATGTGAGAACTGGTCACATTATTATGATTAAGTAATGTTTTGATAAAAATTATTTCTTTGATAAGAATTGGATGTAGATATATAAACATGGAGATTATGTGTTTGCAGTTCTGTGCCTTTCATCCCTTACTCCAGTAGAAGGAACCCAGAATTTTTGTGTTTTTCTGGAGCTGTCAAGCTCCTGTTGGGTTAGGTTGCTTGTTAGGCTTAGAAAGAAGCAGGATTTATAAATGTCAATCTGACACTTGTTACCTGCATAGTTGGTATATGTTTGATGTTCTGAGTAGAGTGAAGAGGACACAGAGTTAAATTTCAGTTGATTTACATTACCTCATTATCTCATACAGTAAATAACTTTTTAATCACGTTTAGCATTAGTCCTGGCATGTTATTTTTCTTCTCTGTATTTGTGGCTCTGGCAAAGATATTGAAAAATGAAGCAAAAATATTGTTACTGGTTTGTTATGTGTTTTCACATGCAAAGAAAATGTTCTTGTAAGTAAGGGAAGTACTCCCTTTTCCTGTGGAAATAAATACAATTCATAGAATATATGGCTTTTTAATTTCATTTGATTAATTGTCAGTGTTTTAGTTACTCCATATGTATATATTGTCATAATAACTATAGCTATATGATAAAAAGTAAGCTTCTAACAGGTGCACTTGCACAAGTATACTTTAAAGAATATAATATTCTTTACAGTTTGACCTTTTTACATCTTCTGTTAAAGAAAAATGTGCAATTGTTTTGTCATAGAATTCACTTTTGTAGTGTTAGACATTAAAAGCTGTGTTAGTCTCCTCAAAAATAGAAATATGATTTGGATACATTAATTTCATTAAACTTCCTCAGGAAATTTTTTCATTCTCTTTATTAACCTTTGTATGAAGTTGTTTAACCATATAATCTTTGTTAACCCCTATAGGTGTTGTTCCCAACTGCTGATAAGAAGAAATTGTATTTGTAGTTTTGAAAGAAAAGTATTTTGTTTAGGTCTTTCGGCCTCTGATTGTAATTCAGATTTACAGTCAGGTGTTGTTTCTTTCAACATCTCTTAAATGTTATTATAAGAATTGAGCATATAGTAAGGAGGAGATACGTGGCTTGGACTGAAAGAGACATGGCACTACCTTGTTGTAGAAGTGCCGAGGGTGTTAGAAAGCAAGGAAGTAACTGAATATACTTGTTAAAACTGTTGTGAATGAAGCTGTTGAAATGTGATTTGAGGCTTGGCTGAAGCCAGCCTGCTACTGGAAATCTGATTAGATCAGTTGTACCTTGCTGATTTCTAAGACAAAGAAGTCTCATAGACAGGGGAGAGCCTGTATTTAAGACCTCTGTGATTATTCTCTAGGAAAAGAATTATGTTCTCTTAAGGGTTTTGTAAATGTGCTGATGCTTCAAAACCATTTATGTTGTACTTTGCTAATAGCTAAATGGCAAATTTCATTTTATTGAACTCTTGCTCGGGAAATAATGTATTAACAAGTTTCAAGAACTGTAAAGCTTTAAGAGGGGATACAATTCCAGGTTTAACGAAATTAATTGTCTCACTGCCTGGCTAACTTTTTGTTTTCCCCTCTTGCCTTTTTTAATTAAGTCAGAGAAAGTTTAACTACAGCCACCTAAAATTTCTGTGGCGGTTCTGAAGGGACTCTTCTGGGGTTGCCCCCTGCTCCCCCTTAGGCCGCATTAATGTTTACATACTGGCTGTTAACATTATAGTGGCGCCTGTCTCGTTGCTACAGTTAAGACTCTGTCACTGATGGTATTATAAAACTTGAGATTTAGGGCTTTTATAATTTGGCTGTAAAATCTTGCTCTGGGCAATTATTTGCAACATGTTTTTAGTTGAAAACTTTGCGCGTTTTTCCTAAAAAAAAAAAAAAGTATACTGGATTCTTACAAAAACATGTAAAGGATATTAATTTAAAAAGTGGTACAGTTCAACAGTGCATGTTGTAGAGAACATCTATATATACACACACATATATTTAGTGTTCTTGGAAACAAAAGTATTACTATGTATTGCTTAGAAAGTGACAGAAATATTTGTGGAAGAGCAATGTGGAATTTTTAGACAGTGCGTTCTGATGGGAAGTTCAGTGTTGTTGAGATTATTTGCTTGCCATAAATGCCATTAGTCTAAATACATTATAAAGGAGCAATGTGGCAGCACAGTAGTGGTAAAAAGTATACACTGTAAAGAAATTATAATTTCTCTAAGTTTGTTCATTCAAGTACAAATTTGTTGGTATATCCTTCTCTGTAGTAGTATAGTATGTTTAGACTTGAGGTGACAATTTCCTTTCAGAAATGTTTTATGGTTATTCAGTTTGATGTTGTATTTTAGGGAAAGAGATAAATAACCAGTAAGGATGGGGGGAGGGTGAGTGATCAAAACAGGTAAACAAACTCTTTTAACACAGAAAGTGGTTTTGGAAGTGTTAGTCTTACTTGCTACAGGTAAGAAATTGAGAAAGCCAGCTGCACTGAGGATGACTTTTTGCCTGTTTTTTGTGTTGTAGTGAAAAAACCACTCAAGTTTGAATCACCGACTTGTGAATTTTGTGGTGTAATCTGGTAAGGAGAACTAGCAAGGAGACAAATTATTTTGGAGTTGTACTCCTCTAGAGTGATTATTGCTGTGACATATGGAGCCACGGTGTAGAAGTTACTGGGAAAGCTTTTTATTTTTAAACCAAAATATGTTAAATTTCATTGTACTTCAGCAACTGTTTTGGTGAGACCCAGAGTTTGAAGGATCTGTGTTTTTGTAGAAACAGCACATAAACATTTGAACATGTTTTGGTGCACGATCTGAGGGCTGCTACTGTGCTGTAGTTATAGAATCATATCAGAGAATGGTTTGGGTTGGAAGGGACTTTAAAGATCATCTAGTTCCAATCCGCCTGCTGTGGGCAGGGAGACGTTCCACAAAAACAGATTGCCTTGACAGTTATTGTAAAAAGGGAAAACTAATCATTCAAGGTTGCCTGGGAGCGCAGGAGTCAATCTGGAAGATGCTGTGATGGTGGCAACATTGTGAAGGGCAGTTAGCTCAGGATGGGCAGCTCTCAGGAGTGTTCTTCATGCAAAAGCCCACATTAGCCTGGTATTTTATGCTACAAGGACTGATGATCTCTGTAGGGCAGAGACATTCAATGCTGCTTTTCCTTCCATCTTCAGTAACACTGACAGGCCTTGGGCTGCTCGGTCCTCTGATTTGGAGGACCACAAGTGTCAGTACAGTGACTTTCCATTTGCAGATGCTGAAATTGTAAGGAACAAGCTGTATCAGCTGGATGTTTACAAGTCCATGGGGCCTGATGGGATTCATGCCAGAGTTCTGAAGGAGCTATTGGGTCTTATGACAGGACCCCTCTCTATATTACTCTAGTGTAAAAGAAGGGCCTGAGGGAAGACCCAGGAATCTACAGACCTGTTGGTCTAACCTCAGTTCCTGGAAAAATTCAGAAGATAATACTGGGTACTGTTGAAAGGCATTTAAAGGAACAATGTGATCTTCAGGCATAGTTAACATGGGTTCACTAAGGGAAAGTCCTATTTAACTTATTTGATATCCTTCTGTGACAAGGTCACCCCCCTAAGTGGATGAAGGGAAGGCTGTCATTTAACTTGTAGGCATGTTATGAAGCTGTCCTGTGTAAAGGAGAAGGATGTCCTCTGTGGGTCGTAAAAAGGTGCCTTGTTAGTGGCAAGATATAAACTGCTCCCTTTGTATAAGTAGCTGCGGTGTTAAATTTGCTTCATTTAAATGAACTGTGGAAACCATTTTGTTTATTATATGATCTTCTCTCCCATACAATATTCTTAATTATTCCTATAGTCAGTCTATCCTGGATCCCTGCCCTTTACTCCCCATGATTCTGCGTATGCATATAAAATGTGGGTATAATCCTTATACTTCTGGATGTATTTTTAAAAGAAGTGGTTACAGTCAACACTTGGACTTTTCTAACTATCTGAAATGTGTGTTTCTATTTCATACCAGTCATCTCTTTCTAATCAGTTGAGTCATTCACCATGCTGTGTTTCACAGTGTAGATAACTGTCTTAAGCTAGATTTCATCCACTTGAGATGGCAAAAGTTTGGCAAGATGAATTCTGTAGTTGTGAATAGAGTAAGAAGATTTCTTGGCAAGCAGTGATTACAGTTCTGTACATTTGTAGTCAGTCAGTTCAGCTTATAAACTAATCAGGATTCTGAAAAACTCTACTGTGTCTGCAGATGTATTCAGCAACCAAGTTTAAGAAATTTTCAGGCTGTAGCATTTGAATGTTGGAAAAATTTGGTTCAGCTTGCTTGAAGTCTTGCACAAAATGAAGAGCAGGAGAACAGCTACAGCTTTATAGCTGACAGTCCATTTTCTGGGATAACACAGGCAGACAGAGTAAGAACAGTGAAAGATCTCATGTGAAATATACACCTGTGATTCTGAATGTGCTGGAGAATGTGTTGCAGCACCTGGGTGGATCTGCAGAGACTAGGTTTATTTTCTCTTTGTGTTGTTAGAGTCAGGGCTGAGCTGGATCAGTCAGAACTATTTGATTGCATTTGTTCAGTGGTCTCCAGATCACTGAGTTTCAGGAGGATTTACTGGCTTAGGAAGAGCACCAGCCATGTGGTTACTTTATGAATAATAGTATAAAGACATCTTGGCAGCACCCATTAAACTCTGGACTACTCTATCAGTACACTTGGGGCCAACTGGGATGGACAAAGGGCAGTGCTAAGGTCAAGGAACAAGCTCTGATAGATCCCAGGTGACTGTGCAGATACCTTCCTGTCTTCCTGTGCTGCTCCATGAGTAATTGATACTTGATTTGGCAAATCTGTTTCTGAAATGTTCACTTTGTAGACTGAAAACTTAAGTAAAAGTCATCTGCATATTAGTGTAATTTTGTATTTTGTTTTTCATCATTAACTCTAAAAAACCCACCAAAACCCCTGTGAAACTTGCAGTCCTGTTGAAACGCTGACAGATAAAATGTTAAAATTCAGACTGCTGAACCCTGGACTATTCTGTGGGTCTGACTTGGAGTCAAATGGCACAAACAGTGGATTAATTACTCTGTTCTGTCTGCTCGGCACTACCATCCAGGACACACTCATTTGGACTTCCTTGGCTTAAGAAAACACTTAATACATCCTCTGTGTCTAAATGCTTGCATGTAACATGTGGGTCCCAGAGGGGGAATAATAAATACTTTGCTAGTATAGAATAAACTTCAGATGCTGCTTAGGTGAGCTGGCTACAGTGCTGACCTTTACCTGGCAAGATAAGATTCATGCCTAGCATGCCGTGGCTTCAGTGGCTGGAAATCTTGGAGGGAACTTTTCTATGCTGTGTTCCTCAAGTCTGCTTGTAGGATATTGTTTCTAGATACCACAGATGAGAGCAGTTTAAGTATTTGTTTCTGTGAGAGCCACACCTATTAACCCTCAGGAAATGCAATTACTGTTTTCTGTAGCCTCATTGCTCCCAAGAAACTAAGGTGATAGTTAGGTCCTGCAGCAGGAAAAGTGTGAAGGTAGAAAATTAGAATGGTAATGATTTGCTGTATTTAATCATGCAAAATTTTTCTGTGGTAAAGATTACAGCAGTGTACTTAGGTCAAACATCTTACTTCCCTTTCCTGCCCTCTCCCCTCTGTATCCTGGGACAAAAAATGGCATGTTTTTATTTCCTTTGGTAAGGAAATAAAACGCCGTGTGTGCGTAGTGTTTCTTGTAATCTAATGACCTCCACTCCAGATTGAAGCTTTTTTGATAGAATAAGTGTATGCCATTAAAACCTTCTTCTAAAGATAGTCTGTCTGAGAAAAAGGAACAGCAGTGTCCATGGCATTAAGGCAAGCATAAAACAGGTCTCATGAATTTGGGCCAGTACGCTGTCATCACAGTCGAGACTGCTCCAGCTTTGGTGAAAGACTGAAACAATATGGACTGTCTGGTAGTACAGCATAATTTTGTCTGCGTGAAGGAATTTATATGGGCTCCATCTTGCTGCCTCAGTGATATGTTTTTCCTTTTCAGCTCTTCAGTATCTGTTATTCATTCCTTGTGAGCAACAGACTGAGGAACTATAAAAAGTGTTCTAATATCAACTGTTCGCAATTTGGATCTTTGAGCTTAGAGTGAGAAAATAATAGGTTCAAACTGGACTTGGCAGTAGCTTATTTCTGTCTTTGGTAGGTGAAATACCTCATTAACATCTGTCTGTAGTATCTGGCACAGTTCATCATCCAGTACTGATGTTCTGCCAGAAAATGGCTGCTCAGTCAATAGGGATGTGTTGAAACGACTCTCAAAATTTAGTATGGCTTGCCTGCCTTTCTAGAGAAGGTTCACATTGACTTCTGACACTGCTCTTCCTTGTGACCCCTTGTGTTTCAGGCCATTACAGATGTAGGCACACTCTTAATAGTATTCGTTTGTCTTCTGTGTGATTAATTCATAGTTCCTAACTGGATTTAAAGCCTCCTGCTTTTAATATAACTTAGTAGGCTGTCATTGGGGGTCTAAAGGGGAGGGAAAAAAAGCAAATTGTCAGTGTGTGTAGAGAAGTCCGTACCTGCTTCTCTTGGAAGTGCTGGTCTGCTGTTTCTGAATACAAGGGCATTTAGAAGTTAGTCACACCATGTGAAAAGCTGCAGTAGTTCTCTGAGTTGGATTGATTTGTCATGTTAGCTTTTTTTGCATATTGCTTCAGGTACTTTGTGAACAGTGTAATCCAATCACAAATGTAAGCATTAAAATTTTATGAGTCTAAAGAGAAAATTAGCTCTAAACATGCAAACAAAACAATAGCTACCAGTGTGACAGACTAGAAAAAGAGTATCAGGCTGCTGAAGTCTTTTGAAATAGATGATTTGAGTAGCTTATAAAATAAAACTTGTATTGGGGAATGGGCTGTCTCAAACTGGGCACAGAATATGACTTGGGGAGGGAAAGGCAGTTATTCTAAAGGGCTTCTTGGGAAGCCTCTGGAGCTGCTTCTCGCTGAGCTGCTGTGAGCTGGGTTTGGGCTGTGCAGGTAGGGTGTGGCTGAATGGCACTTGGCCTGAGAAGGGCTGGAGGGTAGAGGTGGAGAAGAACAGGTCAAACACTGGTATTGGAACAGTCCCAGGCTGTCAACTGGAGTAATAATCTTATATGAGCAATTTTTTCTCCTTCCTCCTGTCCTTTTCACTCTCAAAATACACTGAAGTCCAAGGTCTGTGAATATTGCACATATCTGCAACTCTGAAATTTTTCCATGCCCTGTTTTGCACTTCTCCCTAATTTTTAGTAACAGTTCTGTCCATAATTTCCTCTTTTGCTATGAAGTGGTAGCGATTGCCAACAAAATATATAGAAAAAATGACCAACTGCTGCTGCTGAACCACAAAGCAGTTTTGCTCACAAAGAGATTATTTGGTTTTGTGCCTTATGCTCGTACCTTCCAGACGGAGTGGCCAAGCAGCACATGTTGTATCCTGACTGAGAAAGTGCCCAGAAAGAACTGTTTCCTTTGTGATTGACTGAGCTGATTAGAAACGATTCTGTGTTACTATCAACAGTCCAAAGAAATAGTTATTTGGGGCCTTATTTAACAGTAGGTAAGTGTTAAGTAACACTAGACCTTCTGTACCAAGAATGTGAATAATTTAAAAAATGCCTGGAAATTCTTCATTTTTTTTTTTTAATGAGGATGTTATTCTTCTGTTATCTCCTAGTCAGTCTTTTTATGAAACTAATAAGCTTTTTGGAATCTCTATATCTTTTAATGGAATCTTGTGAGGTTAAATTACACTTTAATTAAGAGGTTTTTTCCCCTCTGTATGTCAGCCTTTGTTTTGCCTCTGTAGATACCCTAGAGAAAGTGGGAGAGGAGGAAGAGGGAGGGAATGTTGAAAGAAAATCTGTATATAAAAGAGTATAAAGCAGTTAAAAAAATTAAACTATAGATGTTATCTTGTGTTGCACTAGCTGAAAACTCTGTAAGAATTATTGGTACTAATTTAACTGGAATGTATTACTGTAGATATATTTTCTTTTTGGCTTCTCTCCCTTCCCATTTTTCTCATACCCTTTCTTTGGCATGTGTTCAAATCATGGAACATGTTGATTTTATTTTATTTCCTTTTAAGAACAACAAATTCTGAGTGTTTGCATGAAACCATTTTACTTAACATGTAATGTGCTCCAAGCAAGGATTACTGATTTGCAGTTTTAGCAATTTCAATTTCCCCAACCTGTGAAGTGTCCTTTTCCTGCTTTAAACAACCCCTTATTTTTCAATACAAAATTCCTTTAAAAAAGCAGTGGGTCATGAGTCCTTAAACCGTATATTTCTGAAATTAAGTTCTGTGCCTGAACATTATCTTTATGTGAAAGACTTGCTACTGGTATTTACTAAACTCAAAACGTTATCATGTTCTTTTTTCAAAACTTACTTCTTTGGTCTGTTTTCATAATTTTCAGCGTTATTTTGAAAGCTTATCTGTTCCTCCTGATTTTAAGTGAACTTTTGCACCAGGACTTCGCTGCTGACCTCCAGCTGTCAGTAGGAAATTGGTGGGTGTGAGAGATTAACGATACCCTAAACATAATCTGCAGTGCTTGTGTTATTACAGGGATGCAATCACAACTCCAGATCTATAGTTGGCTTGCTTGTGGTGTCAAGCTGCTGTAAAAAACCTACCTCTTACCTCTTCATTTTAACTTCTTTCTTTTTAGGGGAAACATGTGATTTGTGTGTTTGATATAATTCTGCAGGTTATAAAATGGTATGTTTTACAGTGGGGAGGGGTTGAAGCTGAGGGGAGGAATTCTTCCTGTTTTTGCAGACCACAAGTCCTGTCTGGGGAGCCATTACAAACTATTATGTTAGCTTCTTAGTTTATGTTCAGAAATTAAAGCCAGAGTTAACTCTTTTAAGTCTGTCTTTTTTTTTTTTTTAATTTAAAAAAGGACAAATGTTCTCAAATTTTCCTATTTACTAAAATAAACATATATAATTTTATATTTTTTTCTATGAGATATACACTAAGATATATGAAAATATTTACTATTAAAATTACTGTTTTGCTGTAACAAGTTTTTGCAGCATGTTATGTGCTCTTTACCTTTTTTTTTTTTTAACATTCCACCCCATATATACCTTTGAATTCACTGATTCCCATGAAAGTAGTTATATTTGTGATTTCTTAGACTTGTAAAGAATCCAAAAAAAGATTATCAGTTAAAATACAGAGGTAACTGTCAGAATGTGCAGCGGATTCAATGAAGAGTAGCATTCATATAAAATTCAAACTTGATTTTGTAGGAAACTAACATAAGGAATTTATGTAAAAATCATTTTTATAGAAGTCATGCATAGTTCAGATTTTGTTGTATAGGTCACAAGGAAAGGTAAGTTTGACTTGTTTTATTCTAGTACCTGTTTATTCTCGGGTCAGTCTTGTTGGTTGGACAACACTAAGAAGTTTTGAAAAAGCAAATTGTAGGAACATGATATTTTGGACTGGGAATGAAGTTAGAAAGCTTTGTACCAAAGCTGAAACTGCTCTTGTCTTAGCAGTGAGTTGGATATTTTTATTTTGTGTGTATTTGCACCCTAGCTGTTTAAATTTATTACATATATTGGAGAAACATAACCCATCAATTAAATGTTTAATCAGAGAACATAATTGCATGCATAAAGATTTTTACCATGCTGCTTTATCCGTCTTCAGGCTCCTTCTACACACGTCTGCTCCTGACTGCTGCTGAGCACTGGGTTACAGGAGTGAACATTGCAGGGAAGGGGGCCTGGGTGTCCCTGCCCCAGTGTTGCCTCCCCATGTGGTGTGAATTCATGGGTGGGGCTCACCCAGTGGGCTGTTCCTGCTGAAGGAGGTGCCTGTTCAATTTGTGTGAATTTTGTAGACAGTGGTATCCATCTTGCTGTGGTTATTTCCTGTTATTTCTGACTCGCTGACTTATTTCCCCCTTAGTTTTGAGCAAGACAAAAAAGTGACCATAAACCCCCACAATTTACATAAATATATAAAAAAAGCACAATTATAGTAGTTCAAATATGTTTAATTAATTGCAGTGAATGTTTAGATGTCAGGATGTCTACTCAGAAAGGTTTGTGGTTTAATGAAACAAGGCAATGGAGAAAACAATTTTTTAAACTTCATATTACTAAAAAAGCTCTTGATGAGGGAATTGGAGGAGCTGTAGTGCTGTTATTAGACATAAAATGGGCATGGCAAGGCAAAACATATGAAAGAAGTAAAATTCAAAAGGAGGAATGAATAATGAGAAAGAAATAGCTTAAAAATGACAGGTCCTACGTCTCTTCTGTGCTGTTTAGAGAAAGAGAAGGTGTTTGCCTTCTGTTGGAAGTTTTCTTCGAGGGCTGCTGTGGCCACACTGGTTAATTTATGATAAAATTGCCAGGAGCATAAGTGTTTTGTAGGGATTCATCCCACCTTCAGGCAAACTTGGTTGGGGTTTTTTTGTGTGCTGTTGATGCTGTTGCTTTTTAGCTTAGCAACACTCTGTTTTTAAGGAAAACCATAAGTACATTGAAGGAAACCCATAAATAAGGAGAGAGAGAACTGGCCATGATTTTTTAGGAAAACACAATCTAAGTTGTGTTTAAAAATCGGTATTTTGTATTATTTCCTATTAGATGAAGAAAAAGCTTATGCTGCTTGTGAAACTAAAGTTATTCTTTGAATTTTATAGCACGTCAAGCTAGGCAAGAAAACATTCTTCAGCAAAGTGTTCCACAAACAATATGTTGGCATGCAGATTTGGGCAGTTGCTGCTTCTATTGGCGTGAATAGGATGTTTTACTCATGTGTTAGGGAAATTGGACTTTGGCCTCAATCAAATAAGTTTTCCAGAGTTTTTGGCACTTACATGAAAATATAAATACCTTGCTCTCAGGCAAATGCATTCAAAGTCTGAGAGTGGCCCTTAGTGATTTCTTTGACTTCAAAATACTATTGATTAAACAAAGAATAGGAAAGCTTTGATCTGTTTTTTATTTTCTATATTTTCACTTTGAGTCCTGAAGACGAGTTCTGAAAAAATGAGAAAGTTTCAGTAAAGAGCTGTAAATGTGATTAAAATCTTAGGGAACATTGTCGGAAGACTGAAGGAGTTCAGTTTTTGTTTAAGAAATGATGTGTGGGTCATTTGGTTGGAGTCTGTAGTGTTGCAGGGGAGGTAAAGATGTAACCATTTTCAGACACCAGACAGATTCTTGTAGAAACTAGAGTGCAAATTGTAAAGATAAGTACCCTTAGAATAATATATCAATGATTGTGGTGACTGGAAATACTTAAAAGACAATTTTTTTTTTTAAATATGTGACTAATTCATTAAGGAAAAGTTTATGTTTTGTATTAGTTAGGAAGACAGATTATTTATCAGTTTAATCCCTTGTGATTTTATAATCTGTGGAAAAAAAATTATATATGGTATTTCGAAGTTGCATTCCACCTTTTTTTCTGTAGAATAATAGAATTGTTCAGATAAACCTTGGGAAGTCAGCTAGTGCAGCTTCCTCCTGCTTGGAGCAGAGCCGGCACTGAGTTCAAACCATCTTGCTTAGGGATTTGTCCGGTCAGCCTTGCAAACTGCTGAGGACAGAGGTCCAGCAACCCCTCGGAGTCCCTGTTCCAATGCTCACCTGTCTTGATGGAGAAAATGCTGTTTCCTTGAGTCAGGTCAAAATCTCTCCGACCATGCTCCTGGTCCTCCCTGCCAGCTGACCAATGCCTGTTTTGTATTGGGGATTGCAAACAGGCATGGGACTCTGCGCTGTAATGAGTGCCAAGTAAATGGGATTAATAATTTCTCTTGACCTCTTACCTACACTTCTCGTAATGTGGCCCAGTACACTGCTAGTTTTCCTTGTTATTTTTATCCTGTAGGTTTTTGGGTTTTTTAGCAGTTATTTTAGACTCTTTCCTCTGGGCAGCACAATAAAAAAATGTGTGGTTCTCTGTTGAGGTTTATATACCATAGTTTAAGAGCTATTGCTTGTCAGAATTTGGTCTGAACATTACCAAGTTGTCTGAAAAGCAACTTTTATCAAGTTAAACTTTTCTTTGAGGAAGGCATAAATGAATTATCTTCTGGAAGCCTGTGGTCTGTTGTAATTTAAACATTAGAAGTGGAATCTGCAAGATTGGAATAATTCAGCCATAGATAATGTGACCTGTGCTGAATACCTAAACTCTGAGACATTGCCTGCTCAGTTCTCTAACAGACATGAAAGAAAATTCTTGTTAAAGTGTGAATTGGGAAGAAAAAGGAGGAGAAACAAAGTGAAAAGTATATTAAACACTACTGCTCTTTGATACTTGAATTAAAGGGTAATTAAAACATGATTGCTTTCGTGCAATCCTCCTTTCCAGGTAAAGGAGACCAGTCTTGTTAAGACTTTTTCAGAAAAAAAGTTCTTTAACACAAGAAACTGTCAGGATGGACCTTGGTCTGCTGCTCATGAATTTTGGGTTACCCCTAGCTCATGTTTTTCCTTCTTTAGTTAAAGATCACAGATGTCATTAGAAAAGAGTTGAGTATGGGAGATACTGTCAGTTAAGAGGTGACTGGGAGACAGTGGGAAGCCACGATGAAGATCTTTATGGAAGAGGCCTCTGGAGGAAAATGGCATAAGACAGAAACCATGGAGGAGGAATGGGCAGTAAGGATTTGTGTGCCTCTGCTTGGGCTTTGCCGTAGTGACCTCGCCTGACCATCAGTGGTGTAGCCACATGCTGATGTTGGTGTTCCCAAGATTAGTGTTCAACACTGGTTCATGGACTTTTAGGGTGAAATGTAAGCTGTTTATTGGTATCTTTAAACCTTCCCAAAGCATGTGGTTAGACATGGCTGACTAATTGTTTTTATTGTTTAACTATTTCCTGCTCTTCTAATGCCATTTCCCAATTATATTTTCCTCTTTGTTTACCAGCTGCAGTTTTAATACAGTCCTTGGGTTGTACTAATGACCCTTTTGCTTGGCCTACCTCCATCTTTCTGTCCTGTTTTCTGTCAGCTGTCATTGCCACAGAATAGCGCAATGTTTTCTGAACTTCCACCTGCTTTTTAACAGTGGAGTTCAGGGTTGGGTTAGGCTTGTTGGATCACATTTGCACAGGGCCAGGAAGACTACCCCCCCTTCCACCCTGCCTTTTTTTTTTTCCCTTCCCCTGGAAAAATGGAGCTATTTATTTTTTAAACAGTCACAGAATTAATTTGGAGGAAGAAAACTTTCTGCTTGGAGTCAAGCAGGGCCTCAGAGACGGGCTTGTTGGAGGCACTTTGAGATGACGTCATCTAGAAACTTTGCTGTATTTTTGGTTCCGGAAGTTACTTCCTTTCGCAAATTTATTGTCTGCACATTTTTCCTTCTCCCAACCACCTACTTCTCACATTGGTCTTGCTGCAGCTGCACTGCAGCTTCTGATTTCTTTCCTTCCTCTTCTTTAGCCCCTTTTCCTTTCTTTGTCTTTGTGGTTGGTGTTTTACACTTAAGCCAAAGGGACTACAATAGAAACTAAAACTCATTTAGAACAAATTCTTAGCTTTAGTGTTTAAAAATAAGAAAATTAAATAAATATTCATGGGAGGCTAAAAGACCCTGCCTGCATGTCAGCCCTGCTTGTATGACAATAAGGACTGCATGAGAGAATCCACTAAGTAAAATTATGTAGACATACAATGATCATCCTGTTTTGTGCACATTATATATAATACAGTTGTGAATACACATATATTCTCTGAAATGTACTCTCTGAAATATGCAGTATACCTGAAAGCTGCATCTGTCACTCAGTAGCCAGTGAAGGCTTCTCGCAGTTATGTTACTGCAGGATATTATTGAAGTTCTGATGTTTTCCAGAATATTCAAAGTGTATTGAGTTACCAGGTTAGCTCTCATGGGTAATTTATTTCTGTGTTTCCAAACAGCTGAGTGTTTGGGTATTTATTGTAAATTTTTAACACTATTACAGGGATTAAAAAAAAGAATCCAAGAAACGTGAAATACCTGATATTTTTCCTGAGAACAAATTAAAATAAAATTTACAGTATACACAACTGTGTTGACTGCCAGTTTGGTAATCAAGAGGGTAGGGCCACCAGTATTATCACTCGAGCTAATCAGCTGAAAGATGGTGACTGTTTGCAGATCAATGTGAGAGTTGAATTTATCTATTACATGAGGTGAATTTTTACCCCTTCCTGGTGAGAAATGTCCTACAGCATTTTGATGCTTTATTGCAAGTTGTAGGGCTTGCTTTGCTTAAACGCTCACAGACCCTATTCCCTCTCTGTTGTCTTCTTGTTTCTTGTGTGCCTCATCCTCATCAACTCTTTAGATTCAGGCTTTTTTTTCTCTAGGTTTCTATGCTAGAGTTTTGTTTCTAGTATCTGATACAGAGTGATGGTAGGTGGAGAAGGAGAGCAGATTTGTAATTCTGCTTTAAAAAAACCCACAAAACAAACTGGTTAAAGTTTTGAACCTAAGCCAAATTTGAACCTTCCCTGTGAGTAGAGAGCAACTTGTGGAAGTCAGGATGCTGCATCATTGCTTTCCCCAAGTTCAGCATGATGTGGAAGCACTAAAGCTTTTGAGTGGAATATGTCCCCATGGCTTAGATATCTGCTCTGAAAAACCTTGATCTAGATGCATAACTTGGCAAAGTTATGGACTTGTAAACACGGGGTTTAGAAAATACTGAATAAATTTCTTTCCGGATGGATCAAGCTTGGCAACTGTGTGATTGGAATTTCTCTATTTCCTGCTATCTGTGCTTTTGTTTTGTTCCCGTCTTCAACTGAATTGATAGCAAGATGTGCTCTGTTAACATACTACTCTCTTAAGCAGTCTTATGAATGCTTGAAAACTTAAAATGTCATGACAAAATGGAACATACAAGCCCAGGTTAGACCTTCTGTTATATATTACCTTCTGTAGTAGCAATATAAAAAAAATCCTGAATGGCATGAAGAGAAATATGGGTTCAGGTTATAAGCTCAACTCCATGTTGAGAAACTCTAATAGTTGAATGTATATGGTGCCTTCACACAAATTTTCAAGTTATATGTGTAAGACCAGTAGGGACAATATGAAAAATCCTGAATACTACAAGGCTGATGGGAGACTCAAAATGTTAAGAACACCAGTCCAGTAGGAAATACTGAAACTGAGCGTTCCAACCTTTGACCATAGTCTCTAAGCAGATCTTTGCAGAAGAGGAATGATTGAAGGCAAAGCAGATCTGCAGTGGTAATGTTTCCCACTTTCTCAAGGCTGATGGTGGCTTGTGACCGATGTACAGAAAATAATTTTTAATTCACCTGGATCCTATAATGACACCTAGTGCAGTCTGTTACTGGAGCAACTCACATAGTTGAGTTCAGTTTTGGTCTTGAGCTGCAATAGAATCAACAAAAGTGTGAGAGCATGAGCCCAAGTTTATACTTTTCCTAAAGTGCAGTGTGAGCTATGGGCTGAGACACAGGGACAGACCCAAAAATAGAAGGGGAAAAAAAAATTAGATAAAGGTTAGAAGAGAAAATGATTCCCGGACACTCTTAGCACTGTGATTCTGAACTGGCTTGAGCCAAGATTTCTGCATCATCAGTCTCAGTAGAAAACTTTTCATAATGTTGTAAGCAGAAGGGCTAAGGTGTCTCAAGTTACATAGCAGTGGTCACAAAACAGAAGCTAACACACAAGCATTTTTCTGTAAATTCACAATTTAACTTAGGCTTAGGTCATTGTTTGTATGCCTACATTAACAACTGGTGTGTAGGCTTTTATTTTATGATAAGTGCTGTGTAATTCAGGGTGCCTTACCCCTCATGACAGCTTCAGGACTTATGTGCAGTAGCAAGTTGCTATATATAACTTGATTCCTGTAATTCCTCACTGCTTTGGATACTGTGCTATCTAGATGCTATTTTTGGTTTTGTACATATTTTTTTATAGGGTGTAATGATTCATCCTCCATCAATAATCTGTGTTTTTAAACTCTCTTCTTTAATAAAATATTCTTAATGCTTAAAGTGTTTTCCTTCAGTCTGCAAAAAATGTTTGATTCCTTCACTAATTTTATTTTTTCTGTTTATAGGAGAGGCCTCCTCACAATTTACATGGCCAACCAAGTAAGTAGTCCTTTATTTCAAGAGTAAAACCACCTAAGATCCATTGAAAATGTGAGATTCATCGTCTGTTTTAATCATTCCAGGATTTTTCTTTAAAAATTTTACCTTACTAGATAACTTAAGAGCAAATTGTGACCTTAGGTCTTTCAGAAGTAGCTGTAAAGCGTTGTATTATGCTCAAAATTTCTTGTATCATAGCCCCAAGAAGATGGGTAATTTTATATTTCTTGTCTGTAGTAGAATGGCATCTAGTACTTTGATGGTCGTTATTTTGCAGATGAGAAATCCAACACCATGTAATTAATTGTTTTTCAAACTGGTATCAGCTGTTGTGTGTGCAAACATTTTTATTGCATGTTTGTATCAATTTAAATGTTGTGTCATATTTCTTATAATCTCATTCAAATAAATAAAATTTCTCTAAATGATGTGTGATGTTAACTTACTCTAAATATAAAATATTTCTGTTACTTGATTATACTCCTTTAGGAAAGATTTTATTTTGCTAAAGGAATTATGTAAAGTTTTTGTATAGTTGGAGTTGCTTAAAGAGTCACAGAAACTACAAAAAAGAAAACAGCTGAAAGTTGTGTTCAGACCACTGGGACAGTTTGCTGGGCCTCACAGTTGTGCAAGAGTAGAACTCTGGTGGCGATTAAAAGATCGATGACTAAAATTGATAAGACAATGGCAATATATCATAGTACAGATTAGGGTGATACAACTGATACCTTCTCTTCCGTCCGTCTCTGTGAAGTCGTTGTTGATGACTTGTAATTCTGAATATTTGTGGTAGGAGGTGACATCATATGTGTGTTAGCAGGTAGATATCCTGTAAAGTCCCTTTATGCATTTACCAAACCCATCATGTAGTTCTCTCTCAAATTCTGGTGTTTAACGGTTTCTTCCAGGCAGAAATTTTTTTTTGAGTTATTCTGTACTTGTAGACTGTCTGTCATGACAGACTCATGACGGGAACTTAACAGACTTCAGAAAAGAAATTAATATTTGCTTTTAAATTCATTATTGTTAACTACCATTTTACCTTCTATAGCTGCCTAACTTATATGGTTCATACACTATCCTTTAGGATTCCTTTTCTTTACAAATGTTTTTAACCTAATTTGGAAAGATGACAAATCCTTCTCTTGAAATTTAATTAATTAGATTGTTTGGACTCCCAGTAACACATGGGAACAAGGTTTGATTCCTGAAAGGAAGTCCTAACTTTGGAAGGTTTCCTTGAATTCAGAAGACCAACTGTGTGGAAAGTCCTCATTCAGGAAACATAGGTTATAAGGACAGTGATGTTTAGTTGGACACGCCATCACTCCTTTGGAATGGACTTTTCAAGAGAAGGGGGAAATCAGTGTGCCTATATAGCAATACCTCTGAGTGTCCAGTTCTGAGAAAGCTGTCACTGTCTTTCTGGCTCTTAGGCTGCAGTGCCACCCAGTCCATGTGGTGCTGGATGGTCTTAGAAAGGAAAAGTCAAGAAATGCAATTACATTTTATGAATGCCATTTGGTGCAGTGGATATTCGCTTTAGCGTGATCGTTTATTTTAGGCACAAATCATTGGTGGACCCGGGGCTGCCAGGGTTTGCTTTGTTAAGCTACCTGTGATCACCTCATACTTATCTTGTTAGCAAACTGTGTAATCACAGAAAATGTTTCCTTGTTTGTGTTGCTTATCTTTTGTTTAGAACTTTATATACTTTGGTGAGATTCACTTATAAGTTTACTAAGCCCTTAAAACATTTATTTCTGTCATCTTTAGATTGCAGCGTGCCCCATTCTGAAAGCTGGCACATTTTAATCTTTAGTGATTACAGCTAGATTGTGGAATTAGACAGCATTTCTTGCATTCTGTAAAACTCGTGTCAGGACCTGTTAAGATATTCATGGAACTAAATGTATTCTTTTGTTTTGTTTCATATTTTCCTAAACTTTGTTTTGCAGCCTTGGCAATAATAATTAAGGCTTTCTGTGTGATTCTTCTTGTGTGCCTTTGCCCAGTTAGACAGGCAGGAGGTAACTGTAATTAGTGTTGGTTAGTATAAGAAATTATCATGAATGTTGCTGCAGTGAATTTTTATAGCCAGATTAGGGCTTCTAAATCAGAAAATTTTATTTCTGTTGTCCTGTTGGCAGTACGTGACAATTTGTCCTCAGAGATAAATTTACTTAGTGGAAAGGGGAAAGGTTTGTTAAAGTCTTTATGTGTGGCTGCTGTTTCTCATTTCAGCGAGTGAAATGCAGTAGAACATGAAAGGGAGTGAGTCTAAGGACTCGTGTTCTAAAGGTGACATTTTTATTGTTTTTTACTCTGGAGCTACTAGAAACTTGTGAATGGAAACATGTGAATAAATGTCCTGGCTCATTTTAAATAAGTCAGTGATTATAGATTTATGTGAACCTGAACTCCTGAATTGCATTTCCTTTCTGCTTACACAGTGAAATGACAGATCAAAAATTAACTGTTGAGGCTATATGTGCTGTATGGAAAAATAGAACAAAAATGCTTTTTCAGACTAGCTTGCTGCAGAATTGAAGCTATACAAGAATGCACTTTAGGGCTTGGATTTTCTTTTATTTTTTTTCTTTTTAGTTTCTTTAAAGATAAGAATGAGAAATAAGTATAGGAGTGAAGCATCTGTAGTTTTAATTTTGATATGCAGAGTGTAAAATCAGCTTCTGAGCTTCTGACTGAAAGTCATTTAAGTTTTTAGAAGTAAGTTAGTATGCCTGAGCCCCTAGCATTGTTGAACATGTGCTATTGAGACCCGAAGTTTCTGTAATAGCCTGGAACAGAGTAGTGTTAGTCAGTACTGTGGATCACACAGAAGCACGGAGCTTTCAAGTTCTATTTTGGATTGCACGTGTTTAAGTCAAGAAATTTCTAGGATCATAAGAGATGCTTTGGTAGTGAACATATAAGATGATCCTTCATGGATAATTTGAGATCAAAAGGAACCCCAAGATTCCAGCAAAAGGTGGAAAGTGAAATGGAATCTCTTTCAGTTATTTTTATCTGGAAAAGTAGGTGATATTTATGACTGTCCCATGAGGAAGACCTATAGCTCTTATGTTTCGAAACAGTTCACAACAGGCATACTTTGTTGTGACACAGCTCAACAGTTGAATTCTTGCTTTTACATTGAAGAAACTGGGTCTTCGGGTTTGGGTTTTTTTGTGTTGAAAACAAAACAAAGGTGCTACCTTCAATATGCAAGATAAGAAGATAAACTAGGACTGATTTAATATAAAGCTTTTTGAAAAACAAGAGTTTAGGAAAATTGTTATGTTGTCATTGAAATACTACACCATAGGGGCAGTTACCCTAGTGTATGCTGAGCTATGTGCTGTTTGAAATTCAAACTACATCACTACATCAAAGGCTTTATTCATTCTGTACTATGACCTCTGATGTACGGTGGGCTACTTGAAAAATTGGAAATGTTAATATTAATAAGGTGCTCCTGAGGGTCACAGATTATATGATAAAAAACTTAATCATAAGGTGAAGCAGCTGGATGAAAAAGGCAGAATGGTGCTGTTGAGGACTGGTTCTTGAGTGTGATGGGAGGAAGAAGTGTAGGGATCTATCCCAACCACAGAGAGAGCATTACTGAGTGGACAGCTATAAATTTGAAAAATAAGACAAGGAAGATAGGAAGACAAGGAAGTAGAGAAGCACAAGCTATAGGTGAGAAATGAGAATTCATTGTGGCAAGAGACATGAAGGGACCGGAGCTATGCTGACGTAACAGGTGTTGGTTTGTGGGGAGAGTTACAGGTAAAACAAGAGGAAGAATATGAGAAAATTTCTAGTTAAAGCAGAAAGCGGATGATAAAGAAAATCATGGGTTTTTCAGGAAAGGGTTGGATTAATTTAATGAATTAATTAACGTGAAGAGAAATTTAGGAAGACCCCAGAAAGAGAGACAGAAAGAGAGGGTATTTTTGGTGACCTGGATGTGGAAGTTGGAGGAATTGTTGTCAGCAATTGCGTCTGGACAAAGTTTACACAGAAGTAGGAAGATGCTGTGCCTTACTTATTGCTATGCTGATTTCACGTCATCAGTGCATCTGCCACTTATGGAATACTGCACACAGATCCTCATGTATAGGGGAAACGATACTGTTTAAACGAGTACTGAACAAGTGATCAGTGGCATTCTGGTGGGTAATGCTCTGCTTCTGCATGTGATAGAGAACAAGTAATGCAGCTGAGCACAGTTTCTTGCAGTTTTAAAGTAGTCCAGGCAGTTTCACAGTTGAATTGTTTTTCAGTTGCATAAATAGACTAAATCTGAGTTCATTTTGGCTGTATCGTTGTTTATTCCAACTAGTCAGTGTGAAGACTGCATGTAAGTTGTGCTCTTAAAGTTTGAAATATTTGGTCTAGGAGCATGCAAAAATGCAGACTTAAAAAGAAATCCTTCAGGATCTAATGGAGAGATGAGTATCCAGTGCTCTTCAGTCAGCTTTAACTCCTGATATTTGTATGTTTTTTTACAGGATGGAAGTCATAGTGATTCATAATATTACTAAATCTTCATGCTCTGAAATATTAAAAACAAAAATCAAAGCTATTAGCCTAATTTCAGATATCTGGCACACATAGACAGCAAAGTAGATACCAAACTTGACAGAGATATGGCACAATATAGAACATGGTTCAAATGTCTGAGGCCAAGGGCCCTCCGATATCACTTTTCATATTCACTAGATTTGTTGTCGTTGTTTCATGCTTTGTGGAAGTGATATGTGGAGGGATGAAAAAAAGAGGAGTGGGACTTGCTGTAACAAAAGAAAAAGCAACAACTTTTAAGGCCTTTAATAAGACCTTTAATAAGGCCACTTTTAAGCTGTGCTTTTGCTGATCCTGTAGTTTTAAGATTTTGCGAGTGTTTTCATTTTAAACTTACTAAACTGAAATTTTAGGAACAAGACTAGCTGTCTCCTGTTTTTCTCCACTGGGAACATTTCTGTTTTAATCGAAAGATGGAGACAATCCAGAATGAAGAAGAACAGGTGGATTTATGTTTATGCAAGATGTATTTTAAACTTTTTGAAACGCTGGGTTCTAGTAAAATGGATTTGACCACTCCTCCCTTTTCTTTTTAGATATTTAGAATTTTCTTGTGTGCTTTCTTGTGATTCTTAGTATTAACATTATACAAGGACTGCCAACATGGGAGATTTTATCTATTCTTCTAGCATATTAGCCAAGATAGGAATAGCTAGATTTTTTTTTTTTTAGTTTTCTAACATTTCAAAAGTAATCTCTGTAACTGGAAGTGAATCAAGTAAATGGTTGAGACACTTGTCTTCCAGGATGCTTGCTCTCCTCCTGCCACTATCTCTTCCTTGCTTTGCAACTGTTGTCTGGTGCTCCTCTTCTGGGATGTCAGTGGCTTTGGTTACAGCAGCAGCTGGCAGGAAACATGTATATTTGTTGTCTAATGGTGTCCAGATTTCCCTTTCGTTTCTTGTGTTGTCACCTTTTAAGTTGATAGTGTACTAGTTAAACTGTTGCTTACCAGGCTACTTCTGTTGTTAGAATAGTAAGTTGCCTTACTGTCTTATTTTCTCGGTTTTATAAGTTATTGTTGGAATAGCAGAAATACTTTGATATTTGGTTTAGATTGAATATTAGGAAAAATTTCTTCACAGAAGGGGTTGTCAAGCACTGGAACAGGCTGCTCAGGAACATGTAAGAAAATTGATGTGTAGATGTGTCAGCTGGGGACGTGGTTTAGGGGTGGACTTGGCAGTGCTGGGTTAGCAGCCAGAGTTGATGATCTTAAGGGTCTTTTGCAGCCTGAACAATTCTGTGGTTCTGTAATATTCTGCATCTCACGTGGTTGATTTAAAGGGGGATGAATCCTGTTTGAAAGCTCACAGGAAAGGATTTTCCTCATTGAAAATGACATTGAACTGGAACTCAGGATTGTAAAATATTTCCTGCCTTTTGGAGGACAAAACCCTGTTTTGTGACAGTGCTCTGAAACAATGTCTTGATCTCTCTAGTGAAGCATCCAGCACCCAGTCATTGCTGCTTGGGTAAGGGAAGAGCAAAAAGGACAGAATTTAATCCTACCTGGAAAGAAGTCTCAAGTGCTCACTTAGTGCAGAATTTCTACTTTTGCATGGAAAAACTGTCTCAGGTGATGTCTTGTCACTTGATGTAATTGATAATTTTTGTAATTCTGCTACAAATTAAGCCTTTAATTTTAGTGTTAACATGAAACAAGTCTTGTCTGGTCAATTTACACATTGATATGAACTGACTGGTGTTTTCCTTGGAGCTACGGTTCTGTTCTAACACATCTCAAGTTTGAAGCTCAACAGAGAGTCATGAATACCTGCTTGTAATAGTGGCATTTTTGCAATTGTTTTGGCCCACATTGTGACCTGGGATTTTGTCAAGAGTTGTTTGCGTGTTCTGTCAGGTCATGTGATGTTCCTTGGTAATTCCTGCCTTCTGTTGTGGAATGGCGTTTTTATTCTGTTTTGTCATTTGGACTTAGGAGGAGAGACTTTTCTGTAGCTTCTGCTTTGTTACTGCCCAGATCTTAGTGGAAAAGTAAGGTAGAAAATGAAGAGCTTACATCTTTCCCATTTCATAGAAGGCATATTCAGATGGAGCTTATCCAGCGTTTGTTCTTCCAACATGCCTTCGTGTTTATGCTGCCTCATGGTTTAAAGCCAGGCAGAGTCAACCCCATGTTCTCAGGACACTCAGGGTATGGCTGATTTCACAGCACGGACAGTCAGGCATCACAGATGCCCTTTATGGCAGTGACAGTAATCTGGTTTACAAAACAGAGGAAGAAGAACAAAGATCCATGGATTTTTATCCTTTAAAGGGCAAATCTCAAAGAAGGAAGGTAATCACGCGTTAGTTTGCACTTGAAGACTGTGCTGGAGTGAGAGATGGGGTTTGTTTTTTTATGTCATTTCAATGGGCAATCCCTAATGCTCTATGATTAAATGGCAATGAAATATGGCATTCTCGGACACTTATGGCACTTAGGTTATTTTGCAAAATAAAGCTTCAAATTTTGAAGTTATCTTTCAGATACATCTCAAAGGAAGGAAAAATAATCATTATGAAAAAGGTTTACGAGTCAAGGATATGAATAACTAGAACACGCTCATTACTCCTGCTGATCCCTTTTTCCTTTGACAGCTTGAACAAAGAATTGAGAACCAGCTTTTATTAATTTTAAGCTCTTACTAATGCTCCTTATTTGCTGTATACCTAGGTATAAATAGGAACATTTGCAGAAATAATTAAAAAACTCCAGATAAGAAATAATTAAAATTAACTAAACCCAGTTGTGAATAAGAATGTGGAAAACTCAATTTCTCTTCTCAGAAGACTTGTAACTGTTTTTAAACTTATTATACTTCTGCTTTTGTCTCTTTCTCTGTGTCCTTGGGGTACAGAACAGCTCAAGAAGAGATGCTTTTAATACCATCTAGCAGTTGTATACTGGGGTGGCAAAGGCAGTGTAAATGTAGTAGTAGCAAAAAGTCAAAATTTCAATTAATATGTTAATAAAGTTAGTATAGAGAAGCACAGTTTGGATGAATATGGACATTATTTAAAAGAAATGGGAGCTTTTTATTGCTTAACAGTAATGTTCAGATTTATTTCACAGACACCTAAACAGAAGAAAACTTTTACCCTTTCTTGGAATCACTGAATTTATTGTGGTGACTGTGCAGGGAAGTGTATCGTAAGATCAACATTTCCAAGCTCCTCGCTTAGAAATTAAATGCAGATGTTTTCAAATAATCAAAGACTTGGACATGCTTTAGTTTAGTCGACAAATACTCAAGACACTTTCCAAAAATTTTATTTTGTAATTCAGAGTTAGATGTCAGAAATGGGTAAGCTATATACTTTACACATATCACGTTCTGTGGGATAGGCAGTTTGGCAACTAAAACAGGCACTATTGAAATAAATTGCTGCTTTTAAATATAAACATTACACAGAATTACATGGGGAGTAAAATAAGCCGAAGTCTTACTTTCTTTTGAATAGAGCATAATGTAGACTAATTTGATTAACAGAATGCTTTACTTAATTAAATTATGGGTAATCATGGCACTCTGTGAGGATTTTAATAAGTTGAAACTTAAGGTCATTGTCACTGCCCCAACCCTAAATCTAAAAAAGGCAGGTTTTAAAATTAGGAGTCATGTGAACTTAAACATTGCTGATGTCTTCACTTTTAAGTAATACTGTAATAAAGTTAGATCCTGGCAGCTGGTGTTCTTGTGGATTGACATGGCTAATTGGCTCTGGCATCTTAGCCTCAGGAAACCTCATCCATCACTTCAGAGCAGGACTTTTGGCAAGAGTCAGAGAAAATATTCAATACTTTGTCTCTTGCTTTCTGTGCAAAGCTGCATTGCATTTTTGAACTTTCCAGTGTATCTTGTTAGAAACTTGATGTAACACTTATCATTATGCTCCTTTAACATGATCTTTTGTGATGAGTAACTATCCGTTTGACTTTCCAGAATTAGCAAAAGTGTCAGTATTACAAATCAGTTTTGAGACTGAACACTCAGCCACAGTTTATAGCTTATACAGAGTTTTGTATCAGAAATATACTGAATGCTAAAGAAAGGTAGTTGACTTTTATAGTTAACTCCTTGCTAGTCAGTAGTTTCCAAGTTTCCTTGGCTTCAGGTTCTGAAGAGCTCCCAGACACCCATCTCTAGTGCTTGTAGCATTTCTGATTATGAGAATTGCTGTGAGCAGTGATTTGATAGATGAAAAAGACTAGTCAAGAGAAAAATTCAAGGCTTCCCAGCAAGGGAAATCCCAGTAGTGTTTTGAGACAGTTCAGAATTTTCCTGGTGAAAGGAAAGGGTTTTCAGAGATCTTTTGTGGAAGGCTTGTGAGAGCAAGAATCTCCTGCTTTTCCTATTTCACAACAATCTTATCAGTCCTCTCAGATCTTCACATTGTCAGGCAGTCCTGTTTTTCTCCTCAAGCATCTAAGAAACACAGGTATTATTCTCTTTTCCCAGCTTCAGTCCCTGTTACCTGGCAGTCTCTGCTTCCTTCTCATGCTTCTAAGTTTATGAGGTTTGGGAAGAAAGGGAAATGGCCCTGCTGTGGGAGAAGTGGGGGAAAGATGCAATCCCAGGATTGAAAAAGTTGAGGAGGGACTTTAAGCAAAATTAATGCTTTCTTATTCTGATAACTTAGATGTAGATATGTTCTTTGGAAGGGAGCCATTTTTTCCATTTCCAGCAATATTTGCTATTTGCACCTCCATTTACTTTAGAACAACGCTCAGGGTCCAGGTGTTGCTGGCAGAGGCAAAATGCTCTGAGTGTTCAGCAAAGTAGGTGAAATGCTGCTGCAGGCTTGTCCTGCCTCACTCCAGACCCTGAAGTCCTCTGCTGAAGCTTGAAAATCCAGTGAATGTCCTGCTGTCTATCGGAGTGGGGCATGGCAAGACCATGTTTGAGGCAGAGGGTTGTTAATGTCTCTGCTTTATCAAATGGTGAGCAGAGGCATAAAGAATGAGGGAAAAGCTCTTGAACTGGGTTATCTGCAAACTCTTGATGCTTTGGGGAACAGTTGTAATGACCTGTTGTCAGATACCAGATTTACCAGGAACACGCAAAAATTTAATTGGCTTCCTCTTGTTGGAGCACAAAAATGGGCAAAGGTGTTTGTGTGTAGTCAAAAGACAGAGAGATTGGTGGATCGACAGAACGGCTAACTGAGTGCATTGGCTAAATCTGTAAGTGTCCACTTTAACTGTCTCTCCCTAATGCCTTTCAACAAAAATTGTAATGTATAGGATTTTGGAATCTTTATTTTTTGGGGTTTTGGCAGTCCTACTTAAAATCGTCCAGTTATTGTGTTGATGACAGTCTTGACAAGCTGTTTCTTTATGGCTTCTGGGATCGATCAAGTATTATGAAAACTAGTCCTGGAGTACTGATTTAATTTGGTAGAAGAAGAAAACTTCAATTCTGTGTTCAAAATATGCATAGTGAAAGTGTTTCTGAGAAGAATTCAATTTGCAGAGTTTAAGTTTATCCTGTTAGTTGGTGATTTTTTTTTTTTTTGATGCAGTGTTAATCTTGCTGTAGAACTGGCCAGTGGAACAAGGAGGCGTTCTTTCTGATTAATTATCTCTTACATTTAATTATTATTTTCTGTGTTCCACATGTTTCAGTTGAAATTAAATCCTTCATGTTTTAATTGCCTATATCCACTTCTAGTATATTAGTGCCAGTTCTAGTTTGATACTGTTCCTGATGTCATTTATAGGATAATGATAATTAAACAGAGCAGCAGTTTCAGCCCCAAAATCATTTTACTCCTTTTGAAACTCTAAGGTGTCAAAATAAAAGTCGATTGTTCATTTTCAATGCTTGAATAAAGTTCCACAAAAAGTTTTGGAGGAAAACCAGTTTGGTCTAAAAATATAAACAACTTTTTCTGTACAAAAATGAGTTGTTTTGTAAAATCCTACAGTTAGCTTCTCTGTTTTCATGGTTTCTGTGGTGCAAACCAAAACCTATACCTTTGCACATGCAATGTGAAATAATGTTCTTATTTTCACTTCCACATTTTGAAGTGATATTTTGAAGTGTTAAAAAATGTTTCTTGTGGCTATGTATAAAATGATTTTAGAAGTCTTATTATAAAAGTGTAAATATTTTTACTTATGTTTATAATGAGATATAATAGATGTGCTGGTATATAGCTATAACCTTGTGTAAACTGAAAAATGTTAACACAGGGCTGCTGAAGCTCTTTACATGATTCTGTTACAGGATATGTAGATTTTTAAACAGTGCTGAGACTAAATTTTTTAATTGTTTAAACAGTCACTGGTTTGGCATTCAGGGGGAGGTGGTTCATTTGAAATCTTGTCTCTGTGATATGCTCCTTATGCCTCTAATAGGGTTAGAAAAGCGGAGGAGGAGAACTTCTAGCACAGCTTGTAAATGTCAGTCTGGATGGAAGACAGGTCAGCTTGAAAACAATATTGGTGTTGGAAAATGAAAGGAAAAGAATCCTTTCTTGAAACTGAGCTCTAGCAAGGAAATGTTTAAGAAAATGTAGAATTTCTTGGTAACACAGAAGGAAGTAATTCTGAAGTATCAATCTACATCTGGTAAATGTGGGGAAAGTTGAAGACAGAATAAGTTTTATTTTACCTACATCTAAATCTGACTGGTTTTCCTAAGGCAGATTTTTATGTTGGTTTGAACCCTGTTCACTTGTGAAACTTTCCGGTTGGTGTCTCGTCTTTAAGACTTGTTCTGTCTTTAGAAGGCAAACTGACTTTAATAGCATTTTTAAAGGAAAATCCAGCGATAAGTGTGACAGTAGAATCTTTTCTGAATCTTCTCTTCTGTCTTTTCTACCCTTTCCACACTGTAATGCATTGATCAGTAAATCAGACCATTAGTCACTACGGAAATTTCAATAATACATCAGTTACCATATTTTACTACAATATTCTGTTAAATAGAGTTATTTCCGAGGAGCTGCATCATTTAGATTGGTCTCACCTGGTCACTTCCATGTGAACTATTAATGTTTTTATAACCTGAGTGGTGTGATTCCTTAAGGAGTTTCTTTCTGGTTCAGTAACCTTTCTTTGTCTGCTCAGAAGTAATGGAGTGCTTCAATAGCTGCTGCTCTCCTCAAGTCTTGAGGATTGGAGATTTTTGCAGACTTGGTTGAAATAAGTCTGGAAATGGAAATTTCCAGTTCAGTATTTCTAGGGAAAAAAATGATCTGAAGTGCGAATCAGGAAGAGGGGCTGAATGCCATCTTGAAATACATGTTTCTCAACTTTAGTACCTGGTCTGTGTTGACAGAACTGTCAATGAACTGGCACATATGCCAGTGGTTCACATGTTTCTGAGTTTTTTGAAGTACATCTGCTCTAAGTTTGGGTTACAAAAAATGTGGGCATTGGTTCCAGTAAGATATGTTAGATTGACTTTCCGTGAGTTGTAAATAACTTCATTAAAAGTGTCCTGAATTTGCTTAACACTCCTCCAAAGTCAAACTTAATAAATTGCCACCTTTGAATATTTTAAAGTGTTAATGATTATACTGGTTTTCAATTGCAAATCTCTTAGTCTTGAAAAGTTATGTTTTCATTTATATAAAACATTTGTGTCAGTAACTTTGTGTTCAGTAACTCTTGGCTTCACTCCTGTTCAAATTTACTGGTACAATTTCTCAGGCAAAATTCTATTAGGAGGATTTAATTTACATAACTTGTTATGTTGTTTTGCACATCAGTATGTTGATTAAAAGGTCTTTAAATATCAGTCACATTGCAAAATTTTCAATGAATGCTTGTACAGTTGGATTGGAAATGCACGTTCCCTATATGTGTAAGCTCACACCCCACTAACTGCATAGAAATACTTTATAAACAATTGTAATTGCTTTGAATATTTGAAAATTTTAAAATCTTTAGATGCTTGTGTAGTAATTTTTTTGTCTGGGAAGTAGAAAATCCCTTCCTTGCTTCCTGACACGCACAGATGCACGCATGCATGCATGTACTGTCTTTGTCTCTATTTTTCTCTCTATCTGGCTTTAGGGATGTTTTTTTTAACCAACAGGAGCTTTACAAATTATGGTCATTCTCCTGTATAAAGGTATGCAGTTGTTTTTGGTGACAACAGTTCTTTTAACACACTGCAATTCTCTGCTGCCTAAGAAATGACTTCTTGCATAACCCTTTTGCTTTACATTTAAACCCTGATGTTCTCCATGTCTCTTATTCTGAGCCTAATTAAGACTGCTGGGAGCTGAACCAGGTTCCTGAGCATGTTAAGCTGTGCAAACTGGCCCCTTGAGTCCTGAGCCAGGGCTCTGGCATACAATATCAACCATTTTCTGTCGAAATGGATACACTGAACTTGAATATGGTCATTGTTTACTAATGGTTGCAAATCATAGTAAGTTAGTGGCCTTAGGCAAAGCAAGAGGTAATAGGAATTCAATGAGGTAAATAACCTTGCTGGAGAACTTCGTCATGGTCATAAATAAAAAAGCTCTTGGACGCCTCCCCCCCCTCCCTAAAAGAAATTCTGTATAGGATTTTTACTGGATTGCCTGACTGCCTGCTTGTACAGCATTTATGAATCTGAATATACCAGAGCTTGAAGATGTTTCTGTTTTGATAAATTTTGAAGTAAGGACTCTCACTGATTTGTTAAGAAAGTTTTACAAGTATGTAATTTTTCGCTCAGAATTCCAGCCTTTATGCAATGTAGGCTGTATGTTGTGCATGTAGAGACTCAAAGAATGTGTGTCAAGATGGAAGGATTATTTTTGCAACTTTATTGAATGGAGTTACTACAATCTGTAGTTTAACAGCAGCTTAAGCCAAAGTAGAATTGATTTGTGTTAAACAGTATTCACTCATGTGAAAGGGGGTTGGAAGGAAGCCTCAGACGTTGGTCAGGGGTATGGAAAATCTTAAACTTTAAAAAGTGGAAGTTTTCCAAAATAGTTGTGAATTGAAAATACAAAGGTGTTATGAGCAGTATTACAAAACTCCAGCTACAGGAATTTTGCCACTGGGTTAAGAAGGGCCAGCATAACAGTCTGTTGGTGAGCATCATTACCTTTAGCAAAAGTAGATTATTAAGTACGTGAGATTTACTTAAATCATAAGGTTAAGTGAACTGTTAGGCAGTAAAATGAAGAAAATGAGTCAGTCAGTGTTTTGCAATACCCTAAGAAACAAAACCTGTAGTTTATGCTCTTGTTTGTATTTTTAACATATTTTTTCAGTTTGTGGGTCATCTTGTGTGCAAAATCATTGACAGACTGTACACATGAATCCCACACTATGGGCATATCTAAATTAAGACATAGGACCATATATCTTATTTTTGGCTGTAGTACAGACATGGTCCTTTTCAATTCATTCAACCTGCCAAGTTGTCTTCACTGACTTGAGTGCATTGTATTGAAGTATTTGCAAATATTTGCAAATGTAATAGTTCTGTTTTGGTCTGTGGTTACTGTTGTTTTGTACTCAGTTACGTACTATATATCTTGCAGCAATGTTCAAAACATTGCTTTAAATTTCGACTTTTAGTTTTAAATGCAGAGAATTAATTAATCTATTACTTCACTGATATTTACTTGTTGATGAAATAAAAAAAATAAGAGAAACAGGAAGTCTTACTGATTAGAGGGTTTTTTTGTTAATGAAAGCAAGTTTGCAGAGTGTGTGTGCATTACCCATGAAACCCATTAAACTTTAATGGGCTGATGTCATGATGACTTTGCTTTTAAGGAAATTGGCTGGGAAGAAATGAACCAAGAGTTTAGAGGCCACTTGAATAGGTGATTGAGAAAAAAATACTTTGAAGAATTGGTAATAGTGTTAATACTGAATTTTCAGGACAGAAAAAAACCTAATAGGGAGCTCCTGGAACATTTTTCAATAATCAGTTAGTATGTATTAGATGGATAAAATAACAATGAGAGGAAATTCATCTCACTAAAACACAATAACTCTGACAGCCCCTGTGCCACTTTTCTCATGAAATGTTTTTAGCCTGGCTATTGAGATTAGATTGATGAATGTTTAGGTAAATCACATATGATGATCCTTGGGATCAGTGTTCAAGTCTTAAATAGCAACTTTATTGTGTGCAACCACTCGTGACTCCCCAAAAGAGGCAACCTATGCAAACGCATTCTGAAATTGTGGCCACTGCTGGAAGTGGTGAGGCTATAAGGAGTGAAGATGAGTTGCTGTTCTGTACATATTGTCACTGAGCAAAGCTGGTAGTTGCCCCCCTTCTGTTACTAGATTGGTAAGCAATGGCATAGGTGATAGAGAAGCAAAAACAAGCAGAAAGAGAAGTCTATGAATTTTGTGATGTGTTATGTAATGGCTAAGGAAGAAGAGATAAGAATAAGAAAAAAAGGGTAAAGTGTATTGTACTTTGTGTGCTTATCTCAAAAACGTGTGGGTTTTATTTAAAAAACAACATTTAGGAATTTTAAATATGGATAGATTTTGCTCTTGTATAGCAATCTGAAAAACTTAGACTTGTAAGATGTGTCTTCAGAAGCAAACTGGAAAAACAGATTGGTCAGAAAAAGGGAAATAATTCACAAAAAGAATACCAAGATTGGTTGGTAAAAGAATTGATATAATATTCCTGTTCTGCAGGAAAAAAAGCAAATACAGGGAAATTGTATATAGATCTTTATACTGAAATTAGAAGCACAGAATCTGGTATTTTTTAACTTTTTTCATGTTGTTAATTTTCATGGAACCACGTTCACTAACTCCATTTTTACTTCTTTGAATTCAACCACAGAATTTCAGGTTGACACTGCAAAATTGAAGATCATGCAATTATGGCAAAACAGTAGGTAATGGGGTAAAGTACTGATTGTCCATGTCATAAACACTCTGTGAAAAAGGAAACTGAGAAGACAGATTTTTTGCTATTTGTAGTTTGTCCAAGATTGTAAAAATGGGATCTGGTACTGGAGCTTGCAGAAGCCTCATGAATACCGTTCCATTGATGAAATGGCAGTAATGCAGTGCATGTGGGGAGAAAACTCCTTTTTTATATATACAGTTTTGGAATATGAATTGTCACTTGGAGAGACAGGAAGTTGAAAATATGAGGAAAATGTCAGTTCAACATTTTGTAGCTATTAAACACCTCCCACTTCCCTTACCCCCCTCAATTTAATATTGAGGATGATTGGGAAAGGAGTAGAGGATAAAACTGAAAAATCATTATCATGTCACTATATAAATCAAGAGTGTGCTGACAGATTTACTGCTGTCTGCAGTTCTGGTCCTCTTTAAAGTGTAATAGAAGTAGAGAAAGTACCTTGTGGAAAAATAAAGATGCAAAGGTGTTGAAGAACATGTGTAAGCGGAGGAGCTAAATTCAGTAAACTTAGCCTGGGGGAGAATGACTAAGAAGGAGTAGGAGACAAGTAATGTAAAATCATGTTTGTATGAAGAGGGGGAATAGTGATGAATTGTTTACTTGTAATACAGGAAGGAAGGGATCCCAAAGAAAATTGTTAGCAGCTCAGAACAAACTGATGCACACATACAAAACTATGCTGTACATCGGGAGTGCCAAAAGCTTTCTTGTGAGTAGCAAGAGAAATTGTGGAAGAAATAATTCATTAGGGCAATTAAATGTGGAGATCTCATCTGGTTCTAGCAGCTCCACCCTGGAGTTTGCTGCAGTGTATAGCAGGAAAGGTATTTTTGAGGCATTTTTACTGCTGGTTTTTGAAACAAAGCATTGAGTGAGGTGAGTCATGGACCTCTTCTGGTGTGGCCATTTTTGTGCTCTGGGACTTAATGCAGGTATTTCTCCTTCCGCTTGCGGAGCGTGAGTTGAAAGACTTTATACATCTACATCTGGAGAGGTGAGTCTTGTACCTCGGGCCAGTTCAGCTCCAACAGCAGGAAGGCATTTTGTGATGTGTGTAAGTTGAGGAACGACTCCCGCAGTTAGCTGGGTGACCCGCTGGACCCCCAGAGAGAGCTTGCTGAAGCACATAGCTCCATTTCCACTGCCTCTTGCTGTGTAGGCTCTTACCTGTGTATTTGTTTTTTGTTATTGTAGCTGTGCATGGAATAATTAATTGAGTGTACATAAGCAGGGTTTTCTCCGTGCTTAATTCTTAATTCTTCTTACCTTATGTAAAACAAACAGGCAAAACAGGCACTACACAGAAAACGGCAGGGAAGCCATTTGGTACTTTAGAGCACATTTGGTGTAGTCCCTGGACACACAGTTCATGTTTGTTGTTAGCACCCATTTATGGTGCATGCTCGGGGGGGATATAGCTTACCTTACCTTACCTTACCTTACCTTTGTTAATGTACACACATCGGGAAAGTGCTCTGTTCAGCTGAGGTTGTGTGTCTCTGACAAGTGTGGGAGTCTCTATTCCAGTGGCTGGAGATGGGGGAGCTTTTAATGGGGTGATTAGTAAGACTTCTGTAACACTGATCCTGTAGTTTTGCTTTACCTTGTCAGATAAAGCAGATCTCTTCCCCTTCCCTCCTTACTAGTGTAAAAGCACTTGGCCTCTTTAATTGTGATAGAAAATATAGGCAGGAATAATATTTTTTAAAAAGAAATATAAAGAAATACTGGATGATTTTAGAGAACCGTAAATGCAATTATCTGAAAGTGTAAAAGATTATTTAGGCATAATAATGTGTATTTCCAAAATAATTATAACAGGAAATGAAATAATTTGGGCAGTTAGGGCTGCTACATCTTTCAAAGAGTTAAATGGTAATTTTTGCTGGAGACTTTTAAGTAAAATAGATTACATTAATGTTTCCCTGAAGTAATAGATACGTCTTCCCATGACACATCTGATTCTTTGGCAATAGTATTAAAAATTTCCTAATTTTAATTGAGAGTGGTCAAAATGTTAGGCTTTACAAACTTCTCTGTATAAGAAGTTAGAAATAAGGGAGTTTTTTTGATTTTTATGGGTTTGAGCATCTTTTCCATATGGATTCAATTCACATTTTTATCGGAATATGGAAGTCATTACTCTGACATCTGAAACTGAGGTAGCAGTAAAAAAAATTATCACAAACAAGACAGCAGACACAAATTATTTTGTGTTTATTACTGGGTGGCCCTTTTGAAACTTTCCCAAAGTTAATTGGTTCCAGATATTTCAGAATTGAAATTGTATTATGACAAATTTATTTCTGGTCATATTTAACTCAAGTCTTCTCAGTAAGGCGGCTTAAACAAACAGAAGAGTTGTCAACCCCCTCATGTCTGTCTCCAGTTTTTGTTGTAGTAGCTTTAATCCCAGTGATTTGGTTTAATAAAGATCACTGAGAAAACAAACACTGGTGGTGACTGCACTGCTCTTGTAAGTTATTTATCGTATCTCTAAGGTTTTACTGTGGCATAAGTGCTGCTGCGTTAGCTTAAATTGTTCACAAATATGTCATGTTGGATTAAATGCCTGTGTAGAGTTTATGTGTGCCTGGGAGCAACGCTTCCTGCTGTTTGAGATGGGATTGGTGTGTGTGCAATGCTGCGGGCAGGCAGACCTGTCCCTGCTCTTGTGGTGAGTGCGTGACCACAGCAGGCTAAAGCACAAAACCTGGAGTTTCATGCCCTAGTGGATGTCTGCCTTACACAGGGCAGTCCCTCAGTTATTTTGTGGTTGTAGACATTCTGTGAGACCTTGGGGGTACAGGTCAGTGATGGAATTGTTTTGCTGCTCACCTCAAGTTACGTGTGCCAGGAGCCCAGGGGCTTGGTCTGAGGGAGGCAGGAGCCCATGGCAGGGTGCGCAGCACCTCAAGTTGTTCTGCTTGTGAATTGGTACGATGTATTTTCTGCAGAAAGTATAGCACATTTTAAAATATTTGCAAATAGGAGAGAAGTATGTCTAAGTAGCATATTAAGTGCATATGACACGTTGCCATACATGTCATATGTATCTTCTTGTACTGTTGTGTAGTCTACTGCTAATGATGTATTTATTGAATACTTATACAATATATTTATTGAATATTCATATGCTGGTGTTGTATAACAATAGCTTTTTTTTCCCCTTTTAAAACTAAACTTGGGCAGAAAAAGCATTACAAAACTGAAATTACCTTAGTATTTACTGTACCTGTCTATCAATATGTACCTCAAACCTTCCTTGTTCCTATAAGAAACAAGCCTTTTTTCAAATTTCCTAAACTTCTTTTACAGGTCTCAAGTTTTACTCTTTAAAGACTTTAAACATCTAGGGTTAGAAATAGCTAGAGGTGTTTCTAACAAGTAATGATAGTCTTGCAGTGGTAAAGTCAAAAGTGGAAATTGCTAAGAATTAATTAAGTTTCTCTTAATGAAAGGATCTAATTTGTAGCTCAGTATGCCAAGTTCTTGGAAGACAGTCTTTTTCCTCTCAAAGATTATCTGTTATTGGCTGTGACACACTGGTAATAAGATACACATACAAACCCCCACATTTATATGTATATTTAAACTTTAAAACCACACCTGGTGAAAGGGAAGAGAAAGCCTTCGTCCTTCTTCACGTTTTCCAGAATTAGCAATAACTAAAAATGTTAAAAGGAAATGTTAGATTTGTGTAGGCATGGCTTTAATTAATACAAGTCTAAGTTCTGTAAGTGTTAGTATTTGTAAAATTTATGAAGGAGCACTAAACTGCATTAGGGTAATTTATGGATCAAATAAATGTCAGTTGCTAAGATAAACTAGTATAGGAAACAGTGTAACTAGGATAAAAAAGTGAAGAACTAGAGTAAATTGCAAACACTGTAAGAAGAGTGATACAATTCTTTCTTTATATTCACCGAGGCAAGTATAAGTTCATTTACAATAAATTTATTAACAGTCTCAGGCTAATAAAACAACACTTACAGAGTAATTTTGGACACTTTCCAGCTCTCTGTATTGTGCAGTGAAAAGTTGGACCAGTCTTTTTTTTTCTTTAATAAATAAAAAAAAGGAATCTGTATTCCTGGCTCCTTTATAAGGTTGTTAAATGTGCCATTTGGCATTTCAGAGCAGTGATTTGCATTGTGCTCAATTAGTGCGGACGAAGCAATCGCAGCGCCAGTTTCAGAAATGTGCCTAATTACTATAAACCACTGAGGGGTCCATTCATTCTGCGTTTCTGGCTCTGTGGGTGCCAGCCACAGAGACTCCAGCAACTTCTGAAGCCTAATCCCGAGTCACTTCTCCATGTTTCTGTGGCACTTGCATTTTGGAAGCTGTAATGGGGTCTGGTTGTTTACGACCATGTGTTGCTCTGCCTCCCATCTGTAGTATATTCTGGAAATGAAACCTGGGTGCATAGGAAGAAATTGAGAAAGGCCCTTCAACCCTTCCTGCACACACACACCCCTCCCAAAAAAGGAGGTGACATTTTATGTTTTATTTTAAATTATTCTGACTCCTGCCACAGAGAGTCTTTCTTAGTTATGAGGATTGTGGATCAATTTTTGGAATAGGATTTACTTGCAGTCTCTACTAGCCATTATGATTTACTGGCTAGTTTGATGCCAGCCCTCTCCCAGCTTGATGACAAACCTTTCCCATTAGCCTTTTTTGGACACTTCTGGTTGGTAACTTATTTTTAAACAACTACTGTGCCTTTATACCCAGACTTAACACAGACGAGTGTTGGCTGCTTCCTTTGGTAAGACCAGTGTTTGAAACAACAAATTCAAACGTCACTGCTTTAGTTGAAGCTGTTTTATTTGTAGGGTTTTGTAAAATGGCAATTCATCCTTCTCTCTTCCTGCTGAGGGAAAGAGTTGTCTGCTACCAGAAAGTGTTCTCATATAGACAGTTGTGTTAGCGTAAAGCCTGTAACACAGCTGCCTCAGTGGAGGGTCTTACTGTTGACAATTCATGCTGACAATTTTTCTGATGTTTTGATTATGCAACTCTTTAAATGCCAGTGAAACCCATCTGTTTTAGCAGTTCCAGCACCAGGCTTTTTCAGGCTTTTTTTCTGTACATTCTGTCAGTGAAGAGGGGAGACTTTAAACATCTGATAGATTAGAGGGGAAAGCTTGTAGTGAAGGCCTGGCCTCATATATGATACTTAACTTGTTAGCTGCTCTTAACATTTGCAAAACAGAGACATCCTTTCTTCAGCCATGTTTTGAAAGCTTTCTAAAAAGTGAGCCCAGATGAAACAGTCTGATTTATGTGCTCGTTTGATGGTTCTGCACTTATGAGGATTAATTTGCTCATTTGATGGGGAGAACAGCATGTTTTAGGCTCAGTTGATTTGTCTGCTGCAGTTTCTAAATTGTTTTTAGTATTGCTACATTCCTTATACAGTTCATTCTGTAACTGTGTACTTGTTGTAATTTATATACTTTTTCCCCAAGAAATATGAGCTATTATTTGGCTGTTCTAACGTACAGGATGTTCAAACGAACATGCCTATCCATGCAGTCCACTGCAGTTTATGTAACAAACCCACTACATGTATTTGGTAACTTTTAACTTTGCCAGGAATAACTGTACATTTTGTTCTTGGTCAAAGAACCTCTTTCTTATTATTTTATACTTGATTAAAATGTCTGCTGTAAATCTTAAAACCCAAATAGTTTTTTTAGGTACCTTACATGTTTAACATAAGGAGAATAGGTAAATGTAAGGTGAATAAATTGGTCTGGTAAAGGGATTCTGTGGTTTGTCTGCCCTGGAGGTGGGTTGCGAGACTTTGGGCTTATATTTGAACTAAAGTTTAAGCCATCTCCTCATTACCTTCCCTGCTTTCCCAATATTGTGATACAACTCTGTGTCACTCGAAGTAGCTGTCGTGGTTTGAGACCCCCAGAAATCCAATTTCCGAGTCCAAGCCCCCCTCCCACATCTCACCCCAGTGTGAGAGGGGTTTTCCAGACACAAGACTCAATATGGGGGGAAGGGGATTATATTACAATTATTACACAAATGAATATTATAATACATTATATACACAATCCTAACTATCTCTCCTATCATAAAGCAGTATTTACATTGGATCAAATCTCTTTTCCCTCCAATAAAAGTCCAGAAGGGAAGAAGGAAAGATCCTTTCCACATTCAGGGCAGCAGTGTCTCTCTTCTTCAATACAGCAGTCGTAGCTGGAATTGTAGCTGGATCTCTTTCCATTACGAACAAGGGGGCTCCTCTCACCCCTCTTGGCCCTTTGACTCCAAGTGAAGGTTTCTCTCCTGTAGGCTGCGAAGCAGGGACAAGGCTTGCCTCACCATGTCATATCACAAAGTGCAGAGGTCTTCGTGACAGTCCCTTCCTCAGGGGATTTAAGTTCCCCCTGAGTCAGAACGTTTAGGGCAGCTTTCAGTTTAGTCTTTTGCCCCAAGCGTTCTACCAGAGCTCCTGTGCTCTGTCTCAGCTGCCAGCCTGACAGCAGCAGTGGGGGGGCAAGGCCATTTCCCCTGCATTCCATCTGACCGTCCCGGTCCTGCTTCCAGGACGTCTCTGAGCTCTTAGCTCCTCTCTCTCTGCTACATGCTGCGTTTTAGGACTTCCATCACGTAGGAGTCCACCCCTTCCTCCTAGGAGGGGTCTCACAGGGGTTTTGGGGAAATCTGATTCAGTTCTTACCCCAAAACTGTCTCTGTTGAGCTTAGTCCTCTCTCTCTCTCTCTCTCCATCAGACATCTCTGTGTCTCTCTGTTTAGCTGCATGCCGTCTTTACTGCTTGTTTCTTATCTTCTTGGCTTTCTACCACAGTTCTCTGCTCAGTCCTGCTCCACCGCCGCTTTCAGTATCTCTGGCTGTCCACTCACAGCAACGAAACTTCCCCCAGCCCTTAACTACAGTACTTGGTCCAGTTTAACACTATTTCCAAGTTTCTGCAGCCCCCAGCTGAGGGCCGGGGGACCTTGCCCCCCAGCAGGGCTCCTAGCCCCTCTGACTCCTGGTGGTCTCAGAACATGGCTACTCTCCTCCAGCTACATCATCATCTTTCTTTTCTGGTCTGGTGTGATATGCTTAAATTTTGCAGGGGTGCTGATTGGGTCAACATCAAGACACCACCCCCTTGGGGGTTACCATTTTTTTTAACTCCAGGGGGAAAACCACTTTTTTCCCTACCACAGTAGCTTAGAACTGTGCTGCAGTTTCTGGATTTCGTAAATCTAGCAATAGATTTACTGGTAGTGCCTCCTGTGTCATCTGAACCAGTGGTCTTTAACTGTGCGGTCACTGGCTTTTCCTTGGGAACATTGCTTGTTCCCAATAAATGATTGAAGATGTCATGCAGATTAGCATCTGTCTGCTCAGCTTCATAACTGTACCATTGGTGTGCTCAAAACTTCTCTGAAATGCAGGTTATCAATTCCTCCATTGGCTTTTATCTGATGCTCCTCAGCTGTAGTCTGTAAATACTTCACAGACTCTCAAATTTATCCTCATCAGTCAACTGTAAGTGGCAAATATGATAACCATTTTTTGCATAAGAAGTAGAATCATAGAATTATTTATTTGGATGGAGTTCAAAAAGTATTCAATAACTTGGTGGGATTCAGTGTTAGAAAGCTGAGACATTTGCCCCTCACTTCTTCCAAATTTGTTGGCTTATGTTATTTTAGTATAATGGAATTTTAATAGGTCTGTATGTTCTCAAGGCAGTGGATGGAAATAGCTAAGTCAATATTCTTCATGACTTTGGGAGGTAAGTGAAAAGTACTATTTCTCTTTTGGAGGAGGAATTGCCATGGTAGTACCATCAGGAGTAGATTTTTAGGATCTCTTAATTGAGGATCTCCCACCATTGGGAAAGAAGACCACACTCTGCCTATTTACAGAAAAATCCTCTATATTTCAGTTGTCTTGCCTCATGTCAGATAAGAAGAACAAAAGCTAGAATCCGTCCCTGCTTTGTGAGCTCTACTTGTTTTACCAGTAATCGAATTGTTGTTCCTCTTGATTTGCCTTCCAAATTTTAGAGAAAGTGAAGCAGAGTTTTACAGACCTGGCATTGATTGTCATGTGACTTTATTTCCTTCTTTTACTGTTGTCTATAGCAACCATCCAAATTTTGATGAAAGTCTTATATCCCCTGAGACCACCAACACATGAGAGTAGAAATCAAGTCCCATACTTCTTGCGTTAGAGTAGGCTTACTCTTTTTTTCCTGTGTAAAACCATGCCCAGTTATTGTTAGGATGACAAAGCTAGTTGGCAGTAATTACCAGATCGTTGTACACCAGACAAGAATTTTTCATAGTGTTGAAGTCAGTTCACTACAGTAGTTTTGGAGATTGCAATGTTGTCGAGCAGTTCCGACTGAAAATGTCTTTGGATCTAATGTGTGTCAGGACACAGAGATTGTAACCAGATTCATCTCAGGTGGCTTGAGTCTGAGTCTAGCTGATATCTTGATTTTTTAAGGGCATTTTACTTGTTTAGCCTTCCTAAAGGTGCTTTCTTCTGCTTTGACATTTGGTGTTTGTCCTCTTGTCTTGTGACTGGGCTGGCTATAGTAATTCGTCTGTTGCAGAGTCAGGCCAGCTATCTTCCCGTCATGGAAAATGTTCAAGAGCAGGAAAGAGGAGTATCCAGCTCCTGGCATGACAGAGAGACAAAAGTGAAGTGTTTTAGACTTATTCTGTACATTGATAAATCCTGCATTTTTTTGAAATATAGAATTGTTTAGCTGCAAAATTAGAGGTCATGAATTCTCATACCTTTTGTTTGAGCAGATTTGACAAATTTTACTACTTTTTGCTATTGTATTTGTGCATAATGCTTTAATGATTGTGGGTGGGTGTTACCTCAAACCCTTGATTTATTAAAAAGCAGGACTTGTGGAGTACAATTGCACCATGGCTTCTGTCAACAGCCTTAGTGTTGAGAACAGATGTAGCCCTTCCAATATTGTATGTGAAGAAGAAGTGTGGCTTCCTCCTGAGATTGGTCTTGTGATAAAAGCTTCCTGCCTTTCTTGAAAAGAGAAAACACCATGAATGCATGCTTTGCTGTGGGCCCTGCACTGCTTGGCAGAGAAGGCGATTCTCAGACCTGGAGGTACTGTTGTGTCAGTTTTGAAGAAAGATGCTTGGGAAGAAGAAATCTTGCTCATTATTTGAAATGACTTCACTTGAGAACTGAGTGTTATGCAGCCTGCAAGTGAGAGTTTCTGTTAGTTCCTCATGGCCAAAATAAGAACGGCTTTCTTGAGAGCAGTGCTTCCGCCAGTTCTCAAAATATTGTTCTAAGCTCTGAAACTTTTAGCTCTCCTTAAAAGAAAAAAAAAAGTTGATTAAAAAAAAAAGCTTGAGAGTGCTACATGATGTTGGTAGCTAATTACCATTCCTCATATAATATATGACTTTCTGAGTTTTCTTGCTGATTATTTTGTGTTGAGTGGTTTTAATCAGTTGAAATCAGCATCTGATTTATTTAATTATTTTATGGATAACAGCATGTGATAAATAAAATCACAATTCGTATTTTCTTAGGCCATCACTAGAATAGACGTTTTCTTCATCAAAAGCAATTTAGCTATTGTCTAATATCAGTGAAACTTTTCTAGGCAGAGTAGGGAGGCATTTTTATAAGCTGCACCAAAAATTAAGTAGCATTAACCTGTGTATTCTGCTCCTAATTAGTTCAGAAAGATTGTGTGACATACACACGTTTAAACAATAACATTGGGAAGTGAATTGAGTGTCTCTTTCAAAGTCAGTGTAATTTATAGTACTGTTTACACTGCGGTCATGATAAATCACCAGTTTGAAAATGTTTTTTAGATTAGTTTTGTATTAGTTTAACTCATAGCTTAGTAGGTAAATTACAATACATGGTAACAAACCTATTGAGACGAAGAAATTTTTGTTCGATTTGCAAATACTGAGAACAACTACTTAAAATTGCTACCAGTGGGAAATGTAAAAGATGAGGTAATCCCCTAAAGAAAAAGGACTGTGGTTGTGAAACATATTGAACGTAAATCTTGTAAAGCTTGTAGGGAATGTACTGCATTGAACCTGCTCAGAGTTCATGCTAACAAGAAACTCTGGTCAATGAAGGCAGATAAAGGAATTGTAAATGACTATTTAAATTAGTCTGGAATTCAAGAACATGTGCTTGGATAATATGGAATAAAGCTGTCTAAATATGCGGCTCTCATTAATTTACTGGTCAGAGCGAATGTCTATGTTACAAGACCCAAGGCTGCTGCAATAGCTTGCTGGTGTTTAAATCTGCTGTTCTTCAGGGATTAGAGTGGAGAATAGGGATCAGGGATCTTTTGATTTTGCTCTTTGTTGTCCCAATAACTCACTGAGGAGCTACAGGTGGACCATGAAAGCTCACCTCAGTCTGCTTTTACTTGTGTTGCAAAAGAGTTTGGCTTCACTTGTTTATGATAGCTTGGGAATGAATTGCACAGGAACATCCTGGTGCTCATTGCTATGTCATACACCCTGTCTTCTTGTCTGTTTGCTTCCTTTCACCAATGCTCTTCAAACCATGAGGGCTAGGTGCTATAAAATCACAGCAAGGAGTCAAAATGAAGGGGCAAGCAAAGATGTAGTAATAACTGTAGGATGATCAACAAGACCAAATGCAAGGTCCTGCACCCAGGTCATGGCAATCCCAAGCACAAATAGAGGTTGGGTGGAGAATGGATTGAGAGCAGCCCTGAGGAGAAGGACTTGGGAATGTTGCTGGACTTGACCTGGCAATGTGCACTTGCAGCACAGAAAGGCAACTGTGTCCTGGGCTGCATCAAAGGCACTGTGGCCAGCAGGTCGAGGAAGGTGATTCTTCCCTTCTACTTCACTCTGGTGAAGCCCCACTTGGAGTGCTGTATCCAGCTCTGGGGCTGCCAACATAAGAAGGACATGGACCTGTTGGACAGAGTCCACAAAGATGAGGAGAGGGCTGGAGCACTCCTCCAGTGAAGACAGGCTAGGGGAGTTGGGGTTGTTCAACCTGGAGAAGAGGCTTCAAGGAGACATCACTGTGGCCTCTTAGTACTTGAGGTAGACTTATGAGAAACGTGGGGACAAACATTTTACAATGTGTCTGTGGTGCTAGGACAAGGGTCAGTGGTTTTAAACGGACAGAGAACAGGTTTAGATTAGATGTTAGGGAGAAGTTCTTTGCTGTGAGGGTGGTGAAGCACTGGAACAGGTTGTCCACAGATGTGTCTGCCCCATCCTGTGGAAGTCTTTAAGGATAGGTTGGACGGGGCTTTGAGCAACCTAGTTCAGTGGGAAGTATCCTTGCCTATGTCAGGGGATTTGGACTTCCTTAAAGGTCCTATCCAACCCAAACTATTCAGTATAGTGTTGGAGTCATTATGGTTCTGAGCTCAGGGCAGTGTTACCCTTTTGTCTGAAACTTAGTGGCTGCATCAAACCTGATTAGACCTGTTGTTTCTGCACATTGTTTTTCCAGCAGCCTCTAGCCAGGCAGCAGCAAAGTTCCCTGTGGATCAGTTTCAAATGGGATAGAGGGAGGTGATGCATGATAGGTGCATATGCTCCTAACCATTTTAGAGCTGAAAATCTGAAGATTTCTCTGACCCCAAATCGTGAGGGGCACTGACTACATGCAAGTGTACTTGTATATTCCTGCTTGGCCAGAGTGGTCTTTTGGCCACTATCTTTTATTCTATCTGGCAGCATTACTAATCAAAACCATGTTTGACAATTGTCATGTGCTTTCTGGAGGCTGGCTTGCAGCTGTTTGCTGTCCTTCTGCTGTGTGATTGGAAAGAATGAAGGTTTTAGCTGGCTTCAGTGGATCATTTCTCAGATGCAGAAACCTCTACTCTGTGATGGTGGCAGGGCAGGCTTGCTTGGACCTCCTTTCTCTGGCATTTCTGTTGAGGCAGAGGAGATTAAATGGCCTATTTCTCCAGTTTCCCATGCTGGCTGCTGGCCTGGTTTGTGGGTAATTCAGTTCATGAGCATTATACTGCTGGATTTAATTTTTTTTTTCTGGCTTTCTGTTATGTAGTTAATTGCAGTGTTGAACTGTTCAATCCTTTGTGCAGAGAAAACTAGAGAAAGGTGAAAGTCAGTTACAGCCTGGGACCAGGAATCCCAATATAAATACCAAGCATTTTTTGGGTGGGGGGGGTGGGAGGAAGGAAAGGGAGAAAAATAGGTAGAGAAGAAGTCAGGAGAAGAAAAAAAAAAAAATCATAATCTTGGAAAATGTTACATATACCACAACTGCAGACGACTGAGTTTAAACTAAGATAAATAAATACAAATGCTTTCATTTCACCCTCTTAGCAGCACACATTGCGTGATTAGTTTTATACTTGGTTCATTTGTTGAACGTGTGTTCTGCAACTTTAAATTATAAAGCCCTTTTAAGGAGAGGCTGAGGTTCCTGAGCAGAACTGCATCGAGGAGGAAGATCAGGGTAGTTTAGTTGTGTAGAGGGTAGAGGTAAATTAGTTTGTAAGGGAGTTTATTAACCCTGAAGGTGCAGGATGAGCAAAAATGGAATTTGTAAGTGTAATAGAAGTTGCCCTGAACTGTTTGTAAATTTGAGCCTATGTTTACATGACAAATATGCAGATGTTCCCAGGAAGGAGCAAGACTTAAGTCAAAAAGAGTTACTGTGCTATTAGTCTTGTTAGTTTTAATACTGGTTTATTTATACTGTATTAGTGATGAGTTTTGCTAATTCCCAAACATCTAGTTAGGGAATCAACAGTCGTTTATCATTTGAGAAAGAAGAACAGTTTTCATATAGTGTTTGTACTGTGTAAGATACACAGCCAGGTGTGTGCTTTGTTTTTACAAATGTTGTGGAAGTAACCAGAGGAAAGGGAGATCAAGTATTACGGAATGTAGAGGTGGGTGTTTGGTGCAATGTTTTCTCTGGGTGTTCTGAAAGCTGAATTTGGGAAAAAATTAGAGAAATTTCAGGAAACGGATACAAGGCTTTAATGAACTCTGCAAAATATGCTTTATCATGGGGTTTAAATTGCCTAGTCTTTAGAGAGTTCATGATTAAGTTGCTTTTGTAGAAGGTAAAGGTAAGAAAGTATTTGATCTGTTAATGGGTGTCTGGAAAGGACTTGTGCCTTGCAGAAGTCAAATATGTGCTGATCTACTCATTGTACAAGTAAGGTTTCAACAGTTCAGTGATGAAGATGGACACATTCAGACTCCTTTTAAAAAGTAGAAGATGGAGGTACGTAAAATTCACATCTGTAAGGTGGAGTGAGTTGAGTTTTTTATGGCTTTTCAGAAAGTAGGAACTTAAATATCTGTCTCTTTAAAAGGTTCAATTCAGCTTCAGTATTGTATTTTGACATAGCTTAAGAATATTTTAAATCTATAAAATATATAGGATGGGAGCACATTCTGTATTGGTATTGTAGTAATTTCATCAAAAGTTGTAACAATAATTAAGCTTCTCAGTTAAGTTAAATCTGTCATCTGGAGTAACGTTCCCTTACATTTGACATTTTGTGTACAGAATTCAGGAGAAAAAAATTCAGAAACCTCTCTACATTTTCCTATTCGTTGTTGCTTCTGAATCTCACCATTCTGAATTTCACTCATTCTACTTTCAAGAGTTGTGTGATGGTGAGCTAATATGGGCTATAACAGTAGTTCATACGTAATCAAGTTGAAAGATGTTATTGATGATTTTGGATCATCTGTCAAAAGCCTTTTTATAATGTAATTTGTTTTTCATGAAGAAGCACACATTTTACAGACCAGAACTGTCAGTTAGCTATTGTGTCCAAGACCAGCAAACCTCATGGTGGAAAAAATGTCTTCTGTGGTATTCCATCCATTTTTGTTCTTATAAACAATTTGCACCATTTTCATTTTAATGAAATAGTTTTGTTTTCTATTTTGTTTTTTTTAATGCACAATTAGAAGTAGATGCCAAAAGTTGTCAGGTGATTAAACAGCATGCTTTTCTAAATTCATGAATTTGCATGAACGATCTCCTCCACTGCTTGCATTTGCAGTTTTAAGTTTGGTAAAACAGTAACTATTTTGATAAATTATTATAAGACCATTTTATTTTCATGAATACCTAGAAAATTAGAAACATCTGGAATCTAAAGTACTGGTTTTTTTCTGTTTTTCCTACCACTTCCATCAATAATGCACAATTATTTCCCACTTTAGTTCTGTGTACAAGTGGTTTCTCTCTTTTTTTAAATATATTTTTTAAACCCACTTGCAAGGAATTCGATCAGAGGCAACTTCTATTTTTGGAGTGGGAGAAGTTGGTCATCTTTGTCTGGAGATGACATTAGAGCTTGCATGATGTTACAAAGCAGTCAGATACATTAGGCTGCCATTTCACCTCTCACATAATGTAACGCACTGTACATTCTTTATAATGAAGAACAAGTTTAGGATTCAGTAACAATCAACTTGGCAGCACATTTATTTCACACTGAGATCACTAAAACTATGTGTTCATAATTTGCTTTCTCACTCCCATCGCTGAGTAGAAGTATCTGAAGTCATTGCCTAAGCCTGTAATGATTCTTATTTCAGGCTTATTCACAGTGAACTCAATGCAAATAAATCTCTAATTTTTACAGCTTCCTAAATAATCTGATTATAATGTAATATTTAGTGCAGAAGCAGTTAAAAATGAGCTACATTTCTAGTCAGCAGTGTCTTTGAGAAAATATTATTATTTCTTAAATGGACAGTTTTTCCTGGCTCGATTTGCGTCAGCAGTACTCTGAATATTTTTATCAGATTTAATACAATGAAATAAACTTCCCAGTTCAATATACTTAATACCTTTAGCACATTATTTAAAATTCTTAAGACATTTGTGTTCGAGGGATTTAAACTTAATCAGTATTGGAATAAGTCATATGCGACTATTATGCAGCATGAATATTGACTATTATTATACTAATAACTCTGGTAGATTTGAAATTAGATATCAAGAATAGACCAGGCAAGATGTGTTCAATAACCTAGATTTTTAGTCAAAGTAGATTTGATGTCCTGTAGGGATCCTCTTACTCTCAGCAAGATATTATCACATACAGAATTTCAGAAAGTATATGAGGTATGGAAGCAAATTGTTATTTTTTCATTGATGATGTGGGATTCTTCATTCATGCAGCTTTTTTTTCCTCTATTCCTTATGGAGCATGAAGGATGATGGAGCTTGTTTTTAACATTGAAAAAAAAGAAATTGTACATTTGCATTTTAAGTTTCTCCACACCTATGTTTATTCCTCCACATCCAACATGTGCAGCTTGAATGCCAGCAGGATGCTCTGTGGTTTTGCATTTCCTTGTGTCTTGGCTTGTCACAGCTAGAAAACTGCAGGGTGGCCTTCCACTTGACTGGCCCAAAGCATTTCCATCACTTGTAGAGAATTTGAGAAACTGGGCTATGCTTCTTTGGGAAGCACAGTTGCATTTTTTTTTAATGGACTTGTCACTGAAAGTGTTGATGTGAAATACTGAAACAGGTTGGTCAGAGAGGTTGTGGGACCTTCAACCTTAGAGATGTTGAAAACAGGCCTAGGCAACCTGAGTCCAAGGGAACCTGAGCAGGACCAGATAGAATCATAGAATTCTTTAGGTTGGAAAAAGCCTTTAAGTTCATTGAGTCCAACCTTTAACCCAGCACTGCCAAGTCCATCACTAAACCGTGTCCCCAAGTGGCACATCCATACATCTTTTAATAACCCTCAGGTAGGGTGACCCAAACGCTTTTCAGGACAGCCTATTCCAGTGGTTGACAACCCTTTGCAGGAAGAAATTTTTCGTAATATTCAATCTAAACTCCCCTACTGCAACTTGAGGCCATTTCTTCTTGTCCTATCACCTGTTATTTGGGAGAAGAGACTGATCTCTGCGTCACTACAGACTCCTTTCAGATTTTTGTAGAGAGTGATAAGGTTCCCCCTTTTCTCCAGGCTAAACAGCCCCAGCTCCCTCATCTGCTCCTCATAAGACTTGTGCTCCAGACCCTTTCCTAGCTCCATTGCCCTTCTTTGGACATGCCCCAGTAAAATTCTGTTTGTGTCTGCATTTACAGAGCAGAAAGGAAAAAGACAGAAATTGAAGACTGTGCAGAAACTTTGAAGAAACAAAAGTGTTACACACATATTTAAGACTGGCGAAATTTTGCTAGCTGATTACTTTTATCCTTAGTCCGTGTGATGTTATAGTCCTGTGAAGGTGTTAAAAAGCTTTCTGAACAGTTCCATCATGTTCTTTTTCCCTGTAAGACATTGCCTTACTTAAATCTCAACATGTTGTTCACATCTAGTTTGCTTTGTCAAAAGGATGCAAGCTTGAAGTATTTTCTACCAGTGTCCACTTTCTTCACCTTAAAGGTTACACCAATAGTAAGCTTGGGCCCATTATGCCTTTGAAAGATAAACTTCTTTAAGTATCCTCTTGGATTTTACTTGCTTAAAACCCCAATAGCTCTTTCTCTGGCCTTGTCATTGTCAGTCCGTGAATGGGTATAGGTGGCCTCATTCTCCCATGCAGTTTTGGTGGGAAGCTGTGATTGTAGTGCTAATCTTCTAAGTGAAGGGTGGCCCACAGGAGGACACCTGTGGTGCTACATTTGCTATTGCTGTGATGTTTCCTTGTTTCTAAATGGCTTTGACATCTGGCATTAACAATGTGAGTACAAGCGTATTAAGGGAGAGCTTTTACAAGTAGATTGAAAAGAAAGTCATGCACACCAGTGGTTTTCAAAAGAAAAGAAAGCAGCTTAGCTGTATTGACAGAATGCTCAATTTGGTTGAAACATCCCTAAAAATGTTGGTGAAAGGAGCTGATTTTGGGAAATACAAAAGGCTGTATGGAGTTCACTTCATCTCTCAGAGAAGAAAGGGTTGAGAAACAGAATTCAGTGGGGCATTGCCTTGCATCCTCGTGGCTGTAAATGAAGTAATAGCTATTGCAGCCCAACGTTCTGGAGTGCACACATTCATTTACAGGTATGTGGGCGGAACCTAAGGTAGTTAAAAGCTCTTTTATTAAGTTATTTTCTGCAGAAAGTTATTTAGAAAAGGGTAAAACCCACATAATCTGTGTCTAAGAAGACTGAGGAATTAATCTCGAGAGATGTCTTCGATATTACATTTGTTGAGGTACAGCTGTCTTAAGGTAGTGTAGCAGGAACCCTGCAAGTTTTGCAGTCATGGAAGCATTGAGCTGCTTATTTTTTAAATCACTATTTAGAAAGATGATCAGCTACTGCAAACTGCTTTATTTATAAACTTTCTAAATGTGGTATTTTTTTTTCCAAACAGCCTACTAACTGCTCCTTAACATAGATCCTTAAATGTTGGAGTATTTTTTTAATTAAAACCAGATATTAGAACCATGTTTCATTACAGTTGAAATTGAAACCGGCTTCGCTGTTTGCTATGGAAACAAATCTTTAAAACAAATCTGTTCACGTGTACTCTGATGTGCCAATCCATGAATTTATGTAACCTGTGAATTTTTTTCATACCTTTTTGCAACCATCTTGTAGAAAGAATGGTGGTACAGAACCTATTAGAGTTTGCATTAAGCCAGTAATCTATTTATAATGTCAGAAGTACATGCTAATTTTCCCACTGGATTAAAGAAAGGATGGACCAACTAACACAGAAAGGTATGCAACCTAATTAAAGATTAACTTAATTAAAGATTTCCCCAAAGTTGTTGTTCCCTGTCATTTACACATGATGGGGTTGTGTTCTGTGACACCACCTTTACTGAGAGTTTAAAAATGATCTTCATGAGTTGTGAAAGACCATATAGCTATTTTTCCCTCAGTAGGCCACTTTTACCTGACAGCCTCTGGAAGACCATTATATGGCTGAGCGTCTCTGACCTGCAAAGAGAGTTTTGTGGAACTGCTGCAGTGTTGGGGAGGTTGGTGCACTGTTTAGGTGGTTACTTGTGATGGGAACGGTTCCAGACGTGGAGAAAAACATACAGCAGTTGTCAGGATTTTATTATATGGATCTTACAGCTATTATATGGACTTTACTGTTATTGTGTGGTTTCATTGTATTGACACTACACAGTGCACAGCCTGGACATGCCCAGGCTTGCCATGAGTTTATCTGCTCCCTATTTCCCCCGCTCCTCTCCCTTTTACCCGTGTCCCTATCCTGGTTTGTCCCCCTCTTGTCTGTCTCATACTCCACCCTATGTTCTGGCCCTTTCCCCCCCGAGCAGATAAAAGGCCACGTGCACGCGTGAATAAAGGACTCTGCCTGCATCCCACCTTTGTGTCCCGGCCCCGTGCGGTGCCACGGTCCCATCTGCCCTTCGGACCACGGCAGTTACTTATGCTGAGACTGAAATCCTTGATACAGGTCTCACCTTGCAATAAACTTTTGCCTAAGCTGTGCAGATTGGTCTAAATTACTTACTGGAGGGATTCAATTGTAAAATAGGTGCTTGAAGAAAATTTTAAAAATATTATAAGAATTGAAACAAATCTTCATGAGCTGCATTGTCTGTTTTTTCAGTAATGAATTTGTGTGTGTGTTTGTTGATGCAGGCCACAGAAACATTGTTCCGAATGGCAGTAGCAAGAGGAGCTATCACACCTTTAAGACATGGAGAAGTAAGGCTGATTATATCTGTATCTTTTGGTTTCTTTTTTATTTATAAATGATAAAATACTTTCTTAATATAATGCTTTATAATTTCTCGGGAGATGTACTGTCTTCATGTAAGTGAAGAGAACTGGACTATATATAAGTTGCATACCTACATTACAGTATTTTTTTAAAGGAGAACGGGAACTTAAATCTTGTCCAGCCAGAAATTAAGTATTTTTGAAAAAAACATTCTGTTTTTCTTTTTGCTTCAGTCATAACTTAGCCTTATAATAGAAGTGACTCACAAGAATGTCCTTTCAGCTGGGTTGTTTTTCACTGGATTTTCTCTATTAAAGATTATCAAGTCTAGAGAAATTCACATGATGTCAGTATTTGTTATTGAGTAGCTGTGGAGAGGTTACTTCATCCTTTGTTCCTTTCAAGAAATAGTAACTTCACATAATATACAAAGTATTAATACATTATTATTCTAAATAGGATAAATATATCTGAATATTATGTTGCTCATGCATGTTTCCGTTTTTACCTTCTTTGTGTGATTTTATATCAGGTAAACATTTTGAGCTTTGATGATTAAATATCTCCAATATGAGGAGGTGCAATTTATACTTGGGTTGAATTCAATTTTAAAAATAAAAAATAAAATTTAAATAATATTATATAAATATATAAAATATATAAATAATAATAAATATAATAAAAATAAACATAATACATAAGTAGATAATAATAATGAAAAATAAAATACTGTAATCAGTCATGATACTGGAAATGAGGACTGATCTGGGCATTGCCACAGCTGGATGCTACAGTGTGTAGGGTTTTAAGTATAGAAACCTTAGTGTTTTTTCATGGTAATCTGATTGGATCAAATTTTTAGATAACTTTGTCTGTTGAAGATACAGCATTCAATCTGGAACGTAGACTTAGATTGACCCTGGAATCCCAGCTGTGCTGTAAAGTGTTCTTTATGCTGATGAAGTTCCCTTAATTTCCGTTTTGCAACAAAGTAATATATCCTTGCATTGGTGTTTGAAGATGTACTTGAGATTTCATCAAATGTGTGCAGCCCTTCTAAATTCTTTGTTTAGTTTTTTTTGTGTGTGGTTTTTTTTTTTGTTGTTTTGTTTTGTTTTGTGTTTTTTTTGTAGTGAAGGGCACTTAATTTTCTATATTTTCATGACCAGGTTGCCCAAAGAGTCTGTGGAATCTCCATCCTTGTAATTACTCACTAAATGGTGTGAATTAATGGACAAATCAAATTATGTTTTATTTTATAGTGTAACTAATTGTACTATTTGCAGTGGAAAATACCAGGACAACTGCAGACATAATGATCTCTGTTGTGAATGATATTAGTAATTTCTTTATCTGATATATCTTAAGTTGAGCCAGTTCAGCTCACTGATGTGGCAGAAAAGCTTTTACTTTTTTCTTCAGATATTCCCTCTGATCTTTTATCAGTTAAACTGCTTCAGGGGCTAGAGAGAACCAGATGAGAATCAACAAGATAAGTAGTGAGAGGATGTAACCATAATTATCAAGAAAGGAACTGAGAGGAAGTGCATCTGTTTGATGATGGTGAACTTTATGTTGATATACAGTGTCCTATGATACTATTGATGAGATACTCATTGGGCTTCAGTGGAAATGCAGTTAAAACTAAGCTAGATAATTTATAGATAAAACACTTTCCAGAACTGACTTTTTGTGTAAGAAGCTGGGGGGAAAATAAGAAAATACCTTTTTTTCTCTTGTATATTTTTATCGAGCTTTATGCAAAGGGAAAATGTTTTTGCTCAAGGGAGATATTTTCATTAAATTGCATTGTGTAATTATAATTTCCTTAGTCTGAAAATGAGAAATTACATTATTCAAATAAAACTAATTTTTCCAGAAGAAACATATAATCATCAGGAGTCATATTAATTATTTTTTTTTTAGCTTTTCCAGGAAATTACTGAATGTTTGCACAGTGTGTGAGTAGAAAGGGAACCAGAAAAAAAGTTGAATATGAACGAAAGTTGACTGCATTATGTTTGAGAAGTATGAATTTGGCAGTGAAAATCAAAGCAGAGCAAGTTGTTTATTGGAAATTTCAAAATACGGAGGCAGCAGTCCAATGTGCAAAAGCACTGTTCAACTTTCACACCATAACTTAAAAATGTAACACCATTTAAAATTTGAGAGGGGGTGAAACTGTTCAGTATTAGAAGGCAAAAATCATATCTGTTTGTTTGAAATTCATAAATGAAAAAAGTGACATTATTCTGTCTGCACCACTGAACGGATTAATGTGCAAATGTTTCTTTTCTACAGGCAAAACAGAATGCATGAAAAACTGCCCATTATAATCCAGTTGTCATCACCAGCTGGATTTCTAAGTTATGATATTGAATGTCCATGGCAAATCCCTTTTCTCCTCCTTTCAACATTTCCTCATTCATTGTGCCTTATGAAGCTTTTATGCATATAGAATTTTTATGTTTTTCCTTTATTATCCTTGGAGAAATTGAAAAATTAGGTTGTACATGTTTGGTTTTTTTACTTTTGCATGTGGTTTATAAAATTACTGTTAAGATTTTAGAAAACTGTGCTGCCAAAGGTATTTATCAAAATTGGGAACATAGTGCCAAAAATTATTTAACTGTGGGATATAGATCATAGATGTTCCTGAAAAATCTTCTCGGCAATTCCCTTGCTCCTGATTTGACTGAACTGTAGCATCCATGGGAGGGATCAAACCCCAAAGCATACTTGATTCTAAGAATTAAATATGTTGTAGTTCATCTTTATTTCTGTCTGTTGTTTTGTTTTGGGTGTGGAGCATGAGGCAGAACCTTGTTCATTTCTGTTAGCACTTCTAACTGATTCCCAAATGATCCAAAAATTGCGTGAGCAGATGTGCTCACACCAAATCCCATGGCTGTGCTTCTGTGTGGAAGTCTTAGGGTGCATTTTATTATGGACACAAGGTTTAGAGCTGCTGATCAGCGCAGCTGAGAGCTGTGCATTCAGGGAGCCTGGACCTGACACCACCTAGAGAGCTTCTCCAACTGTTTCTTCTGCTTCTGGTATTCGTGCAGGTGGCTCAGATCTGCTGCTAATCAATTCCTCGCACTGTCCAGCCTCTTCCAGACAGACCTGCTGTCTCTGTAGGTACTGGCTGATGTTGCAGCAGTGATGGTGTTGAGGAAACAAGAGCAGCAATAGCCTACCTGCTGAAGAGAGTGAGAAGAGGAATAGGAGGTTGCAGCTGCTTCGGAGTTGTCTGTGCTTCCCCCGGAGCTTCTACTGATGTGTGCTGAACCTCCAGGGAGAGCCGTAAGGAATAAGGGTTGGCAGCACTGGGCTGTGAGAAGTCACAGGGTGCGTGGTGCAGGATGGAATACATTTGACAAAGCTAAGGTTAAGGTGATGACTACACCCAGAGAGAAAACTTCCCTAATTTTAACTCGAAATGACCAGTTTTATTTACACTGAGGAAATGATGTACCAAAACCAGTGTGTCATATAAGATTTGTACATCATGTGGAGGTACTGAACAAGGAGAGATCTGACTAGGACACTGGCTTACTGGATTGATGTTCTCAGTCCCTACAGATGAGGGAAACAAATGCCCACAGAGAAGAAGCGGGGGGATAAAGGAGAGGGTGGAACCCTTAATGGAAAAAATACAGTGAATTACATAGAATGAGATGGACAACAGATGTAATGGTAGAGGCATGATTCCCAGAGAGCCAGAACTGATACCAGCCATGCATGATCTCTGTGGCTGTTAACTCACTCCTTGCAAGATCTTGATGAATTTGTAAACTGTCTTAATCACTTTTCATCTGGAAAATGTTTGGGGCATTTTTTTAAGGACATGTATCTACAGAATTCCTTGCTACTGCTGATTCCTGATTCCTCTGAGAATTACCAGTTCTATTGTCCTTATGGAAGAATGAGTAAAATTTAACAAATGCATACCCATGCATGTGTGTCTTGTCTTGGGACTACAGCAGCTGTGAAGCTTAAAGGGAGTTACCAAACCAGTGCCCTCTTGGATAATGAGACTTGGAGCATTTGTAGGTGTAAAAATATCATTGTCAACCAAATTTGAAGTATAAATATATATAAAAATAGAACTAATTATTGTACTTTCTTGCTTAAAATGGCTTATGGCCTTATGGTGTAATACATGTCATGATATGTATTGCTGTGGCAGTACATACTCATGAATGAAAGCTGACTTTGTTGAAAGGAGACATGTCTCTGCTTTTGTTTAAAGCAATTTGATGATTTCAGAATTAAATTTCTGCTCTGTGTGTTTTCTGTAATGTAAGTAATGAGAAGAGCAGTGTTTATGAATTTAGCCCAGGTATCTGTAAAAAGTAATTTCTATAGATTTTGTATTCATATTAAATACAAATGATGTGATTACATTTTTAGGTAAAAATTAAACAAGGGAATTAGTAAGGATCTTTAAAACGTGGGGTATTTTATATTTTTACAAGTTAATACATAACAATGGGAACAGCAATATGAAATGCCCCTTTGTGCAGCATTTCTGTTTATTCCACAGACATACAGAATTAATTTGAACGTAGGAAAGGAGGGTACACTATTGAAGTGACATTACTGCTAGCTCAGGTTTTCCTTGCCTTCCTTCTTCCTAGTCCACCTTGTCATAGCAGAGTGCACTGTAGAGTCCTGGAAATTCAGCTGTGGAATTAAAGTCATATAGACATGAACATTTTTTTATGGTTAGCAATAACTGTAATACTTTTTTCATGAGAAGGTACTTTGCGATTTTACTTGTCATTGGTGCAATTTGAAAGAGATATGATATGTGTCATGATATTTAGTTTTGTACTGTAAAGATGACATGCAACTGAGTATTTGTTAAGTGATGATCTCTTTTCCATATAAGTGTGTTCTAGATTTGATTTTTAAATTTTGGGTTTTGTCATAATGATGTTCCTGCTTGTGTTTTTGACCAGCTTCATTTGTAATACATGAAACCCAGGAAGATGTCATAAATGATCATATTGTAGGTACTGAAGAACTGCCAAGAATAATTTGAGATTAATTTTCATTGAAATAAAATTACTTTGGGTGCACAGTTTCCTGTGGTTTCAGCTCGAGGGCATATCAGGAATAATCACTTGCAGATACTTTAGAAACCAAATGGCAGTGGGACAGTGGACATCTGATCCCCTCACCCTCCTGCCTTCCTATCACAAAGATGCCTTTATTATCTGGGATTCAAAAGTTCTGCTCTCACAGACTCCCCCAGCATCTCTGGTTTCCATGCTTTTTTTTGAATACTTTGGTACTGTCATGTTAATATGTGAGGAAAGATATTTTGTCAGATTTATGTAAACTTTGCAGCAGTAGAGACACTGTACTTACAGTCTCAAAGGCTCTTGACTTTTTAAGCTTTTTGTCTTTAGCCAAGGGCATGTTTAAAAGGCAGCGCTCTTGGTCAGGGTGCACCTTGTCTGTTCTCAGTGCAGGGAAAATGCTTCCTAGCAAACCAGACTTGGTACAAGGAAACTTGAATTTTTGTAGGGCCGTTCATGGGCTTTTTCTGCCTTTGAAATAGGATTGTCAGTCTCTTGGATCTTATCCTCTGGGTTCTTCCCCTCCTGGTTAAGGGTTCCTGGTACACAAAAAGAAAATGTATATTTTTTGAATTTAATGTGTTTCAAAACAGCGTCAATTTAATTTAAGCAAGTCATATTTTCTGAATATGTTGTGTAAGATCCAAAGCGCCAGTAGATTTCAGTATTAATTTCTCTTATAATTGCCCACTTATTTTTGGGAAGGTGTTTGCAAAACTAAAAGGAAGGAGTTGTTTGCAGGCAGCTCTGGGACCCATTTCCCCTAAAGGAATGTCTCTCCCTGTTCCCAAGAGAGTAATCTGTACTTTGATTTTTAGCTTTTTCAAAAGAACTATGCTTTTAAAAAAAAGATGAAGATATCCTATAACAATGTTCTGAAACATCAGTTAAAAACTCATTTAAATTATTGACATACAGAGTTACAGCTTTCTCATTAGTGGAGTCTATTTTGGCAGTAGTATTGAGTTATAACTTCTTGTAAAGAAGCAGCAAATGGATAAAATGTAGCCATCAGAATAGAACTGTTTTATAGTCTACTGACTTAAGGTTTTGGTTTTGGGGCATATGTGTCAGAAGTATTTAAAAATAGTGCTGGGATCTGGAAAATCCTTCTGGCAGGTCACAATGGGTAACAGTTCAAAGGTAATTTAATTGCCAAAGACTGGCATACCTTATCTATGTTATCTGGAAGTAAGTCAAAAGTAAATAATTCTTTTGATTAAATGTAGTGAAAACTAAAGCTTGATTTGAGAGAGAGAGAGATTGGGAATGCCATTGAACCCTGGGGAGGAAAACCACCAGACTTTGAGGTGTTCCAGTGTACTGTGTTCCAGTGATGTTTTTACTGGGTATTCAGTTGCTTGCCCTGGGTTATCCATCTTAAGGAGTTTATAGGGTTTTTAATTAATTGTTATTCAGGAAGAGGAAAGTAAATTTGTCTCAAAACCATAGCTGAATATGAAGATTCTTTTCTGCTCTTCTAATAAGCTATTCTGCTTCTTATTAAAAATCATTTCAAGCCTTAAAAAATATAGACCTACTCCAAATAATTTTAAAAGGAAGTGATGGAATTAATTTGTTGGGGAATGGGGAAAATTAGTGCACTGTAGGAATCATGTCTGGTGTAAATTTAAGGTAGAAATATCTGAAAGCGGGATAGTGGCTACATGTTCCAAAGTACGGAGGGGTACCACTGAAGAAAGGTAACACACAAGTTTGGAAACTTGGAGAACTTAATTTTCAAAACAGAAGTAAAATAATATCAAGGTGATTCATGCTTTGTATTTTTCTTTAAAGTGTATGGAAATTATAGTCTGTCTATTTTTCATGCAGTGAAACAGTGGAATTTAGTACTTTAAGCATTTGACATTTTATGCTAGGCGTTATTGTCATTATAATGTAATTTTCTTTAATGCAGGCTGATGGTCTGTATTTATCTTAAAATAGTAATAACTTCCCTTTGTGATGTGAAACACAGAGGCTAAAAGTTAAATTGAAAGTAACTAAGAAGTATTTGCCAGATATATTTCACCAAGAAGTTTTTGTCAAGGAGTAAAGTAAGGAAGGAATTGCCTATTTTAAAGACTTCTCTTTTAAAGACTCCTCTTTTTTTTTCTTAATACTTTGCCTGTATGTTTTAGATTTTTTATTCTTTTCCATCAGCAAACCAGTGAGTGCATGCATGGAAAAAGTAAACAATGAAAAATTATGGCAACAAAACTAAATGTAAGGAAATATATTTACTTCCCAATATAGTTTTTGATTTAACATGACTTTGGGTGGTCAAGATATATGGTACTGGGAATATATGAGATTGTTTTCATAAGAGATTGTTCTTCTTACTTTCTTTCTTATTAAAAAATGTAGTTAGTGATTGTCATTTCAAATATAGACCTTTATTTTCTGTAACCCAACAGCATTTCTTTAATAACTATTCAAATTGTGGTCTTCTGTGTCATGGCCTTGGAATGAAGCTGTCATCTTGCTTTATACTTAAAATGTGCCCCCAAAGTTGCCCCCTGCAACTCCATTGTTCTGCCGGAGCAAAGATCATCTGTAGGGAGAATTTTACTCCCGTACATGAGGAAAGGCAGAGTAGGTGCTACTGGAGGTTAGAACTTGAATAATGCTGCTTTCTCACTTTGGTGGTGTTGATACTGATGTATGTTAATGCATTCATAGAGTTGAAGAAATAGGCAACTGTAAGAAGCTATTTAAACTGATAAAGCTAAGAATTTGTTCGCATTCCCGTGTGCTGAATACATGCTGAAGATGTTACTAAAACATACACTCAAGTGATCTTCAGTTTCTGTGCAAGATGTTTGATTCAAGTTCTCAGAATAACGATCTTGAATGTATGAATGTATGTCATTTTCTCTAATACTTTGCAGTATAAATTTATGTGTGTCAACATTACTGTACATAGAGTCATAGAATCGTAGAGTGGTTTAGGTTGGAAGGGGCCTAAAAATCATCTAGTTCCATCTCCCCCCCCCCAAGGGCAGGAACTCCTTCTAATAGACCAGGTTGTTCAAAGCCCCATCCAACCTAGCCTTGAACACCGCCAGGGATGGAACATACACAGCTTCTCTGGACAACGCGTTCCGGTGCCTCACCACCCTCACAGTAAAAAATTTCTTCCTAACATGTAATCTAAACCTACTCTCCGTTTGAAGCCATTCCCTCTTGTCCTATCACTGCAATTTCTGATGAAGAGTCCCTCTCCGGCTTCCTTGTAGACCCCCTTCAGATACTGGATGGCTGCTATGAGGGGGTGCAAAGGTCTCCATGCAACAACCTTCCCTTTGAAGCAGGAATATCTTAACTTTAGTGTAAACATTACTTACACTGAATGATTTCCAGCTAATTAAATGTAATATCCCTATTGGAAAACTGTATTCTCATTCAATTTAAGGTTTTTTATGCTCCTTATCTATATATTAGACTTATTGAAGTATTGTCGAACACAAAAAAAAAAGTCATCTTTGGTAACTTTTAATTGCCCTGGAGGTAAACATTGCATAAATCAAAATGCAATTTGAAATGTGTCATTTCGGTTTTCTGAAAAAAGGATGGATGTACCTACAGTCAGCAAGAAGGCTCTTTCTGTTTTCTGTTTGATGTTCAAAGTTTGTTGAAAATCATATGAACGATTGTTTAAATTTCCTTATTAAGGAGTAATTTTAGATTGCATCTGGTGAACTAATAAAAAATGAAATTGATGAAAAGTAAGAAAGGGAGAGATGTAAAAGGAATGAATGAAATAAGTAGTAATAACTAATATTTCCTTTTTGACACTGTCTCCCAAAGATCCTCATAGACAAGTAGCTGAACTGTGGGCTGAATGTGCAGAGACAGAGGTGGGTCAGAAACTGTTTGAACAGCCAGGCCCAGGAGGTGGTGATCAGTGGCACAAAGTTTAGTTGGAAGCCAGTGACTAGCAGTGTACCCCAGTCCTGTTCCGCATCATCGTTAGTGGTCTGGGTGATGGGGCAGAGTGTGTTCTCTGCACATTTGCTGATGACCAAACTGGGACAAGCGGCTGATGCACCAGAGGGTTGTGCTGCCATCCAGAGGGACCTTGAGAAGCTGGAGAAATGGGCTGTCAGGAACCTCTTGAAGTTCAACAAGAAGTGCAGAGTTCTGCACCTGGAGAGGAACAACTTCAGGCACTGGTATATGCTGGAAAACAGTTTGGCATAAGAGGATCTGGTGGGCATCGTGGTGGACAACAATTTGGATATGAGCCAACAATGGGTCCTTGCTGCAAAGCTGTCTCTTGGTATCCTGAGCTGCATTAGACAAACCATTCATCCAGGCTGAGAGAGGTGATCCTTCTCTCTATTCAGCATTGGTGAAGTCACACCTGGAGTACTATGTCCAGTTCTGGGCACCTTTGTACAACAGGGTTGTGGACATCCTGGATGGAGTCTAACAAAGGGCTCTGAAGGTAGTAAAACTGAGAGAGAGGTGGGACTTCAGCTTTGAGAAGAGGAGGCTCAAGAGGGGTCTTATCCACTTGCAGAGGAGTGCAAAGGAGATGGCATCAAGCTCTTCTCAGGACCTGAGGCCATGGGCAGAAAAATAACTGAAATATGGGAGATGCCGTCCAGATATAAGGAAACACTTTTTTCCTGTGGCAAAGACTGAGCACTGGTACAGGTTGCCCAGGAAGGTTTTGCTGTCTTCATCCTTAGAGATACTCAAAACTGTCTGGACACAGTCCTGGGCACCTGGATGTAGGTGGCCCTGCTTGAGTAGGGGAGGTTGGATTAGATGACATCCAGAGGTCCTTTCTACCCTCAACCATTCTGTTGTGACTCTCTGTGCTCTTTCTGTTGAAAGGCCTACATTTTCAGATATTTTTCTGTGAGTATAAGACTAGGATAATGATACTTTCATTGGATGTATTCTTGATTTTTTTTTTTTTATTATATAAAAATTAAAATCTAAACCTTACATAAACTTCTCTTAAGCTGTAGAAAAATTGAATGACAGTACCTAAGGTAAACAGTTACAAAGGTTAAGGAGTTTAGTGTTCTTTCCAAAAAGTGAAGATATGGGAAAATACTGTTGTTCTTTTCAAATTTGTAGGGAGGTTGACTACTAGGATTGGGAACTGATACTGAAAACAAGGTGTAGTATTTTTCATGTGATATTATTTAGTGGCAGGAGGGAAGAGACTGAGCATTTCCATCATATGACTAGTTGTGAGCACAGCTGGCTTTTATGGGCAGTGTAAGTCTGGTACCCACACTCCAGTGATCTGAAGTAGTTTCATACTTAAAAATCTTCTATCTTCTTCCTTATTTTAAAGAACTTATATGCATTTACTCTGTGGGGTCAACCCTATACCTAGATAAAAACAAGTTTAGAAGAACAACTTAGCATCAGACATTTAGATACCTCTACAAATGTAAACCAAGTTTTTGTTATGAATAAGATCAAGTGCCATTGGTCACTGCTCAGGTGTGAACATTGTGGGTACTCAACAGTCAGGAATAGTGAGTGTTAATTTAACTTAATATTGCTAAAGTTCTATAGTGACTGCCTGCATTGGTTTGTTTTAATAATTTATTGTAATATTTTTATGATATTAAATTGCTGTCTTCTTAGAAAGGGTTATATTGTTTTTCTTTACTGGTATCTCAGTATGAGATGATTACAGTAGGTGAAGATCTGGTCTGCCAGCACCAGGAATGTTAGGGTGCACGAATTGCTGGAACAATTCTGCCACTCTGAACCATGAAACCAATCTGTTCCTGTCAGATACAATTCTATGGAAACTAATTCTTTGTTGATGGAATCAGGTGAAAAATATGTGGTTCTGATTAGCAAACAGTATGCGGAGTTTCTTAAGGTCATGCAGAACATTCCTCTGGCCATGTGCATGTGTTCAGATGTGCGTGTGACTGTGCATATATATGTTACATGTGCATCTTCCTATATTAAAAATGATGAGCAGTTTAGTTTTTTTAAATATACTTGGTTTCAAATATTTGTACTGTGATAAAATTATAATTATTAAATATATGTTTATTATAGTAGAATAAATATTGTTTCATTGTGTCTTAAGTTTCAGAAATTCATGTTTTTAAACCCAAAAACTCTCAAAATAATATTTAGTAGAACTACATAACAAAAACTCAAATAATGAGTCTTTTTGAAGCAGCACTGTTTTCTGTAGGAAATATGTATTATACAACTGACTGCCTGGATAAAATAATTACCTTTCATTTATAAGTGTCCTGCAGAGCTGCAAAAAGTAAACTTGTATCTGCAGTCTGCCTAATGGACTGTTCACCACATAACTGCATGCAATTAGGCATAAGTGATTTTTCTGCTCAAGACAGGCTCAAGACTGATTTAGCAATGAAACTTAATTACTTCTAGCCCTTAGAGAAAATGGCCCAACAAGGTTGAGGTTGTTGGCAGGGCAGTGTGGGAAAACTATTGCTGCAACTGCCTTCCACACTTCTGATTTTCTGTTAGCAGTACTTAGAGCACAGTTAACCTTCAGTTAAGCAAATATTCCCACAAAAATGGTGCATTTTTATTTTTTACAAGGCTAAAGAGAAAGATAATTAAACATTACAGCTTTTTAAAGGCAAGCCTTCTGATCATATCCAACTGCTTCAGAGTATGGGTGAAGTTATGCTGTGCTATTGGAAAGGAAGACTTAAAAATTAGTTCTCAAATGCCTGTCCAAGGTAACCATTCTCTCTTAGCCAGAGAAATCTCAGGCTAAGAGCTAAAGCTAAGTGCATTTGTGCTTCTTGACAATGTAATATGTCATAGGTAAATTGCTTTATTTTGTACTTGGGTTATAGGAAAAAATGCTGAGGGAAATGAGCATTACCAAAAAAATGAATCTTATTAACAAACTGTACTGAAAATTGCTTCATTTGATTTTTTAGGAATGTGTTATTTTTAAAGGAAACAGGAACTTCGATTCTGTGACTCCAAGGAATACATCTGGAATAACAATTCAGAGGGACATATGGCATCAATTGACTTATATTTTCCTATATGGGGGGTTCTGATTGCAGTAAGAGGGAAAACTGTTCGTTAATTATGCAGGATTAAAAATGCGAATGCTATGTCTTTTTGGATTCATGTTGAAGAACTGTGAGTATGGAAAAGATGTGGAAGTTGAGCAAAGAAAATTGACTTTTCTGTTTGTCAGCTGTGACAAAAACTTGCTTTACTTTTGTAGTAAGATTTTCCCCTTACGGTTTTCACTCCATTACTCTTATTTTTTAGTATAGATAAATCTCTCATTCGTCTCTGGGATTGTAATTTATGAAGAGAAGCAATATTGCAATTGTAATTTGTTTGTTACGATTGCCTCCTCAGTAGTGCTCAAGGTCTTGTTCCTGTTAACAGCTAGGGGCACGTTTATCAATGGAAATATTCACGGTAACAAAACTAAACATGTGCCTGAATATTTGCGAGAGCGTTCAGCATGAGACACTAATTCCCAAGGGCATGTTTAGCACATGCTCTATTGCTTTACTCAGTAGGGAGTGAATTTAAGAGTGTGTATAGGTCCCCTTGATTTTAACAGTATTTAACCAAACAAGTGACTTAAGCTTTTTGCTAGACAGGAAATAATAATTTAAGCATGTACTTGAAGTTAATTTGTTTCAGGTTTTTTTTTGATCTGATCATTGAAAGACTCATTGGAATGAGCACTGTCTTAGCCGTATATTTAGAATCCCTGGAATGGTTACCAACTCTGGCTTATATTTACCATCCTTGGGATATTTCTCATTGTAATGAAAATAGTTTTTTGGTTTTTTTTTTTTTTTTTTTTTTTTTTTTAGTAAATAACCATTTTAAAAATAATGGTGAGATTTCTCCTTAATTGCATAAGTATAGATTTCAATAGTATATTTTGTAGATGGGCTTGTAGCACTATCAGGGAGGAGAACTTACCAGTCTGTCCCTTTCTATGCCCATTTTCAGTTGCATATATTTTTAATTTTAACTACTCAGGCTGACATTTTTGGAGGCAAATGAGGATGGTGCCCCTCATCTTTGCTTTACAGTATTGATTCACCTCTTTTTATGAAGGAGCCTTGAGGTCTTTTGCAAAGCCCACCACGTGACAAAGTAATGAAAGACACATGCACCAGAAACCTGAATTACAGTTGTACCAGTAACGTGTGTCAGGAACCATATAAACTTTAAAAGGGACGATACCTGCTTTTAACAGTTAACTAGCTAAATAAACTTGGGAAAAGGCTGGGTAAAAGTGTAGTATTAACATCTCCTCACAAAGCTTAGGTAGGTAAGTGACTGACTTGAGTACTAGAAGTACATATGAAAAGCAAACTTTTTATCTCTTCACTATATGGGCAAAATACCACTGCATATTTTGAAGATGTCATGCAATAGCTGTACTTAATTCCTATCATAAACTAATAAATGGGGTTACCTGCAGTGAGAGAGCACTGGTCTTGATAACCAAAGTGGTCTCCTGCAGTTTTGGATTCTGGTGGAGCTGGGTCCCAGTGGCTTGGAAGCCTCTGCTCTTTGCAACCATTCAGTGATACAAGGTCATGCTCAGGCCGCCCTTAAACTTCATGCTACAAATTTGTAGCATGAAGTTGTTGGGATATAAGATGAATCATTCTTTGCCTGCCTCTTGAATTTCACTAAAGTTTGAAAGGTAAGCTTCACTCCTTATGAGAAGAAAAGGTTGATGTTTTATTGTGTTAACAGTAAGAGCCTTGCTGCCTCCTTTCATACATTACTGAAGTATTTGTAACATAGGGAGAGATAAACTATTCTTTACAAAGTTCCTCTCTGGCAGGTGCTTTCAGTCCTGTACATGTGTTGGATCTTAAATCTGTGTTAACTTGTTTGTAAGAACAGTTCAACAGTCATTTTTAATTTACTTCTCTGAGTTGGCTCTGAGCTGTGTCAGTTTGCGGTCTGTGCAGGATGGAACTGAACAGAGGCAGATGTGGAAATATTTCTTTTCAGTAAGTGTATTTTGTACACAATGTACTTCTCTCCTGTGGCATTCATTACAGCTCATCGGACTTTGTGTAAATTCAGGACAAAAATGTAGACAAATAAATTTCCCTGTGTCATCTGCATGCCCTTGAACTCAGTTTCACTTTCAAAGGACTGTGTGAGGAGACCATGAGTGGGTACAATTTTCCAGTCATAAGGAAAGTGCTTAGAATTCCAGACATTTGGAAGTGTGCACATATTTTTAATAAAACTTGTTTTTTTTTTCTTTTTTTTTCTTTTTTTTTTTTTTTCTTTTTAAAGGAAGCTCTTTTAAGTTGCTGAAACTCAGAACTTTTATGCGATCAGATCTGACCCTGGAGCTCTTTGTCAGACTTAAAGAAAGTGTCCTTCACTGGCTTTTTATTTGAATGGTAGTGATGATATGTAAAGGAAAGATTGACTGAAATCTCTTTTCATGTTCTTGGTAACCACCGAAGATCTTAAAGTTCATTCTCTTTTTTTATCTTGAAGTAGAAAAGCACCATTTAAAAGCAGCAGCTGTTGAGCAATTCAGGCTGGTAGAGGTATTTCTTTATCAAGAAATAATTTTGGTGTGAGACACTAAATGTCTGTTTTCCCAAGCATGTTCTTCCAGCAGTGAACTGTACTTGTGAAACTGGCTTAAATTAGGGTTTTTTCATACCTTAATAACCCAATATAAATTATTTCAGTTCCAGTATATGAAATTTCTACAAACAACATTTGGCATCAGGATTCACAAAATATTTTGATTATTTTAACGTGACAATAATATGGGAAATACTGTTCTAAGTAATGGAACTTTGTACACAAAATACAGAAAAATACCATTATGGGAAATTGTATTCATCGTCTTGGTGGAACTGTATTAAATGCAGTCTCCGTTGAGATTAACTACATGATACTGTAAAATATCACTCAGTACTTTGTAGACATTGTACAGATGGTTTATATGTCAGTTATTGCAAGAAGTAAAAGGTAATTTATCCAAAAATACATTAAAAAGAAATTTAATTTTATTGACTCTAATGAATGTTTTGGTATATATTAAAATATCAGTATATGATTTTAAAGTGCTGTTAAAGCACTGCTCAACATTGGACGGAGTGACAATTAACTGGCTAAGAAAAGGTTCCTCCCTTGGTCACTTACCTCAAGGCATTTTTATGCAAACAAAATCACAATTTGAGGTTACATTACTGATAACCAAATGAAAAGTGTTGCCTGTTTAGCATTTGAAATGCTGTGCTTATGTCTGAAGCAGGGAGAATAGTATATGCATTTGAAAGTTCTCTCTTTGCATCTTCTCCCCTCTCCATTTTTGTTTTCTTCAGTATTCAACAGTTGGGTCTTTTAAGGTGCTGTCAAGATAGTCTTTTCTTATAATCAGTAGAAACAGCTTGCTAGGTTTCTGCTGCTACAGCTTTATCCCCAAAGGGAGAGTTGTGGCAGAGAGATGTGGTTAGAGAGTGCAAGCCTTGCTGGGGTGGTACTGGGAGAAATTTGGACTAGTCTCACCATCTGATCAGAAGACTGTGGCAAAGATTGTTTGTGACTTATGACATAATTTCTCTGCTGCCTGATATTAAGATGTCTTCAGTCCTACAGCACTGAATGTGAAAGGTTCCCTAAGCAGGGATTTTAGGAGAACTAAACTCAGACAAAGCTGCTTTTATTGCTGGAATACCTAATTCAGTCGTTTTGCCAGTACAGATGAGAGTTCAGATTTGTCTCTATTAATTCCCTCAGGATATTTTAAGGAATTTTATACAAGATCTCTAAGAAAGAAAGAATTGTGTTTCTATTTCTGATGTTCTCATCTGGCATTATATTAAACATTTGAAAATATACGCATTAAACATTTAAAGATATAGTAATGAACCAGGGTTGCTTGAATTTTTCTTTAACCTATTCCTGTTTTGTAGGCAGATTATAGTATCAAAATGCTGTAGTAAATCACTTAATAATTAAATTCTTTGTTGATATCTCAAGAGTTTGAAATTCCTTTGGGTTTTCCCACCACCACCTTTGAAGATAAGACCTTATGTGTCATGTGTTACATGATTCTAAAGTAATTTCTGCTCAGGCGACCTAATAAGAAGATAAAAATGATGCTATATTTGGGGGAGAGAAAATATTTTAAAAGTTTTATTTTATGTAACCATTTTCTTTTAATTTCTATAGATTTAGCAAAATTATAGCCAGAATATCCAGGAATGTTTATCCAGTTGTGTAAGACTGTCTTTTTATTGATCAAAACCTTTCAGGTGTAAACTTTATTTTTTTTAATTTGCAAGGAAGAACTCTTTTCTAGAGATTCAGTACTTACTATAGGGAGACTTGAGAAGGCTCCTAATTTTTATATCAAAGCTTTCCAATAAAAGACATATTTTTAAAGGAAACCAGAAGATAGCAGAATTTAATTCTCAAGTGTTCTTTTTCATTTTTCAGTTGCATAATCTTGGCTATCTTCTGTCTTGGATTTGTTTCTGCTTAAAAGCATAGGGACCTCAGACTAGATTCATATAGGCTTCTTACATTGAATCTGCTAGTAATAAGCCCTCATTTGGTTTTGTTGTGGTGTGTATGTGTTATGAATTTAGTTTATGTTTTAAGAATCCAAATGGTAATAAGGGTCTGTGATTTTCCCCCCAAACAGTATTTTTATATGTGCTTCTCCCTTGGTAATAAGCCACAATGTTGGTCAGTGTTTGAAGAAGCATTTCATTGCCCCAGCAGTGAAATAGGTGTTCTAGGAATAGTATGAAATGCTGCCAGAAGTTCTGGAAGCAGTCTGAGAATTGCTTTGATGTTACAATATATGAACATGGATACCAAGCTAAGGATTCTGTACAAGGCTTAGTTTAGTTTCTTCTTTTTGCAGTTTAAACTAAAGCTCTTGGACACAAAGCAAGCAACAGAAAACCCATAACACGTGTTTTTTGGTTTGTTTTTTTTTTTTTTGACAGAAGCAGGACAACTTGTAATTAGGATTGAAAAGAATTCTTAATAGTGTACTAATTTATTCTTCTTCCTTGTCCTGACAGGTTTAATTATTCCTAAATATCAGTGAATAGACCGATGGCTAGTCCAGAATTGACCACCTCCATTGATGATGGGACAGCGGTAAAGCTGTTCTTTCCGTTTTGTTTCATTTTTTTGTGAGTTGTACTAGTGAATTATTCTTCCTCAGGTAATCTGTGTTTTACTTAATTGTAAATAAACCATTCAGACATTTTCTTTGATTCTGATGGGTGTTTTTTCAATTCCTCTGTCATCATCCTAGCTGCAGTTTAAAGGGTTTAAATCAGTTTTACTGGCTGCAATATTTCCTCTTAAAGTTAGATTATAACTTTCTTTCCAACACATTTTAAAAAAGTAAACTAAAATTGCCTCCCTCTTGTAATATTTTTTCTTTCCTGGATTCCTGACATTTTTTCTGAACTTAAAATAACATATTGAACTTTTCCATATTGTCTCCATCAATGTCTTCATCGTTATTTCTCTTTTCCCTTTTGCTTCAGGAAACATCTTTCATGTCACTCTCAGGCTATGGAGTAGCCACTTTATTCAAAGACTAAACCCACTACAAAAATGATCCTCTTTTATAATTTCCAGAAAAATTGAACTCCTTTTCTGCCTCCCTGTCAACATTTTGCTGTTACCTCCTTCAGTATTTTATGTGTTATAAGGGCTATGCTGTTATTATCACACTTCTGAGTGATCTGTCTCATCTGATAAATAGTTTCTGTTTGTATACTGCTCTGCTTGGTTAAATTTTAAGGAATGTGGGAAGATGCAGATTATCAGTTTCACTTTTTCCAGGTCTTGAATAGCATAATTCTGCAATAGTATTTGATTTATGGCACGTGATAAGGAGGTAGGGCAGAAACCTATAGAGCATGTGGGTGCACATCAAGTGTGACGAAGAAAACACCTCAAAGACATAAGCTTATGAACTAAGAGCATGTTGTAATCCCCTTGGTTGACATCTAAAGTATCTTTGTAACGGTAAAAACTAGACAGTATTCAGGCTCTAGTCACTGAAGAAATTGGATACACTCATCAGTAAAGTGGAGTAGGATCAGAAAATCATTAAGGTTGGAAAAGACCTCTAAGATTATCAACTCTAACCATTAACCCAGCACTGCCAGGTCTACCACTAAACCATGTCCCCAGGTGCCACATCCATACACCTTCTGAACACTTCCAGGGATGGTGATTCCACCACTTCCCTGGGCAGCCTGTTCCAGTGCATGACAACCCTTTCAGTGAAGAATATTTCCCTAATACCCAAACCAAACCTCCCTTGGCTGCAGCTTGAGGCTGTTTCCTTTGACTTTTGCTTGTTCCCTGGGAGAAGAGTCCAACCCTGCTGGGAAGGAAGTTGTTTTTTAACCTCCTTCCAGAAAGCTTTAAAATCAACCCTGGAAGGCTGGTGCTTTTACTTGATGCCTTTTCTCTGTGTGAATCCCTTTGCGTATCTACTGACAGTATCTTTTCACCAAAGAGAATATATGTGCTTCTCTTAACGATATGTTGAGTTTCTTTGAATATTTCTTTTTGTTCTCAATGGGAGTTGGAATTGATACTAAGTAAGTAATCTAAAGTGTCAAAAATATTTAATACCCACTGTTGTTATATGATAACATCATTTTAATTGCATGAAAAAGGTATCTTAAAAGTATTATTTGCAAGATGTTCCTTTAAAAAATACTCATGTGAGCACAATAGTTCATTCTAGTTCACAAAAGCTATTATATTTATATTCAAACTTTCAACCAAATATCTCTAACATGACTAATCCATTAAAGTATTGTCCGGATTAAAATTTTGTCCATAGTGGTATTGTATTTCTACAAGATTTTTTCCCCTGTAATTTGATAGCTGAAACTATCAGTCCATGTTTTACACTTGTGTATACTTACTTGAATATGTGTAACCTGATCTGCTCGTCTGAATTTTGACTGTTTTGGGGCATGTGCTGCCTGCTTGGCTCCACTCTGCCTTTGTCTCCCTGGTTTTCACTTTTGTAACGATTCCCCGCAGTCCATGAGCATTAAGGTCCGTGTGAGGTCAACCGTACCTTGCAGATAGTGACAATAGTGCAAATAATGACAAATATGGGGGGGGGGAGGTGTCACATGGTGTTTCCTGTTTCCTGTATTTAATTTAGAGGCCAGTGATTTGTGGGCAACCTGCAAGGATGCTGCACAGAGTTTGATTTGTCTTTAGGTTCAGATTTGAAACCATGCATCCAACCTCCTTTTGTTTTCTGTTGTTTAAATAATTCCTTGAACAGGAGCGTGTTTGGGGATCTTCTCTCTCTGATTTTGTATTTTTTCATGTTTCGTACATATTTTATTTCTTTACTTTTAATGGATGTGTGTTGACAAAGCTGTTTCTATTTATCCACCACCTGAACTAGGGTAGCGTGAAAAGGAAATTGGTCCGGCTAAGGAATAATTTTAGTCCCTAATGACAGTTGAGAACCTGTGGAGGGAATACTAAATATTTTCTTATGTGTTCCAAAAAGAAGAGATGGCTCTAGGCTGGAAATACCTTTTGCAAAATAGGAAGTGAGGTATAGATGTGAGTGATTTGAAAGCTCAAAGGGGTTTCTCTCTCCACCAGCTGATGCTAAGAAGTAATTTAATATTACTTGTAACAGTGCTAGAAGGCAGCAAGGCAGGCAAGTTATGCTGAAAAGAAAATAAAAGCAACAGCAACAAAACTCCCTCTTCAGCTTTTTAATAAGCCTGTTCTAAATTGTAAGATTATAGACTTCTGCTTATGCTCTGATGAGCAGCTGTTGTTGGTTGGTGGAATATAGGGAGCTCTTGTCCTCCCTGTCAGAGTCCTTTGTCCATGCAAAGGTGAGCGCAGATGTTTGTGGTGCTGGAAATGAAGTAAAGATTAAATCCTTTTGTTACTTCCTTGGATTCAGAAAAATGACTTAAATCTCTGGAAATTGTGATATAACAGTTTGCTCAAAGTTTTCAGGAGTGTTTGTGAAAGCATTCCCTTAAATATGGAGTAATGAAATTTGATGAGGTAACATAAAATGTCTTCTTTACCTTAGCTGTCTTTGTTATTAAGTTAGCAGAAAGAAGTTTCTGTTCCAAGATACTTTCACTAAGATATGCTGAGATTTTTTTTTGGTTGATTGATTTATTCTTATGTGCCCTATTGGGAAAGGAAAAATTACATTTTCTATATGTGATGAATACTCTGATATTATGCACTGTGTCATTTTACAGAGTAGGATGTGCACTTAAGCTGTTTTACAGGTAAGTCTTTTGAGACTGTTGAGGAAACAGGCCAGGAACATAATTATGCCAAAACTGCTGACTTTTAAAAAGGAGTTTCCAGTGATAATGGGATTTAAACTAAATGCAGTTTCATTTCAATTCCATTGCTGCAATTTGCAGGAAAGAAATTTTATCTTGAGTTTACATTTTTCTGAATTCGAATTTGTTAACCCATTGATATAATAACATAGTGAACTGTGTCACTTTGTTTAGGTCTTGTTTTCAGTGTTAATGATAGAAAAGTGATAAATCTGTGATTGGAAAAAGAAGATTATAGTGTTGTAGCATTGCAACTAGATGTTCTCATAGCTCTTTTTGCTGTTGAGTACAATTTACGTCAAGATATAATGTATTTTGGTGAAGTAGCAAACTGGCCCCACAATTTGTTCTTATTTGTGTTTTTGAAGAGTTTGTTTAGGAATAGGTGAGAGATGAAAAGGTGTTTTGACCTGGTCATCTCTGTACCCAAGGACATGGTTTTTTTGATTTATATTATAATCATCCGTTGTCTTCAAAGTTTAAATAGTATTTTCCCTGTATAATCCCATTTTGAATGTCAATTTACTTCATTAGCTGGCAGTTCATTTCCTCGCACACCTTGCTTTGGGAAATTCTGAAGTTCTCAGTGGAGATTTGGAAAACTTGAGTCAGTTTAATGGACCAAATATTTCATGACCATCTACGCGTGCTTTCAAAGTGCCTGTCCTGTAATCAGAAAGGCCTTTAACTGCTGGATCTTAACAAAATCATTTGGTCTTCTGCACCATTTGTGGGCTGTAAATGCAGAAGATACAGAATTAAATCCTGTTTCCTGAAAAAGTGATATGTGGAGCCCTGTAATCTTCGCTAGCTAGAGCTCGGTGTCGTGCGCTTCAGAGCAGTGCTTAATGAGACAGTTCAAAAGGGCAGCAGGTGTGTTCTGGAAAGCAGAAAGAAATCGGTTGAGCTCTTTGTTGTATTTGAAGATGTTCGTGTTAAGTCATTTTACACAGTTCAGTGTATTGAGTGATTTCGTGATGTACTTTCTTTCTCTTTTTCTCTTTATCACAAGAAGTCTTTGTAGAGTTATTGCACTTGACTAGAGGTTGTTCATCCTTTGCTGTCAACCAAACCAAACAGGTCTTTCAAATGTACATGTGTTGTGGCTCACCATGCAAGCCAAGGTGAGGTGGACTCTGGTGACATTTAGGACTAATTCAGTGCTGAGAATTGTTTTAATGCAATATTTGGGTGGAAAAAGTATCTTGTAACATCTTGAAAATATGATGTTTTTTAAGAATCAAATCTATAACATTAATTTTACAGGGAAAAATGTAGTCGATGATGTCCTTTAGAAGAGTAATCAACTGTATTAAATGCAGATGTTTCATTAATGAAAGTGTTTAAATAATCTCTGTTTTTCTCCTGTAGGAAAAAATCATATGTATCATAAGCCTTTAAATTTTTTAAAATAATTGAAATAACTTAACTTATTTTTCCATAAACTAACCAAAATTAATTTAAAAAATTTTTTTTAAAGTTATGAGTGGAGTAAGACATTTTTCAGAAATAAATTGTCCTCATGGGGTAATTGTTGTGTATTCTGTTGAAATTTAGAACTTGCATATTAGGAAAGAGTTGAACTCAGTCATGCCATCTTGTACTACATGCTCTGCGTAGACCTGGTACTTTCACTCAGTTTTAGCTGTGGTTCTGCAGCAAAATCAAGTGTGAAATACAGATGAGAAATTCATAATTAGCAACAGTTCAGAACTTTGTTAAAATGTCATGTTTGTGATATAGTCTCCTCAACACTACATCTAGACATCAGTTTAATGTACTTACAAACATTTGAGAAACCAGTGATACAGTGCTTGATGGCTCTACGCTCTGTTGTTTAGACTGGAAAAGATGTGAGTGAAAGAGATGCTGCTGCAAGGAAGAGCAGACTTCTCGGTTTTAGCTGCTGGAAGGTCATCTCATTTGGACTAGCTGTTTTATCATCTCAGAGGTGCTTACTGAGTCTCCTTACTGAGTAGAGAGCCTAAATAAAAGAGAGCTTAAAGTAGATCCTTAGCTCTGTGGCTAAGGAACATGTGGGTTCCTTGACATGTATTTTGCATTACATTTGTAATATTTTACATTATTTGCTTAAAATAATTAAAAACTTGGAATTTTTTAGTAGCTTCCTGAAACGCATCCAGAAATTTGAAACAACAGAGCATGGAGACACTGCAGTAATGTCAAGAGGTCATTAGATTTATCTGTGTGATTGACTCTGTGACCAGTTATAAATGCAGCTAATCTCCCCATAATAACTTTTTCACGTTCCAAGTAGATCATATTTGGGGTGCAACAGCATACTGTTGGATATGGGTGCTGTCTGTGGTTGTTTCAGTGGGTTACACAGCTATTTTCTAAAATAAGATTTTCATTAATTTGCACAGTAATGATTAATTTTCCTAAATGAAAATAAACTTTTCAAATGAATTGATTTAGATATTGATAACCAGTTCTTAGCTAGTTATTTGCTTGTAAAGTTTTTAACTCTGTTAATCAAGATGACAGTTCTTTCTTTGAGTTGTTTTGTATACAATGTTATATATATAATATATACACATTATATATACGTATGTTTTAATCTTATTTTTTTTTTGTCTTGTAGTAGGAGTAACAATAGCAGAAGGAATGAAAATTAATCTGCCTTCTGTGTAGTATTTTCTGCTAGTGCCAAGACTTTTTCCTGAACCTATAACTTTCATGTGAAGAAGTAGGTGGCAGATCTTCTAACATTTAAATGTTTGTTGGTAAAACAAACAAGACAATTTTAAAACTTCTGGGAGAAAGAGGAGTATAATTATGTAAACAGTTATCCTAATTAAGTTGTAATAAAGTTCTGTAATGGAGGAAGAATGCATGTTTGCTGATGTGCGAGCCTTGGCTGTGTAATCATTTAAAATGAAGTATTTCAGTAAAGCACCATTATTTTTCTACTGATTTCTCTATTAGTTTTTAGCCTCTATTTATTATGCCTAATAATCTTACAGTTTAATAAAATCATAGGGAAAGGCACCATGAACCTAGCTAGAACAGTTTGTAATAGTGCTTGTCATAGCTTCCGCTTAGCTTCTCTTTCCACTCGGGCTCCACGTAGGACATGGTTAAAAGGAACAAATGAATGGCTCTTCAAAGCAAAATGAGTTGCTCTCTGATGCACAGCTGTCAGCAGCAGCAGCCTGAGCCCCTTCCCTGGCTTAGGGAAGTGATGTGGATGCTAAAAGAGAAGAAACCTCCAGCCAGTGGGATGGAGTGGGATGGGACACCTGTGGCGAGAACTTGAAGTCCTTCCTTTCATGTGCCATAGGAATATCTACACCTTCTCAGGAAACCCCTGAAAAGCGATTCCATTGCAGCATGAGCTCTTTCATTTAACAGATAACACAGTCTCTGCTTTCACCCCCTTCCAAACAGTTTTGATTCCATGCCTTTCCTAGTTCACATAAAATGTTGGTTAAGAGCCCTCGTTACCCTGAGGAGCTGGCAGTATCTTACGATGACAGCCATGTCAGCTGTACATCCTGGAGGCTCCTGTCTCGGGAAATGTGAGAGGTACTTTAGCTTACTCTGCTGTCCTCCCTCCTCACATTCTCAAGGGGGCTCTTACTTGCAAAGCAATGCATGTAGTTCACAATGTTATAGAAAACTCTGCCAAAATTGTGGAGAGAGACAGAAATACTGATGTTAAATGATATGATTTGCAAGGTGCCAGGATTTATGCATAAACATAAATAATTATATAGATTTAAAATATTTTCTCCTCAGTTAGTAGGAATACCAGAATACCACTGTATAGGTATATATATCAATATATGTCTATATATATAGGTATATATATCAAAGCATTTGTAGTTGGTGTCTGCTAGTTTTACAGCATTTTTAAGAAAAGAAATCCACAGTTCCTGAGCAGGTTTTTGTGTATCTCTCCTGGCTGCCACATTGGCTTCCTCAGCCCCTTCCTGCAGTCTCACCAGCAGAACAGAGAGGGCAGCTATGGGCTCAAGCATGTGGGACAGGAAGCTCTGAGTCTGAAAAATAACTTGTAACTAATGTCTGTTGTAACTAATTTACAGTAAATCTGAGCATACCAAAATTTTTAGTAATTTTAAAATTTGTTCAACTAATTTACTCTAATTATCAAATACGCCACTTTAACTAAGAGTTAAGTGGTTGCAATTGTGGGAAAACCCTGCTGTTTATTTCTAAATTATGAAAATAGATTAATTATTTCTACTTCTTTAAACTTGTTCCTTTACTAGTTTTTAGTGCTTATCAGAAATTCATCATATTCTTCTACTGTTTAAAAATGTCATCAGTATGAATGATTACTGGATACAGTGATTTGCACAGTATTACACTTGGAATATTATTTTAATGCATGTACTTCACAGCAGTAAAAGTATTTCAACACTTGTAAACTTTTAAAGATAAATAACTCTTGCAGTTCCTTTTTGGATACTAAGGTAATATCAAATCTTGTAATACTTCAGTGATTATGAGCTCTAGAAGAAAAAGAGACAGACAAGCAGAAATTCTCATGGTGGAGATGAAATCTTGTATGATATTTGCAACATGAGCTAAGGAGTTATGTTCAGAAGCCCAATATGAGACATCTGCACAGACTACTAAGAAAATCTATTGTTTTTTTAGTATTTACACATTTGCAATGCTCTTGTAGGATAAGTAACCAGATTTAAATTTTGTCTTACACATGGATTTAATATTTAGAGATGTCAGTGTTTTTGTAGTTTTCAACTCTGATGTATTTCAAGTATATTTCTAATATTGATTTTTCAGTGTATCCTAATTTGAACAATTCACAATTAATTCATGTTTATTTATCCATGTCATAAAGATGAGAGGTTCAGATCATGCTGGTTGAATTGACTGTGTTATTGGTATCAGGCTAGGATTTGATTTTGGTGTGCCTTAAGCTGATTTAGGCAAAGATGAGCCCCAGCTGCCTGCCTGTGACCCCATTCAGTCCTTGGGAGCAGAAAATGGTTACTTTCAGGTGCATCACATCTGTGATTTGTTTTTCTGTGCATCTCTGTGCCAGCAGAAGACACATGGCAATAATCAGCAAAAAATAAGGTGCTGGAGGAGGAACGATGACTGTGTAAGTTGACATTGTCTGGAAGTAATTCATGAAGCTTCGGCCTGAACTGAGTGCATGGCCCAACAACAGGCAAACCTGCACAGCAAGACATGTAGCCATTATGAGGAATGTGTCAGCTTGTAGTAGTATCACAATGACCCAATCTTAGACTTCAAATTTGGATTTGAAATGTACATTTTTAAATGTGATTCAGTACAGTCTAGTGGTATAATACAAAGTGTTGCATGTTTTGGTGATGAAGATACTGGAATCTATAGCATGTATTAGCTATAAAGATAATTTATATATTTCTGTTACTCTGCTCTCCATTGCTGGCAAAATCCTGGGAAGAATACTCTTGAACGGACTAATACCCACTATAGCAGAAGAAATTCTACCTGAAAGCCAGTGTGGTTTCAGAGCCAACAGGAACACCACAGACATGATGTTTGTTCTCAGACAATTGAAAGAGAAATGTAGGGAACAGAACAAAGGTCTCTATGTAACCTTTGTTGACCTCACCAAGGCTTTCAATACTGTGAGCAGAGAAGGTCTATGGCAGATTTTGGAACGTTTAGGTTGTCCCCCCAAGTTCCTTAAAATGATCATCTCACTCCGTGAGTATCAACACGACCAAGTCAGATATGGTGATGCACTTTCTGAGCCCTTTCTAATAACCAATGGTGTGAAACAAGGCTGCGTTCTTGCACCAACCCTATTCACAGTCTTTTTCAACATGATGCTCCAAAGGGCCACGGCAGACCTCGATGATCAGGACGGTATCTACATTCGATACCGTACTGATGGAAGCCTTTCCAACCTAAGGCGACTGAAGGCCCACACCAAGACCTTAAACCATCTTGTCCGGGAGCTGCTTTATGCTGATGACGTCGCCCCTGTCACCCACACAGAAGCAGCTCTGCA